>NC_044245.1:32189919-32558669 GCF_003957555.1 Calypte anna | reverse complement strand
TTCTGTCTGTGTAGCTGCATATTGTCCCAAAAGCACTTCAGTGGTAGTTCTTGCAAGTAGTGATCAAGCACCTTAATTAGAAAGTGTTCTTCTGTTTTGCTTCACACTTTATGAAGAAAAAATGTTCACATATAAATAATTCTAATCTGGTGATTTTTTCAATTTTAATTTTACCACAGTATGAGCAGGAACTTTAGGTTTTTTTAAAAAAGTTTGGTTTTAGCAGCATCAAGATACTGCCCATCCTATATGCTTTGCCTCCAATGTATGATTTTTGAATCATAGTGGTAATTAATCCAAACAGGAAGTCAGTCATCACAGAAATAACGTTTCAATGAGATTGTGTAATTTGTGCCATTTAAAAACTTGCATCTCTGAAGTCTTGGGTAAAATCATAGCGGGCCTTTTTTTTTTCCTTGAGCTCATTCATTTCTTTTTTGACTTTTTTAAAAGCAAATGTTAATAGACAGTTAACATCTGCTTTGGTTTTATCTTTTGTTTTTGTTTGTTTTTTCAGTTTTTCTTTGGGTTTTTTGTGGTTTTTTTTCAACTTAAGCTAGTTCTATACTAAGAATGTGGCTGGTGGAAGAGAAGAAATGCCCCCCTCAAGCAAGCATAGTGGTTTAATGGGAAAAAAGCTGACAGAAGAATTAGAAATACAGTGGATGTGCTAGAGCTAAGTTTATGGGCACTAAATAGGAAAAAAAATTGTCCTGCTTCTTAACAGGTGGCTTGACTTTTGGAAAAGTCATAAGATTTTTTAATATTGAATGTTCCTTGTGAGCATGTTAGACAAAGAAGGCTTTTTTATTTTTTTATTGCTGTCAAATAAGAGGCAACTCTTATTTACATTCATCTTTGTTATTTTTAATAACACAGTGTTCATTTGGTGTGCATTTAGTGATGCAGCTTTATCAAAATGTTTCCCAAAGCTGTGAATAACTTTGAGTCTGAACAAACCTGCACTTTAGATGCTTCATTTGAAACTTTGATCGATTAGACTACGATAAACTCAAAAAACTGATTTCTGTAGTCTTAGAAGTGTAGTAGTTTTCTACCAACATTAATGTGCTGTTTGTCTAAATGGATTAAACTTTTTATCAGAACAAAGGTAGAACTCCCATTTTTTGTTGTCTTCCTTTATTCTAATGAGATGCCTCTTCCTGCTCTGTGCAAAACTTGACAGTAATCTTAGTCTAATACAGCACTTGAAGAGGTACATGATTTTTGCATGTAAGCCATTTTGTTGAAGGAAATATGCATAGTTATATGCATGCAGGCAGCCTTTGGATTGGCTTCACTGGGAGTGTGTCCTGTATTTGCTTCATGAATCTTGTATGCAAAACACTTAATTCTCTACGTGTCCTAATGCTAGTTACCCAAATCTGATTGATTTGAGGTATTTTCTTTGGCGGGAAAAAAGAAAACCAAAAAAATTGGGGAGGAGGGTGCTGTCTGTTTATAAAGCCTGTTGTATTTAACCTCTTTTGTTGTGACAGTCTGCCACCTCCTTGGGAAGGAAGGCAGATTGCTTTCCGTATCTTTTGAAATAACAGGCATGATGATCTGCCAGTGGTCAGGAAGTTCAGTATTTGTTGGAAAGTGCTGTGATCGCTCTATGGTTTGGAAGGACCAGTGTGGCAAAGGAGACTAGGAGACTTTTTCCAGAAGACATTTTATAAAAAATTTATTTATTTATTAAAAAATTATAAATTGCTCAGGACCATGTCAGCTGGAAAGACTGCTTTTTTTTTCTTTTTTTTTCTTTTGAAAATAAATTCTGTTTCCTATCTTCCACATGTGATATAGGAGTGACTTCAGAACCCTCCCTGCAGAGGCATATATTTAGGCCTTAGTGAGAGGATTTAACATGTAATTTGAAATAGTTTATTGCTGAAGCTTCCTCTTTTTTTTTTTTTTTTTTTTTCCCTTATAAGGAGAAGAAGCTGGTGTTACTAACTTTAAAAATATACGTCTTTAAGTTAGCACAACCCATGAGTTGCTTTTTATACAGAAAGATTATTACATATATTATTGAAATATATAATATAATATTGAAATATTTATAGAAGAGCTTATTAATGGATCGGTTTTATTTTTAGTATGGGGTGACATAACATAGTATGAATCAAACACTTTAACTTCTGTGAATTTCAGGGAAAAGTGGTACATTTCTGTCAAAACAGTAGTTAAAATGTAATCTTGTCCTTTCTCATAAATGAAATGTCACTGAATTGACAGTCCTATCCAGTGAATGCAGGCTGTTTCTAAATTACTGTTTCTTTTTTGTCTGCTTATATTTTTCTGTACCTTTATAAAGTTTGGGCAGGAGTTTCTAGCAAGATTTTTGTATATTGTGAGCTACCATATTGCTTGCTTAATGGTATTTCTAGACTACTTTTTGTCATATCCCTTTTTTCATTTATTTCTTAACAATGTTTTATGACTTTGGACTGAAATTTTTTTGTGATTTTTTTCTTCCCATTTCACTTTCCATTTCATTCTTTAGCATAGCAAAGCCTAATTTAAGCTTACTCAATTCTTTTTGTTTAGCATTTCACTTTAAATTTTTATAGCCTTTCTGTCATACTCTGAAGTAGTAAGATGTACAGTGGGGTAAGTCATGACAGAAGTTCAGGATAGAAGAGCGGTGGAAGAGAAAGTACAGTTTTGTTGCTTTTTTTTTCCTCCCACATCTTCTTCACCATACCCTC
Source organism: Calypte anna (assembly GCF_003957555.1). Classification (NCBI taxonomy): domain Eukaryota; kingdom Metazoa; phylum Chordata; class Aves; order Apodiformes; family Trochilidae; genus Calypte; species Calypte anna. The sequence goes on along the minus strand of NC_044245.1, from coordinate 32,555,955 downwards.
TCATGATAGATGGAAAACTGAACTAACATATCTTAAAAGACTTACGCAGTTTTTCTTTTGCATGGCATATTTAGGATGCTTTGGAACTAGTAATTTTATTGGAGATTAGCATTTCTTGAGAAAGATGCTAGGAAGATGGATGGTAGATTTAAATTATATATTATGTGATTTAAGCAGTTGTACTGGTATGGATTAAACGCATACATGACTGACCATACCCTCAGGTCGATCATCTCAAGTTCCTGATAGTTACTCAGTGACTGTTTTTACGTCATCGTGAGGTAATGGAGTGGGAGGAGAGATCCTTTCCATTCTGTGTTGTTCTTTCTGGGAAGAGAGATGTTTAGGATGAAAAATACTCTTCAGTCCTCTCCTTAAATGCTTCTAGCTACACATCTTCTACAGAGAATCAGTAACTGAAGCTGCAGTTCTTAGATTTTGTGTTTACCTACCTACATTAATTTCCTTGGCACCAAGTTCCGCTTATTAATGAATCATTAATCCCACTTCCTGGTATGTACTTGAGGAAGCACCCTATTACAACTGAGATTTTTTTTTTATTATTATTTTAGGTGAGATTTTTGATGGGGTTCTTCTTTGAGGTGGTTTTTTTTTGTTTGTTTGGTTTTAGTTTTGATTTTGTTTTGTTGCTTAAGTTTGTTTTTTTACTTTTGCCCTGGGAGAAGTGTTACTGACAGATGTAGCAAGTCTGATCTGAAGAATATTAGGAAGTTAGATGACTGTCTCTTTCTACAAGCTGTAGTGACAGCAGATCTAGATAGCTTGACAGGGTCATGGTGGTGAATATCTATCTGCCTTGTGAGTTTTTAAGGTGAAAGTAGTGACTTGACAGTTGTATAATAAAGCAGAAGCCATTAAAATAAGTATTTTTTTAATTATTGTTTTGGGGTAAAAAGCTGAGCTCAAGAAATGCTGTCTTATCTTAGGCCTTTAAATGTCTGAAGATCTTTAGAACAGAAAGATAAAATCTTGAGGATCCAGAAATAAATTTAAGGGTATTCTTTCTTATGTAGGATTTAAATTAAATTTTGCTTTAGCAGTGGAGCCAAGATCAAAATGTCTAGATTGCTTAAATACTAGTACAGTACTAGTACAGATCTTAATGCTTTGGATAAGAGGTGTCTGTTTTCTCTTGTTAAGGATGATGTGCCAAGGAGAATGTTAACTATTTAGTTTTTCTTTTCATATTGCAGAATCAATATAAATTGTTTATACAGAATAATTTGATTTTTCTGTGATATAGACTAAGATACAGCTTGCTAATTTTTCCTTATAGTTGGAAGTAGAGGAGGAAAATTCTTTAAAATCTTGCTTTGTGACTCCTTGAAGCTCTGAATCTCTTAATCCCTGCCTGTGGTCTTGCTGATATAAATCTTATTAGGTACTTTTTCAGTGTCATCCTTAAGTCCTTAAACTCTTGCAGATTATTGTGATTGCCTTAGTCTCTCCTTTTGAAGCACTGTAGGAGATATAACTAGGTGATCTATGTTGCATCAGAAGATGAGATGTAATTGCCTGCCAATGACAGACACAGTATGCAACTGCTAACAGGTAATATCTCTTGAGCTGGAGTTTACATCTACAGTTACTTTGAGGAAGTTTATAATGTGTAAGAACTTACGCTGTCACCTCTGTCATTCCAGTTCTCAAGTTTGTATGTTTGAGTGTAGCCCCTGAAGGGCTTGAACAGATAGTTCTGAAAAGACTTGACCTACATGAAGTGATGTTACACTTGGTTTTGGCAACTTAATACTGATTTGTTGTCATAACTGATGCTGTTAGAAGCTCTGCACAGTGTCGTAAGATACTTCACTTGAGTAAATAAGGACACTAAGCTAACTTTTACATCATTTGGGAATGATTTAGTCCTTTTTATTTTGGGCACCTCCCAACATTTTTATATTGTGCAGTTAACTAAGTTGTTTTGGGTTTTTTTGTTTCATTCAAGTTTCCAAATTTATTGTTGCTCAAGAATTGATTTTTCAGTATGGAAAAAATGGTATCCTCATAAAGGAGTGACTGAGGAGTGTGAATTCTTTGTCTCTTTATGGAAGGAGGTTTTCTAAACTGAATGATGTAATGTTAAATGTTTTCCTATATTGCTGATTGCTTATATAGTAGGGAGGAAAGTAGAAGTAATCACCAGAGAAATTGGTAATTGTTTCAGGAGATGAATTGTAAAGGGGAGAATTAAGGAGGCTATAAAAAATGAAGAGTATTTACATAGAGGTGAGGTAATTAAAAAGCATTGTTAGTGGTTCTAAAAGAAAATATACTCCATACAGTGAACAGTGGATTTCAACTGTAAAAATAAATACATGAAATAAAACTTGATAGTATTTAAGTGCTCATCTATCCTTTTATTTCAGTGAAAATCATGTAGCTAAATCAGCATGTAGCGAGCTTAGTAAGGGTAACCTGTAATGCAGGCCTGATTACGTGGCAGGTCCACATGTCACAGCCAAGCTTTTGATTTTTCCTTCATTTCTAAGTTTGGCAGCCTGTCATCCCAATGGGTGACATTCTCTGTGTCTCTTGTCCTTTTTATTGAGGTAAAGGAGAAAGACATCATAGCTGTAATGCTAGTAGGGAACGAGTCTCTCAGGTTCCATTTTTGGTGGATTTATTGTCTTGAAATGTGAGGGTAGCATCCTTTGAAAAAAAACTCAACCCAAAGTACTTGAGAATTTTAATGGCAAAAGAAAATGTAAACCTGGACATAGGCAGATTATATTAATTGAGAAAAAGATTGTGAGCAGAAGCAGGAGAAACAATGCAAACAAACATGAAATATAACAGTTACGGGAGGGGACCTTACTGTGGATTTTTTCATTAAAAATTTTTCATGTTTTTTATGAAGTTAAAAGATGTATATAGCATACTGTTCTGTAGGGTTTGTTTGGTTTGTTGGGATTTTTTAGCTGAGCTCCCTAAAATGCAAGGAAATCCTAACCTGCTCTTTGTTTGCTTGTTTTCCTAGTTTTTCTCTTGTGTGCATTACCATGCAAGAAAAAAACCCTCGTGTTGTTACTTTTACTGGATTTCTTTGAACTGTACTATTATACATCTTGTTTTATATGGAATAAGTTGTGTGCAAGGAAAACAGGATAACAACGAGGAAGAAAAATAATTTGTCTTGCATATATCAATGTGCATGTATTATGCGAGTAAGTATGTGTGTAGATAGGTTTTGACTGGAAATCTTCAGCTATTCTGTTTAACTGAGAGTGTCTTAGTAATAATGTGTAGGAGTAGAATTTGGGATATTTGATACTAAGAAGTATTGAAGTTATTAGGGGGTATATCATCACAGTTACTGGTATCAATACTTTAATGTATTTGTGCTAATTAGCATTTAGTGTATCTATCTTACAAAAAATCTGAAAGGGGAGGAGGGTAGCTTTGAAATTACAGTGAAACACTGAGAGCTCAGTAAGCTTATTGTTAGAACGTAGACGCTTATACAGTTTAAAGATACTTTTTTTTTTAAAGTTGTTTTATAAAATAGTTTCTTGCACTTTACCTGCTGGCTTTTCAATTTGGTAGATAACATCTGAACTCCAGCAGAGTTTTATAATCCCCACGTGCTTAAATATACTAAATGTTCTTTTTCCATTAAGGTTAATGTTCGTGAAGAAATTGAAGAGTTTTTTCCAAGAATGTGGAAGATAAATCAAGATAAAAGAAGGCTAATGAAAAGTATTAAAGATCAGAAAATTAAAATTGAATGGGGGAAAAAATTGAACAGAAGATTGGTCAGATAGAAGCACTTGAATGTTTTTTTAAGGCTATAATGAATTGTTTGAATTGGGGAAGAATACACGAAGTATGAAAAATGAAAAACTCAATGAAGAATGAAGAAAAGTAGAAAGCAAGAGTGAAGTAGAATTAAAAGAATCTGGAAGAATGAATGGGTCCTAGGTTAAGTAAATGTATGGTTTATGTTCCAGTGTCTGTATGATCAAGTTGTAGATGAATTTGCATGATTACTTAGTTAATAGAGAATTGGTGATCTGGTTCAAGCAGGGACCTATTTGAGGAAAGCATACAATATTAACAGTGGGCTAGCAAAATGAAATTTGTTTTGGAGGGTATTGCCTAACCATTTGTTTTTCAGGAGCAATCAATATAATAAAATTATTGTACTTTAAATGTTAGGAGTTAGGCATTTATACAACCAATACCATTTTTAATACTGTCTTTTTTGTTAGGAGTCTCGCTCCCAGTCAAAATCTCCAGCTGGGAGTCCTGCTCGTGTAAAATCGGAGAGCAGGTCAGGATCTCGCAGTCCATCGAGGGCTTCCAAACATTCTGAATCGCACTCTAGGTCGAGATCAAAATCAAGGTATGTCCAGGAAGTTATTCATGGTAATTGAGAGTTGCTGCTTATGCCTCTTCTTTTGGTACATTAATGAAATATTTTTCTACCCTTGTTAAAGATTATAAACCTACTGGGCTGTATAAACAGGACTGTGTTCATTTGGATGTTAGTTGTTATATAGGTGGACAAAGTTGGGGGAACATTACGTGAGTAATGAAGCCTGGGTATGTATAAAGAAAGCAATAAAAATAGAAGGTGTAATCTAGAAATTGAACTAACATTTGTAGGTCTGTCTTACCTAGAAGAGAAAAGGGAGTTCATCTCAGTTCTGTAAAAAGTTGCAATCCTTTCCCCCAAAATCTTTTTTGGGGGGAACTCATGTGGACTCCTGCCTTGGTGGTTATTAAAAAAAAAACCACAACAACAACAAAACCTGTGGCAAAAGTAATCTGGGTTCGATAAAAGGAGTAAACTCTGAAACTGTTGGAAATCTGTAAAGATGCTGCTTGGGAAAGTTCTTGACATCTGTTCATTGTAAGCTTTAAAAACAAAGTCAAGGTTTTAAAACAAAATCCAAAGACTGTGGCTTATGTTGGTCATGGATAGCTTCTTAATTTATGGGAGCTCTAAGATTTAAATTCATTTTTCAGTGCTGTACGTGTTCTTCTCTGTCCTTTTTACCCCAAGTGCAGAGGCAAAGTTTTGTAGTTCTCAGATCTGGGAGTGTTTGCTCAGAGTAGAGAAGTGTCTGTCATCTTCTTTTTTTTTTTTTTTTTTTTTCCCCTCTCAGTCTGTCATAAAATACATTACCCAGCTTATGCTATTTGTGTTCTTTCTTACCTTGAACCATCATACTGGTGAAAGCATTTGTAGCCCTGGGTGGGAAGAAGAATTTCATAGCATTATGTTGTTCCTCCTCCTGCCCAGTTTTTGGGAGAGATCAGTGATCAGTCTTACTGAGATACACATTTTATACCACCAGACCTGAAAAAGAGTTACTGTGCTTTGAATTCACAAAGTTCAGCCTAATGTTACAGGTTCTCTTACAACATTTAGTCAGATAACTCCCTGTTGTCAGACTATAATACCTGTGTGAAATCATGCAGCTTTGACGGGATGGTGCCTGCTCAAAAGTGCCTGTTCATCATTGGCTACATGTCTGCATGGAAATGCTTGAGCAGTTAAGCAGGGGGTTTTGTGTTTTTTGAGTAATTTTCAAACCTAGGTGAATTCATTTGTAGGTGCTGCTAAAGTCGGCAGCACTGTAACACAGTCAGATCTTTGAATTTTTCATTAAAGACAGAATTTTACAGTGTGTCCTACCTGGTTTCTATATCATTGTGCACATGCTAAGTTACCCAAGCAGCCAAGCTGATGAAGTTTAAACTTCGAACTTTCCGAAAACTGTAATGAGTATAAGCCTCATTGTATGCCAAAGTGAAAAGTCATTCTCCCAAGCAGGTTATTAGAGGTCCATTATATTTGCAGAGTAGAAGACTTAACTATTTTAATTACAGAGAGCCTACAAAAAAACCCTAAATTCCATAGGAAGTGTATGGTTTACAATTAAATACATTGTGTGCATATCACCTAACTAAAAGTCTTCTTTTTGTTGAAGATCCAGGTCCAGAAGACATTCGCACAGACGTTACACTCGTTCCAGATCCCATTCCCATTCTCATTCCCATAGGAGACGTTCTCGAAGCAGATCATACACACCAGAATACCGCCGTCGAAGGAGCCGTAGTCATTCTCCAATGTCCAACAGGAGAAGGCACACTGGCAGCAGAGTATGTTATGTTCATCAAGGCTGAGTACCAATAAAAAGCAGTTGCTGCTTACATCAGTGTAGTCCAGGTTACCTACAGGCTGAATTTGACCTTCTGTCTTGTCACTGGAGATTACAGGAATTTGGGAGGTAGAGGAGGCAGCAAACTGTCCTTACGTCTGTCCTTACTTCTTAGGCCTGCACCTGGCACTGTAATTGGAGAATTTATTGAAAACCATACCATTTCAAGTCAGTATGTGTAGATGGGTGACATCTGTGTCCCTCTGCTCTAGAGGTGGAACCCTTCTGATTTTTTCTTTTTACTACAGTTCCAAGTATATGTACTCTTCACAAAAACAAGACCTTTTATGTACATGCTTAAAAAAACCACCTGAAGGTATTTATAAGATTGACTAGAAGAGCCAAAGTTGAAAATTCTTGTGTTCATTTGCTTGTAACGTATAGTATATTGCGTTGAAGGTTGTTTGTGATTTTGCACTGAGTAATTAATTTAACTTGAATAAACCTGTGTGTAACTAGCTAACATGTAAATCATAATAGACTAGAAGGATCAGTAAGCCTTTCAAAATTCAAATTAGAAGCCACTTAGTTACCTCTATATGGACAAGAGGAAGTATAGGTGCATCAGCCAGGATCTAAGATAATGACCATGTGTAATTCTGAGAGATTTCTCTCAATGGCCTTCTTACAAACTTTCAGTGTCATAGCTTCTGGTTTCATGTTACTTCAGGCTGATCCAAATACATGCTGTTACACTCAGATCTGCCTCTTCCTTGGTGAGGGCCCTTGGCAGTTTTTTGATCCCTTAAGTTTTAGGTTGCTCCAAAGGTTTTAATAATCCTGGCAAAAGACTATAGTTGTTTTTCAGGCTTGCCTTGGTGAAGCAGCTCATCTGGACCAAATAATACCAATGTGAGGGGAAATACAAGGAGTGTGTGGAAAAGGGCAAGGGTACATTAGTGCTAATGTACAGTGGCTTAAGCTGTTGTGAAGCACTTGTCATAGTTATGCTTCTGTGGATTGCTGCTAATGTGTAACCATGCTGTTGTAAATACGAATCTAATGTCATAAATTTGCAGGAATAACTGAACTTGAAAAGGGTTAGCAGAATTCTACTGAAAGGTTAATCTACTACTTTGGGAAATACTAGAATATTTTGCTCTGTGAAGTCTTGAAAATACTTCAGTGAAGCACAAAACTTGTTTTGACAGTGCATTTCACATTAATTATAAGGAATATTTCTAATAGTATCAAAATGAAACTCAGCCAGATTTTAATCCCCTACATCACAAAGTCCTAAAGACGCCTGGAGAACTGGTAGGAGTTTTTGCCACTTCTGACCTTGTAAAGAGAGCTTGCATACTGTGCTGATAGGTGGCACTATGAAAACCTAATGTAAAAGCTGTGTTTTAGTCCTCCATAGTCAGTTTAATCCTTCCAGAGATGATGTATTTTGTTTCTTGTTACTTAAGGTGCACAGAGTGATATTCAGTACTTCTCTTTACACAGAAAGGGTAATGAGTTTAAATGTAATAAGGATGTAAAGAAAAGGACAATACTGATAAGTACTGTGTAGAGGGACTTACCCAAACAGTGGTTTTAAAGACTGAGAATTTCATTAGGCTTCAGTAACAAAAGGAGCATAGCTGCTAATGCCTCTGAATTGTCAGATAGATTTAAATGGAGTAAAACCATAACCTAAACTTTTCTTTCAAATGACAAGCTATCTGTTTCCTCATGCTGTTCATCTGTATTGTAAAAGATTCATATCTTAAAAGTTGAAAATTTTGACAAATGGAAAGAAATAAAATATATGAGTAGTCTGGGCATTTAATTTTCACAATGGGTTTTTGAACAAAAGTTCTGAGGAGTACACAGCCAAAGATCTAAACCTCTTCACTTCTAGAAAGGCAAGCTCTGAGGCATGAACTGCTGTGTTATCAGTGGCTTTGAAAATCTGTAACTTTAATACAAATGTCAATTGTGTTGACTTATATTAGCTATTTTAACAGAAACATTAGATCCCTATGCCTGTTGCTGTCACTTCAAATTGCTGTCTAGTATAACAGGTGCCAGAAGCTTAACTAAAAAATATTTTGATCAAAAATAATTCTTAGTGAAATTGGCATTAGGGGAACTTTCTGGCATGTAGAGAACTTTGAACACAATACAAAAATTAATTGCAGTACCTTATTCAATTTAATATAAGTCTTCCTTTAGTTGAAGTGAAATGTATTCAATAAATCCATATCCCACATAACATTAAAAAATCAAGAGCTTTGCTCTACAAAAGTGTGCATGCTTTTGGATTACAGTTTCACACAACTGGCCTTCTACACTTGTTACAATTCAGATAAAAGAAGCTGGTGATTTTCATCCAGTTCACAAGTAGAGAGAGATAAACTTCCAAATGTAAGTACTGACTTTCAGTGTAATTGGGTAGGAATTGTTGAAAGGGGAAGAAGTTTTTGTAGAAGTTAAGGTAGTTCAGCTGTCCATGCTCAGGATCTTAGGTGCTTTTAGTGTGTGCAGCTGTAGACAGCATGCACTCCTTTGTAGCAGTGGTGAGGGTGTACAAGGTCTGAATGAGGGTGTGACCTTCTCTGCAGAATTGTGTGTCAGGTCTGCATCTTGATGGTGATTCAAGTGTGAAGTACTATTAAAATCTTCCTGTTACTCTATAGCTTTTCTGTTGTCAGAATGCTTAACTTTTCTCAACCAAGTTTCTCACCAACATAAGAAATTAGTCTTCTAAAATGGAAAGCATTGAAGCAATTGCTTTTTGAAAATACCTTATTATTTGAATGATAACCGTTTAGTATTAAGCTTTTGAATAAACTGTTTAGTTTTATTGAGGTTATATTTTTTTAAATAATTGGTAGGTTTTGATGTAAGAATGTATCACTTGTTTTTTATAAACTTAATTGAACACTTGTCTTGCCAGGCTAATCCAGATCCTAATACATGTCTTGGAGTATTTGGTCTCAGTTTGTATACTACTGAGAGAGATTTGCGTGAAGTCTTCTCCCGTTACGGACCTCTGACTGGTGTCAATGTCGTTTATGATCAACGGACTGGACGATCAAGAGGATTTGCTTTTGTTTATTTTGAGAGAATTGATGATTCTAAAGAGGTAAATTCATGCTTTACTACTGCTGACAGGTGTGCTCCATGGATTCTCTGGGGGGAGGAAAAAAAAACCTGCAAGAAAAAATGTTTTTAAATGTGCATTCACTAGCAGGCTCTCACAGTGAGGTTAATTTAAAATGTTTATGTGGCACTTTTAAACAGATGAAGCATTTTAGTTCAATGTTGAGATGTTTGGCCAAATTTTGAGAATAACCTCTTCGTACTGTATCACTAATGAACATTGTGCTTTGATTTTAGTCTGTTACTTCAAAATGAAAGTAAATCTGTAGGCAGAAGCCTCCCAGTATTTGAAGTATTCTGAAAGTTAACTCTTAGAAGTAGTTTTCTATCACAATTCTGAAGATTCTCTTTACTTTCTCCTTTTTCTAACATAGAAAGCCTTTCATGATGCATTTGAAAAATAGTGGATTTTGTCTTGATTTGTGCCTTGATCAGTGTCTTTGCTAGTTGTAGACATTGTTTACAGCTGGACTTGATTGTTCATATAATTGATCTATGAAGAAATATTCAAAGAAAATGAACAGCGGAATGTATTATTGTTCACCACAGTAAACAGTAGGGTTTTTTGCCTGTGTAAGAATACTGTGAGATTTACTACATTTACTGAAATTTGTACATGAAATTTCTGTTAAAATATGCATCTTTAAAAAAGAAAAAAAAATTTCCTTTAAGCCTTTGCTGTGGGCGGGTTATATTCTGGGCAAACTTGATCACAGACTTCATGCATCTTGTTTATGGGTTTAATCATCCTGGACAGGTTTTTCAAATTTGCTGTTTGATTCTGTTCATTTTAGTTAAGTATATTTGTAATACTTGGCTATGACTTCTCACTTAGCATTGCAGTGAAGGAGGGTGACACCTGTGGAACCTACTAGTAGTAGCTGAAAAATGAAAAATGATGCTAGATGAGATTTTAATGAGAAAAAATGTTTCATGGATGACTTGATTGTACTAGACTGGGTTCTGATCTGTGACTGATTTCTTGTATGATGCAACATAGAATCAGGTTATAGGAAGGGTAGGATATGTAGATATGTGTGACTGTTGAAGGTTATAGGGGCAAGTAAAAGCACAAAACTTCCTATAATGTCCCTTCTGTATTTTTCTGCTATCACTTCAACAGGTTAAGCGAAGAGTTAGTGGGGTGGATAGCTGTGTATCCATCTTTAGTGGGCTGCTCTCTTCTAACTTTTAGCCTGGTTTTTTTTTGCACTCTTGTGTTTAGTGGCATTTTGAAAATGTGACTCTTTTTGTAGAACATTAGCATCCAAAATACTTGCATGGTATTTCTTGTTGCATTCATGTGCCAGTCTTGTCTGTTTTACAACTTCACCGGTCTTGAAAAGTAGAGTTTTTTCCTAGTTGCCATGGGTAATGGTCATGCATGACACCCTGCACTTCTTAAAATGATCCGTGTAAATAGCATGAAGTAATTCATTTAGTAGAAAGCCATTTTGGAAGATACTACAAAACCAGAAAAGAAAGGGGTATTGCTTGCAGTCAGAAATACAGATGAACACCTTAAGCAGGAACTGAAATAATTTGGAATGTAATTTTTTTCTTCTTTCTCCTCAATGGGCTGGTGTGTGAAGAGTTGCAAAGCCTTTCAGCATTTGGAATATACCTAACCGAAATACTTCAGCAAGGACAGGAGAAAAATGTGGTTTTTGGCTTGATTTTAAGGGTCTTGAGGGCAGGCTTGATGGCAGTAAGTGGCATCTAGTGTAGAAAAGGAGATAACAGATACAGGTTCGAAACTTTGACAGGCCCTGAACACTTAAGGACATGAAGTCATTCTCTGTGTGGAAAATAGATCAAATCTGAAAAGACTTACATGCATAAAAGTAATGACATAAATTATGTTCTGATTCAATCCCTTTCCTCTTAAAAGATAACAAAACAACACCTTAAAACCCTCCACCTCCAAATTAACATAAAACTCTGTATGCCATGCTGAACTAAATTCCAGCTCTCTTAAACCAGTTCCTGATGGATTAAAAAGCAGATGTTTTCCCTTCATCTCCACTGTTGTCCTTCCAAGAGAGGTAACACTTCAGAAACTTCTCAGCTGACATTCTTTTAAACACTGTTAGTGTTAAAATTCAGCAACAAATGATTTGTGAATACTTTGTTTAAACTCTCATAACTTGGTTTAAGGTGGGTCACTTTTAAGTATTATGTGAATTCTGTTAGAGCTGAAATCCCTCAAGAGTCTTCATCATCACTGGCTGCCATTCTTACAGATTGGTTAAGTTACTGAACTGGTTAAAGTTTTGCTGTGTATCAAGATTCTGAAATCAAGCTATGCAATATTACTAGCTCCATATGGTGGTAAAGATTCTGAATTGTCAGAATGTCCAAGATCCAGTGTGGTGGAAACCCATAGACAATGTAAGAGAGCAATTTTTAGAAGTGATACTTTGCCATGTCCTAAAAAAAAACAAAAGGAGCAGCAGTAAAGTTTATTTCTACTTAAGCTGTTTCAGACTATCAGAACTTCACATTCATTAAGACACCATAGGAGCCTTATCGTGAGCTATTTCTGATCACCTTTATTAGAAAGAGGAGGATCACAGTAGCTTCAGTTATTACACCTTAAGACTGGGAAAGAAGTGTTGTGTGTACATATCCATTCTAAAGAAGATTTCTTGTGTAATCTCTTCTGCTGAGACTGAGATGAAACTTTATGGCCTAGAAGGTTTCTTTTCTATCAAATGCCTATTATTGCAGTGTTATAGTCCTTGCAAGATAGGACTTGATTAGATTGTTATCATTTAGCCTGTATTAAATATACTCATGAACACTGTCTTCAGTTCAAAACATCATAGCAGACAATAAATATTGAGGATTTACAGTTGCTTTTCCAGGAAGCCTGAGCTTTTGCAGTGTTAATGTCCTTTTTGTTATGCTTGTTAAAAGCCTATTTGAAAAGCCTGTGTATTCTTTACCTTCTTCTAGAAGAATGGGTATTCTCTTATGAGTGTAGTGTTTTCAGGTTTTTGTGAAACTGTGTTGGTTTTGTTACAAAAAGAAAAAAGATGCTTAATTTTTGAGTAGTATTTGGTATTGCTTTTTTGCTACGTGTGTTCAGTGTCTTGTTTTACTTGTCCACCTTTCTGCTGAAGTCTTCAGAACCACATGTGCAACATTCTGTGAAGGGAAAGATCTGGAAACATCTGTTGAATACCTTTTCTTATAGATTGGCATTCTTTCTTGCATAATTCTCAGTAGTAGCAATCCTGAGTCTGAGCCGGTCTTTTAATATTGCAGTTTTGCAATATTTTTTCAAAATTATAGAGGATATTCATCTGTCCATCATATTAGGATTTTCTTCCTTTGCTTAGAGGAACACAAACTTATGTACTGGAATGAGAAAAAAACCCCAAACAAACAGTTGAGGGAGAGACTGATTATCTCAGGGCTAAGAATAAAGGAGAGAATTAGAAGTAGAAAGTGCTGGCTGCTCTAGGAAGTGATTACAGCTACCAAGGATATAATATGCCACTATCCAGTTTCTCAGTAGCTCAGAATATGAAGTTTTAGTTGTTTAAACTGAGGCTGCTGTGAGTATATAATGTGTCTGTAGCAAGAACTCATCTGAGGAGCATTAACTAAAGCAGCTTTTGGCAATACAGAATTTTCTATTTTCTAATGCTGGTTTGATGCTCTTTATAGTTGTGACCATCTTTCAGACCCGGTTTCTGAAGTAATGTTCACTAGCAATCAAGACAAACTCTATACAGGCAAACTGACTATTAACATAATGCAGTTGCTAAACACCAGAACAGTAATGGAGTATTTTATTTTAATTTGCAAGGCATTAAATTTGTGTTGCAAGCAGATCACTTTAGAAGCATCATTACTGACCAAAACTTCAACAAAGCTTGTTGAAGAAGTACTTTAAGTATCATTTGTGGGATCAAAAAGGACCCTTGATGTACCAGAAAAGAACACAAGAAATGTTTAAAATTGTAAGTTAGAGACTTCTGAAGACTCTGAAATAACATGAAATTGCTAATACTTGCAGAAATATATACACTTAAATGATTAAATCTCAAAAATCCTGTATTTTTTGACTTGAAACTGTTTAAAGTATGCTTTAGAGAAAGTGTATTTCAAAGCTCAGGAATTTATGTATTAAAAATTACCATTTACAATATTCTTAAAGTCTTTTTCTAAAAACCCTCAAAGAGAATTAACGGAAGATGAAATGGACACTGGTGGAGTAAGTGTAAAAAAGTTGGGTTTCGTAGTTTCTTTTTTTCATCTGGTCAGATTTTAATTTTTTTTTTCCAGATGTCCTTGTTAAATCCAGACCTGAACTAGTGATAATAGTATACTGGGGTAGAAAAAGCTGGTCTGTTATGTCTTTTTATCACATGCTGTATCTGTGATACGCTGCAGATGGTGTTTTTATTGGTGGCATTAAGTACAATATGGGCAGGACTTCAAGTAAAAAACAAACAAAATCCCCAAAACCACAGCAAGCAAAAAATAATAGTTTATATAGTTATTTTTAAATAGTGAAAATGCATTTTAAAAATCAGTCACAACATAAATTGCTTGTGTTTGATTGTTCAAGTGAATTCACTCTATACTTCACTGAATTCATAGTGATGTCACTTTATTGAAGTAATTGAAAGCAGGTAGATCAAGCAAAGTTCTCTCCCTTCCTCTCTTCTCTCCCTCCCCACACTCTTCCCCCAGGACCCACAGTACAGGTTTCAGAAGCCTCTCACATTGTTTCCTTGTCCAGTCTGCCCTTTGTGGCATTTATCCAGACAGATTATTTAATATCTTCTGGTGAATTTTTGATTGCTTAACTAGTACCAGTCATCTGTGTAAGTTTGTGCATGCAGTTTAAAGTTCAGTGTTTCAAACTTGTTTTAATCTATCTAAATGCTAATTCATGTAGAGAACATCACATACAGTAATAAATACCAAATTAAGTTGAAATATATTAAAATTTAATGCCTGCTTTGTAACTCTTGAGCAACTGGAGGCCATGATCCTGTAGGATGGGAACTGCTCATTTTGTCAAGCTGACATCTTACAGATAATAATTTGAAGGTGTTTTGTTATTATGGATAGACTGCAGTAGGTTTCTGAGATTAGATTTTGCAGGCTGAATTGTAACTTGCACCATTCCCAGTCATTACTCTCTATTTTCTGACTGCAAACATGTAGATGTATATTCGATCCTACAAAGTCAGTTCTTCCTTACAAGTTTGCAGCCAGGGCTAATAGGACATGCTCATGGGAAACCTGTCGACTTGCTTACTTATTGTCATCTTTACAGGCTGCCCAGGGCGTTGTGGAGTCCCTTTCTCTGGAGGTACTCATAACCCACCTGGGTGCAGTCCTGTGTAATGTGCTGGATGTGATCCTTCTTTACTGGGAGAGTTGGACCAGATGATCTCTAGAGGTCTCTTCCAACTCTGATAATTCTGTGGTCTTGCAAGAGTTGTGCAAGTCCTTTCTCACAAATATCTAAATATTAATATCTAAAGCTAATGCTTGTTTTTTGTTGACAAACCTCAGTGTGTGTTGGAAGACTTGAAAATGCCCTTTGGTTCTGCCTAGCAGTCAAACGTTGTTGAATTTTTGTATGGGGACAGCTCTCACTAGGTGGCGATGTAGCATTGCTGTAAACGGCATTAATGAAACACAAACTAAGTGGTTAAATAGGTTAGGGATAATTCAGTCACTTCCAGTTAAATCATGTGGGTTTCAGGTTTTTGTTTCCTCCTTTGTAACTTGTATGTTAATGCTGCTAAAGGAACTGCAAAAGTTACATTCCTGAATAGCTGTTTGTTGCATTATTTTAAAAAAATTTTAAAAATACTCTGCTTAGAGGCACTTTAGTGTTTTGAGGTTGTGTATTGTTGCTTAATAATAGCAACAATATGTTGTTCTTTAGTTCAAGATTGTAACGGTGTCTCTTTGCACATGAAAAATGAAATCATGTATGTTAGGCTAAGTTCTGTGCCCAGTGTCCTGATCTACAGAGATCCTGGAGCAGCTGATGAAAAGATTTAAAAAAAAAAGAAAAAATTAAATTTTCATGGCTTTTAAGTCCAGCATTAACCATTTGCTAAATTCTTAAGGTTGTGAATTTGTGTGTTGGGTTTGTTGTATGTTGGGTTTTTTTAAATTATTACTGAATTAATATAATTTTTAAAAGTACTCTGTGCTCCTCTGAAAAATTATTTTCCTGATTTTGAGTTTGCAAAAGGCCATTGTATTGATTCTCAAAGAGTAGAGAAGCAGGGGCTGGAACACCCAGCGAGTGTGTTCAGGGGCTGCAGGCAGCTCTAAGGCGCAGGCTTCTCAAGCACAGACCCTTATGTGTATCTCTTTAGCGAGCTGCTATTGTGAGAGTGAGTGGGGAGGAAGGTTGTAATTAGGTATCCATGTAGGCTGAACCCGCCATTTTACTAAGCTCTGCTGGAGTAGGTCCTTGTAAGGGAGATGGCAGGAGGCTGGGAGAGCATGAAATGGCAGCCGACTAGCAGTAATCCGGCCATATGCACCCTACAGGAAGCCACTGTTTTGCACAGCTTTTGAATCCACCCGTCCCCTCTGGGTCAGAGACCGCAGTAGGAAAGATGCAGTTTTCAAAAAAAAAATGCAGTGTTGACATTGAGTTTACCTTTCTGATGGTAGAAGACAAAGTCCAGGGAAAAAGACTGTGTTAGTGTTTAGCCCCGTGCTCTCCTAAGGAGGGATCGAGTGTCGCGTTACCTCGGCGCCAGTCCTGTAGCGCTGCCGGCAGACGGGCCAGGGGACAGAGATGAGCCATTCGCCACAGTGGGGCACTAGTAACCAGTCTTAACAAAACAAGTTAAGGGCTTGTTTGGAAAATTATCTGGTTTGTACATGCCTTCCATAGTTACCAGTAGGTTGCGGGTTTCATGTCCCTGTTCCTTGTCCTTCCTGCAGGCAATGGAGCACGCAAATGGCATGGAGCTGGATGGCAGAAGGATTCGAGTTGATTACTCAATCACCAAGAGAGCACATACACCCACCCCAGGCATCTACATGGGCCGGCCAACACAGTAAGGAGTTTGCTCATTTCATGTAATGGGACTAAAATTGATTGTTATTTTCAAATGTATCTATAAAGGTCAGTTCCTCACTCCAAGCTTACTGAGCTACTAATGTGCCCATTTGCCTTTGATTTCAGTGGGAATTACAATCTCAAATCCCCAGTGGGTTTTCTGGGAGTTTTTGAAGGTGTGTTTCTCTAAAGGTTTCATTTTTAGATTGGTTCATGGCATAGTCTTTAAGACATTTACAAGAACATATAAATCAAGACAATGAGTAAACATCTGAAGTAATTTTTTTGCTTTTCTCTTAATAGCAGTGGAGGTGGTGGTGGTGGTGGAGCAGGGCGTCGCCGTGACTCATATTATGATAGGGGCTATGACAGAGGCTATGACAGATATGAAGAATATGACTACAGATACAGGTACCTCATTTGTATTTGATTTCTGTAGGTACAGTGGATTTTTTGGAAAAAAAGGGAAAGTCAAGTGACAAAAAATGTTCAGTTTGTAGCAAGAGTCAGCATACATGCTTGCTATGTGTTAGAGCCTCATTATATTAGGTGTTGTGGGTTTAACTTAATTCAGTTCTATGGTATACAGTTGAGCAAGGGGTTAATTTTGCTACCTGAAGGAGGTAAGGCATGTGCCCTGTGAATCTAATGGAGAGATAGAAGGGAACACATTCTTCCATGCTGTATATAGAACCAGGACAGCTGACACACTGAGCTGTTTAAAAAGAGGTTATTTGTAGATGGGATTTTTAATGCTTGACATTTCATAACCATCTTGCTGTTTTGAAAGTTATCTAGTTTCAGAGAATGCTGTTCAACAAGAATTGTAGGCATCCGTGAAAGCACTTCATGTGTTTGCAAGGCTAGTGAGGATCTATTAAATTTGGTGTCTGAGAGTATCTTAGAGTTTTAAACACATCAAGTAGAGAAATATAAAAGCATTTGTTAAATAACTGTAAGCCACAGCCAAATAAAGCTGAAATCATTCATGCAGGCCAAGTCTTTCAGCACTAAGGAAATGGTTCTGTTCTGTAGAAGTGATGTGAATAAGGGTTCTTTCATAATGGATGTTGTTTGTTTTCTTTTTTAATTTCCTTTAAAGGAGACGATCACCATCACCTTATTATAGTCGATACCGATCGCGATCGAGATCCCGTTCCTATAGTCCAAGTAAGTAAATACAAGCTAATAAATAGAATATGGCTGGCTTAAACGTTGGTGTTACTAGTATTAATCAATCAGAATTCTCAGTGTGAAAACAAAAAAGCTGGGCATGTTAAAGCTGGCTTGATGTGAGTACTCTTTGTTTATTTTAAATGTGTATTTTTCTTTTTCTTTCAGGGCGCTACTGAAGATCAGAAGAATTACAGTTGAGGGCATGGTTTTTAAATACAAAGTTTGGATCTCCCTACTGCTTTCCCTCCTATCCCTCCCTTCCTTGTCCTCCATCCAGCTCTTTTACAAATCTTGGGTTTATTTAGAATATACATATTTCAGTTGAAGTATTTCCTGTTTTCCATCCTTCCTTATTGTAATACTCTTAAATATTGTAATTGTTGTAGTTTTTGTGTAGTAAACCATCTTAAGTAAAATTAGAGAACCCAAAGTGCTGATACGTTTTGAAAATTATTCCTCTTTTGTTTCAAAACAATTGGATTCTTGACTAATTGGAAGACAACATTAATACTTTTAAAGCTTGCATGTCACATGTAATATACACACTCAGATATATTAATATAAACCTGGATTTCCAAGTAAGTTGTTAATCTTTATGTTAAAATGTTTACCTATTCCTTTGATAAACAAGTAACCACTTTGAGCCTTTTCTGTAATTGCAAATTTACTTAGTCATGAACCAGAGGATTATTTTGGTTTTGTTTTTGTTTTTTTGTCAGGTAGTTGCTTTGAGTGTAGCCTATTTGAGCTAGAGCAAAATTTGGTATTTGACTGGGAAAAATAGATCTGGATTTGTTTCTGGATTGCTACGCAGTGGATAAAATTTGAAGTTAAAGATGTAAAAATTTTGGGGTTTTTATCGTACTTGTTTGAATATTTCCCCTTAATTGTTGCGGAGAAAAATGTATTTATTGAACATAGCAATTAGTTATATAATTCGCTGTTCATTTAAACAACATAATATAAAAAACCCACCAACTTTTTGGTATGCAATAATGATTGAGCAAGTTTTTTTTCCAGTCCTTTTGGAGTTTTGAAAGAATGGATGGAAAACCCTACAACTATGTGTAAACCTTTTTTTTTCCCTCCTCAATAAAAGTTAATTCAATTGATTTGTGGTTTTTTGTCTTTTGTTTTGCATTTTATGTCACCTTGGAACATAAGTTAAATGAGACTTGATATTGCTGTGTGGATAATAAAATCAGCATTTATCTGTCTTCTCAAGGGCCTTGTCTTTCCTGAGAATCAGCATGCAGTTATATGGGATGGCTGAGCAGAGGGGGTAGTCCAGTTCTCCCTGGTGCCATCTTTGGCGCTTGCTGGGGTCCTGCTGAGGTGGATTAAGTAGAAAAACACTGTTGATGTTGTTTGTATTTCTGGCAGGTTTTGCCCTCTGAAGTAACTTGCCATGTGGCTGATTGAATGTCTGTGTTGGCACACAAAAGTTAATAGGACTACAAAGCCTTTGGCAAAAAATAATTTCATCTCTGTTTGTCAGGGAATGCCACCAAAAGAGTTTGTCCTAATTTTAAGAGGGTAAGCCTATGAAATGTAATTTTGTTTTTGTAATTCTCTATTTCTGAATATCAGTGCTGGGAACTAACTGCTAGTGGTAATTAAACCCATCCAAATCTTTAAAGCCTTGTGACCAATATGCCTGCTGACAGAACAAGTTCTGACTTACCAGTTATTGCTCAATACTTTTTAACATTGTATCCTTAAGTTGCATTTTATCCTTGGGTTCTAGGTGAAAACTCTTAGTAAAATGAAAGTAAAGGGTCTGAAACACTGTGAAGTTCAAAAAAACAGCCTTCCAATTTGGATTATTTAACCGGTGATCAGGGAATTAGGAAATGTTAAGGAAACTGCTCCCTGTAAACCAAAATGTTAGTCTAATCATGGAGAATTGTGCGTATTAATTTTTGGTTTGTCCTTTCAAAATTGAGGGCAGAAATAGCAAGACCAGATGCAAAAGCGTGAGAAATAGCTGCAGGGCTGGCTGGGGGAGGTATTCAGCCTCAAGGAACTGTGATAAAAGGATGCAAGAGGTGGCTACTTCTTGCCAGGTTATGTTATTTCTGGCCTGTAGCTGTTTAGGATTACGAAGCTGCAATAGTCAGCTGGAGACCAGCAGTTCAACCGGTCTGTTGCCTGGGAGCTAAAGACACAAAGATCTCCATCCTTTTTCCAACAATTAGCCTAAGGATCCTGTTTGTCACAAGTCCATGTGAAGTTTTTAGAGGCAACAGCACTGTGTTACATGGTGCGTTCTGATACGCTCCATTTGAAGAATTAGGTGAAGGTGATAATTCTTACTTAATTGACATGCTTCTACATGTATGTAATGTATGAATGGCTGTTAGGCTTAAATGACTTATTTCTCAAGCAGTCAGTCCTGAAACGGGGAGGACAGTCTGCAGCTGTTTCCCTGTATATGTTTGTTGTTTGAGGTTTTCTGTTTTATATATAAGCAGTTTCCTGCAGTTCTGTGGTTTGCATTCTCGCAGCAGTGGGAGCCTCACCTCTGCGTTCTTGTGCATGGGTTTAGGAACACGGTGTGTATGAGCTGATTCTGAAAGAAAATAGCTTGGGTAACTCTTGCACTGTGTGTCTAAACACATCTACTTGAACAGATGCAGACTTTCTTTAGTAATTTTTATCTTTTCTTTAGTTCTAAATAAGAAATAAGCCTAGTCAGAACTGGTCATGTACTAAGGTTTTGCAACAACGTAAACATAAATCAACCTAAGTAACAGATCTTAGTGTTACTTTGTGCTCCTATACAATAAGTTTATGTTCACAGTTGAATGGGAATATTTTAACACCGAATTCAGCAAAACCTGACAGTTCATCTGGGATTCTGTATAGCCTCAATTCTAGGCCTAGGCTATAAAATGCAAGAGAATACTTGCTCTTAAATGTACTGTGTTCTCAAATGCTTCAAAGAAGTGGCCACAAGAAGTTCACAACAGCTGCTGCATAGGCTCAGACTGTGTGTAATGGAAAATTTGCACCTGATGACAACAGGGTCGTACTGGTTTACATGCTGGGTCAAAATAGCTTCTGAGTGTGTGTAGAAAGATAATGTGCACAAGGTGAAGCTTCCGAAGGCTATAATTCTGTCAGTTCTCCTATAACTATACTTAAATCTGTAATAACACGAAGCCTTCCATTCTGCAGGACCTGGCAAAGCAGTTGGCTGTGGTGCTGCATGACAGGGAAGAGGTGTGACCCAGGCAGCAGGAGAATGCTTTCTGGAAGAAGCATCTTCTGTACATGGTTGGGCAAAGAAGAACAGTTAGGTGTCCTTGCACTGCCACCCCTCTTCCTGCCTGTCAGCTCTTTAGCTGCTGCAGTCCCCTAGAACTCAAATTCTCTGCACCAGAGGAGGAAAGCACTGGGCTAAATGTTTCCTACTGCTTTCTACAAAAGCAAGTTTTTTTGGTTGGGCAAATGCAAGTGTCTTTTCCTCACGTGCCCAGTCAGCACCCTTAACAGGTTAAACAGCAGTGTAAAGGAGAACCTGAAATGCAGACTGAAGCCATGCTGCCTGCGATATCTTTAGACATTGTTTCTTGCATTATCTACATTTTACTTAAGCATAAAGTGCATCAAGTGAGACCACCTCTGTCTATGGACAGGTAAGGACTGTTAGGTTCAGCAGGGGAATGTTTTCTGTATCTCATACAGAGATTCAGAATATCTCTTTAAATACCAGCACTTGGACCAACTTTAGGTGAAAAGCAGTTTCTCTCTGATAGGTCAGTAATATGGCTAGGCAGTGCAAGTAATACCATCATCACACTTCCCCAGCTTGGGCTAAATTTGTTACTGGGCTAGAATAAATCAGCAGAAGTAAAAATATTAAGACTACTTTAGATAAATAAGATTAAACATTCATTTTAAAATTTGGCAGACATACTAGTGGCCTAGAAAGGGCCATGAGCCTCTGAATCAGATTTGTTACTGAATTTCTTGAGGAAGTGAATGACCACCTTACACAGAATGATTTCTTAACCATTGTGATAGCACCTGAAGGTTACAGCTTTGGTATCTAATAGCTTGTATGTTTCACATTCAAATTAAACCAACTTATTTGGCAAAACATTAAGACCACCTTTAAGATCTGCAAACCTTTTCTTAAATCAGCTCCTGAAAAACAGGCAGATGCGGTAGAAGTCTAATTTGACTCTTTAAACCTAAAAGGTAGTTATTTCTCCATTGTCCCCCTTCATTCTTTGAATGATTTTTCTTTTGATTTTGGTGGGGATTTCCAACTGTGAAGGTGCCTGATACACTAGGGATCAAGAATGGAGAATTGTGGTCACCAGTCTTGATTCAGCTGATCACCAGCTGGATCTGTGCTTGCACCCTCATTGTCCTCACACTACTACATTAGGGTGCTTCAGTCTCTGTGCAGCATCTCAAACTCAGTAACTTAGGATCTGCCAAAACTTCCCAGCTGAATTCTTTCATGCCAGCTCAGTTCCATGATACATAGAATACAGCATCAGCAGTAAATAGCATAGGCACAAAATAACCCTCCCAGATGCTTTGGTCAGTATCTTTGTCTTTCAAGATTCACCCCAAAGGAAAATACTGACAGCTCCTCAAGTTGCATATAGATGTGTAATGGAGCTTGCAAAGGTCTCTATATTCACTTTAAATGAAAAAACAAAAAAAACACTATAAAAAATTTAAAAACAAAACAAAAACCAACCAAACAACAACAACAACAAAACAACAAAAAACCTTAAAGTCCACATACAGACTCATTGGAGCAGAAAACTGGGTCAGTGCTCTGTAGAAACTGGTTTTGCAGATCTCTAGATGGAGGACCCATGGGCTGTTTGAACCACTCTTTCGCTGCTCAGCTTTTGCTTCTGTTCTCAGCAGGATAATAAGTAGCCAGTCTTTTACTGGTTTGGTTTGTGGATCCAAAGTTATGTATAAGAGAGGTGCTTATTTGCAGTTCTTCAATATCTGTAAGCTGGCCCTCTCTGTCTCAGGGTAGAAACCTTGTAAACTCATGGAGATGAAGAGAACCTGAGGGATGGTAGCTGAGGCTTATTAGTCTTGAATAATTAACAGGGGCTCCACTATCTCTGCTATAGGCTGTGTGGAAGAAGCCTCTGGAAAGAACCACTGAGTGTTGATTACTAAATCATTGTTGATGATGTGTGATTCCACTAGCAAGGCAGATCTTTACAAATATTGTCTAGTACCTAATCTCACAACAAACAAAGGAAATGCCTCCATCAGGGAAGATTCAACTGGTGGGTGACTCTCCCATATGCACTGCTGGGATATTTTGGTGTGATCTGGAGTGTAGCAGAGTGGTAATCAAGCAGAGGACCTGGTCAGCAGTTGCTGTCTCTTACTTGTCAAGTTTCACAGTCTAACATGATTCCTTAAAATACTTCTGTTTCTCTCCTGCTCCTTCTTGTAGGTGACAAGTTGTTCCCTTTCTCTAGGGTACTGGATTCAGGATTGGGCAGAAGGGAGCAACATCTAGACAACAGAAATGTGATGTGTTTCACAGTGAAAAATCTCAGATGCCAGATGTAACAGTTACTTTGCAGCTGAATTCCTCCCGGTTGAGGATCTTTTCTTCTATGAGAGCTGTCAATTTGGATTTCTAGGTTATAGCTCTAACAATGGTATGTAGAAAATGCTCAGAAAGTGGTCTTATTTAAAAAACAAAACAAAACAAAAAACAAGCAAACAAACAACAAGAAATACCCCACACCCAAAAAAACTAACTCCCCCAAACTCCCAAGATTTTAAAAGTGCATCAAATACATGTTCAATGTAACTGAAGTTCTCCTATAATTCCACAAAGTATGAATACCTCTAACAGTTTTTCTTCATTCAGAACAGGTAATTAACTTCAGAACAAGGTTAATTATGGGTATGCAAGCTTCTCATTACCAGTACACTGACTTCATTGGCCCCTAGCCTGCGATGGGATTGCTGCTCAGCACCCTCATTTCTCTCTGGCTTTTGTCTTCCTGCACTGCATGGAGACAGTGCACCCAATGCTCTGTTCTCAGCCAGAAGAGAGAAAGAAAAAGCAGGAAACAGGACCTGAGCTGCATTTCATGTTCCAGAGACTTTTCTCCTTGTCTATCAGTGAGTGTCTGAACAGTGACGATGCCAGCCTTGTCCCAGTGGACCATGTCCAAAGCAACATCTAGCAAGCCTGCTGCCTCTTTCCGTAAAGAAGAGTTATTTGTCAAGCTGACAACAAGCTTGTTGCTTGTGTCAAAGTGTCCTTCATAAGTTTACAACAAGTAGAAATAGTAATTCAAGTAGCTGATGCCAAACCTGCTTTAGCAGCAGGAGAACCCATGACTGTTGCTCCTCTGGTTTTAGCAGGGAGTGGTTTTGATAGCATGGCATTAGCTGCTAGTGCTCAAAGGGAAAGGCAGCGATACCAAAGCTCCACATAACCTCAGAAATCTAGTGCTCGGCTTGCACTTATGGTGGAACACAAAGTGTAGGGATCTTTTCTGGTTTTAAAATAAAACATCTTTTCAAAGCCTAGATTTCCAGTTTTATACACAGTGTGTCCAAGTTCCATCTGCTGAGAACTAGAAAGAAAACCCATTTAGCAGCCTGAGGATTTCATAGAAAAGAGACAAGAAGAGTAGGTCTTCAAAATACAAAAAGACAAAACCTTACAAGAGTAAACAATTGGACTAAGTATTGATGTAGCTGAGAATATTCCCTGAAAAGTAAAGTTCATGCTGGGATAAGAGCTCTGGATGTGTGAGAATGTAGAAGGTCTGGATTTGATTCCTATCTCTGCCTACATGAGTAACCTTGGGCAGAATGTTTCATCTCAGTTTTCTGTGTAAGAAGATGAGGTTAATAAATACCCTTTCCATCACTTTTTTATTTGGTCTGTTCCAGCTTTGGAAGACAGTAGGTGATTTTCAAGAGGATCTGTGAAAGACAATAAAACAACTATTTTATAAATCTATAAATAAGTTTATAAAGTCTCTACCAAAACTGACATGCAGAGCATATTAGAGTGGCTGGACTTGCCTGGGAATATCCTTAAGGACTGATCTATCTGGTCCCAAGCAGATTCAGCAGAGGAGGATGTTTTCAGAGTCCAGTTCTAGAAACAGAAGTGCAAGCAGTTTCTTCTTCACGTGGATGCAGGCAATAAAGGAACAGACATCTTGCTTCAGCCTGGGGAGGGGGCTGAGCCTCATTTCTCAGCCCATGCTTATACCACCCCACCCCTGATGTCCCCACCCCAGTGTGATAAGGAGGCTCCCTCCATGCTGAGCACCCCCCTGTACAATGCCTGCAGAGCAGCTGGCAATTCATGTTCAAACAACAGTATTTTTTTTTAAGATTAAAGAATCACTATTTTAATATTCTCTTAAACTTGTGGGGTTTAGTAGATCCCTGATCATATCACATAGTTAATTTAGCTCTCTAAAGTCTGGGTTTTTTTCTACAGAAATCAGGGTCACTGGAGACTGTGGTTCTATCTGGGTTAATCGAAATGCTGGTTTACAGCCCAGTCCAAAGACTGACCAAACATTATATCCAGCAAACTTCCCACTGGTAGAACCCACAGGCCAGCTTATATTTGTTCTCCCCCTGCTATTGGTTCCCATTTCTCAGAGGAGAATCAGAAGCAGGAGCTTCAGCCCCGGGCATTCCAGGAGCTCAGCATCTCATTCCCCTGCTCTGGGGCAACTCTGAAACCCACTGACCTGTCCATGCTGCAAAGCCAATTGCTCCAGTGGGTGCCTGGGCAGAAAGAATTGGGAGTAACTGGTATTTTGTTAGGGCTGCAAGGCAGCGAAGTGTTTAGGAAGCTTAGTTTGTGGCCACTGTGTTTTGTCATTCCAGTCTTGTGGGAAGACTGTGTTACTCGTGCTTCTGATTTTTATTTCTTTTTAAATGTCCAGTTGAGTCTGGAAATGAATGAATAAGGAAATCAGTTGCTTCCTTGTGACAGTCCCAGGTGCCCACCTCTTCCAGGGGTGCATAGACAAAAAGCCACCCTGGCATCTATGACTGCTTCTGCCTCTTGCGAGCCAGCTCCCTTCCCTCTGTGCTTAACCCTTGCCTTCTCACACATCACTGATCCATGCCTTCCAGTCTGCTACCCTTTTTTTTTTTTCCAGACAGAGATATTTCTGTACTGACCTCCCTAAGAACCAGTGGAGCCTTTGGCCAAGGCATGGCTATGCTGCAGTGTAGTGCTGGTGGCCAACCTGGACAGGGGATGAGCTTCAGGGGCCTGGACCCCACACCTGGGTACTCCTCAGCCTTTGCTGCCAGCCCCTCTGTGTCCAGCCAAAACATCCTCAGTGACATATTTCACTAAAACATATTTCTTAATGCTCCACTGTGACATAAGTACCAAAAGAGCTGCTCCTTTCCCTGTGGTCAGAAAAGCCCTGATGGTCCAGAGGAGATGGGGTTCATCCTTCTAAGCAGGAGGCATCAAGAGTGAGTGGGGGATCATGGCTGTCACTGGAGTTACTGCCCAGCACTCCATGGGACACCCAGGGGCAAGACCCCAGCTTTTGCCTGTTTGAGTAGGATCAAGCTCTGCTCCAGCCTGGATTCAGCACCTCTGATCTTTTAAAACATATCTCTGTCTTCTTCTTGTTTGGAAGATCAGGCAATACCTGTTTTTTAAGGAAATGTTAATGGCTGCTTCCCTTTCTCCTGGAGTAAGTGCACTTTCTGTAAATGCCTGCAACAACTGTTCCTCTGCTGAAACAGAAGTGCTGTGAAAAGAGAAGGAGGATGGGAGCAGCAATGTATCCCACCACTCACTTCCTGGAGACAACTGCAGCTTCCTCTGGCTCACCAGTGTGATACACTGAGGAGTGTGGTAAAACACTGCAGTATTTATTTATGTTCTTATTCTTAAATAAAACTAGTGAGGTTCAGCCACACTCAGCAGAGGGGTTTTATTTATATCAAGTGTAGTAACCCTCTGAATGACAGTGTTGGATTCCAAGTCCACATCACCTGGAGTAATCACCCTAAGAGAGTCACCTCACCTCTGCCTGGCCCTCCCCTGCCCTGGAAAACGTACTCAACAGTATTGTTAAACAGCCAGCTTCCAAGGTGTGGTAGGTGTCACCTTTATATATAAAAAAAAAAAAAAAAAAAAAAAAAAAGGTCCAAGTTACCAAATATGCCCTTTGAAACAGTGTAACTCTGTCTCTCCACACTGATAGTCGCCTTACCCTGAGGATGGGCTGGGCTGGGTTAGCAGAGGATGAGCAGAACAGGTCTGATAGCGTTCCACCCCTGCACTTTGTCTCCGAAGTTGAGACACCGTTTTGCTTCGTGGCTTCAGCACCCTGTTTAGCAGAAGTGTTATGTGATGTTAAACATCACCGAGGACTTTCCAAGCACTTAAGATCTCCCCTTTGTAAGGTATGTTTTTTTACATGCATAAACCCCACTCCCTACATTAACTTTTTTTTTGGCAAAAGAATAAAGAAGCAGAGCAGTGTCTCAGGACTGCTCTGAGTGTTGTTTGAGCCCTGTGAAGGTACCATGGCTTGGAAACATACTTATTGTTTGCAGAGTCAGAGATCAGAGTACAGGAGTTCCCCTGTAGTAACATCATGGCAGAGTTTTCACACCCTTTTGCAGAACAGTGTGGTTCCAGAGATGTGCTTAGGAGCACAAAGTTATTCAGGTGTTTGGTGGAAAGGAAAACTATGTATATCACAAGGACTTTGTAGAAAAAAACTCTACAGTGTCTACAACAGCTTTCTCCTCTTTGGGGGATTGCTCTGGGTAAATTTTCATGTGATACTTACTGCTTTCTTACCCTTTCTCCCCTTGTCCTGTAAAGCATGGACAGGGGAGGGAGCTCAGGAAAAATGCCCCTGGAAGGTCTGCAAATAGCTCAAGCCTCCTGCCCAGCCAGATTTTCTGTTCTCCCAGAACAGAACGAGAGCCACAGCTCTCCAAAACCTCTCTTATGTGCCGAAAAGATCTTTGTCCTGCTCAGGAGGAGCATCTGGCTCCTTCCCCTGCTCTCCCAGCAACTCCAACCCGATGATGTAGGGGGAGGAGCTGTGTTCATCCGTAGCCCCAGCTTGTGAGCCACCTCCACGTGTCACCCCGTGGGCTACCGGTGATAAAGTGATGTCTGTCTCCAACAAAGTCTGCGTCCCAAAGGTGAAATCCAGTCCCCTTCCTCAGCTTCTGGGGGAAAAAGTAACTCCTGGCTGTTGTTCCATTGCAGCACAGCATACGGGGAAGCTTAGCAAAACTGAGAGAGAGAGCAGTTGTCATTTCTGGTTGAACTGAGAGCAGCTGTCGATGGATCCAGCTCTGGGTTTCACCACCCAACTACCCCACCGGGACCTGTGAAATGGATATAGGGAGGTAACCAGGGTCTAACAGCAGTGTCTCTGCTCATCTCCCGCTTAGCCTGGTGAGCAGCAGGGAGGATTTCCACTCAAATACCTATCTGAATAACTTAAGTCATCCTCTGCAGCGTGTGGAAACATAAACCTTAATTTTCCCGCCCGCTAAAGCCACCTGCTGTTGTCTCCTCTTGATTTCTACTTTTAGCTCATTAGTTCCACTGTGACTACACGGCGCTGCCTCTTTGCCTTTTACCAAAGGCATGTCAGAGGCAACTAAATGCATCCGAGCAGCTGTTTGACTCACTTGCTGCTGAAAAGCAGCATGGACCAGCATCAAGTCCCTGCTGAATAACATCCCCTGGGAGGAAGCAGCCCCAACGCTCTGACGGCTCCAAACACTACTGAGGTCTTTTTGTCAGTGTCTCCTCTCTAACTTCTTCTGGATGAGAAAGATGAGCCTCCGTGGCTATAGCGATAATTTTATGAGTTGCCTTCTTAAATATCAGCATGACAACTGCTCATTGAAGGATGCTGCCAGCTCGCTTTTTTGATGGTGATATGCATGCAGAAATTTCCTATAATCTTCTACTAATCACGAGGAATGTGAGTTGGACTCTGAAGAGCTTCCCAAGAATTTCCAAAATGTCACCAGGTGCATTAGATCAGGCTTAATGGGGGAAGGCTCCAGTTTGACCCCTCTCTCTTTGCTGGGAAGGTGGTCTTCCTCTCTAACCAGAGGGTTGTCTAAATCAGCATTGTCTTTATACTCAAAATATACTTTTCCTGGACAAAGATGGAAGAGAAAAAGTGTGATGCAGAAGAGGCAGACGAGCAGGATTTGCTGGCTGGCTGAGGTGTGGCAAAAGCTGAACAGGATTCATGAGCTTCAGCAACAGAAAGGCCAGCAAATGCACCAGAAGTGAAGAGAGAAAGCAGGTGTAAAGAAAGGATTTCTCATTGCTTTGCTAATCAGTCCTGAAACATACACAGGGAGAGAGGAAAACAAGCTGCAAGGCTGCAGAGCAAAATGGAAAATTTGGAAGTATCTCAGGAAGCTACTGAAGAATCAGGAAGGAAAAGGAGAGTGGGACTGGGCAGCATGAAGGTACAGAAGATGTTATGGTCATCCAAAAAGTCACCTCTGGTAGTGGATGACAGTACCTGGAGCTTTCTGTTGGAGTCACTTTTGACAACCAGAGCTAAGACATTCCCTACCTGCCAAACCCTCTCAATGTTTCCTTGTCTCTCTGCAGCATTGAGAACTAAGTCACCTCCTCACCTCCAGCTACAGAGAAGTTTCTTATTAGAGAAAGTTGTTTTGTGATGAATCAGTTTGTATGGTATTTTGCTGAGTACAAACTAGTAACATTTTAATCAATAACAACAGAACTTGTAAAATTTCGAAACAACAGAGAGATTTGCAGAGAGGAGAACATGGTGTTCTAAAAGTCCTAAAAGGCTAACAATAGTAGAGAAGCAAAACTTGAGATTCAGAGAGAGACACAGAAAGAATCTTATTTTTCTCCTTACAGCTAATTCCTGTTCTTTCTTCTGGAGTCAGACAGCTTGTTAGTTATTGAGTGGACAATATGGATTTTTCACAACTGCCCCCCCTCCTTTTTTTTTTTCCCCCTTATGCTGGCATGAATTCGCTCTTCCTGTCAGACATCAGTTACTGCAAACCCACAAAGATCTCATCTGCTTTTAACTTCCTCCTCTCAGCTCAGGGTCTGCACTGCTTCTTTTCCAGCATAGTGCCAATCTCTTGCCAGAAACCGTCTGTGCTATAGCTGGTGTATGCCTGAGCCTGAGAGCATGCTGACCCCAGCTTTTCCGTCGGCAGCAGCTCCTCCAGCCTCCAGATGCTCCACCCAAACCTCCGGTGAGACGTTACCACCACTGGAGCCCTACTCCCAGGAGATCAGTCATCAAACCAGAGCTGTAAAATATCCGAGTGCTGTTTTTGAAGAACAATCCCCAGAAGGAACTGCTCAAGCTTTTTTTATGTTGAACCAACCTTTCACCTCCCCTTGGTGCTGCTTCTTCGCTTCCCTCTCCAAACCCCAGCTTTACGCAGAGCAGCAGTAAACTTCCAGCAAATCCTGACTTTCACCAGATCCGTTCCTAGAGGTAACTGGGAGCCCTGCAAATGAGGAGACCCACAGAGACACAAGGAGTGCTTCTCTCCATAGTTCATTGCCTTGATCACAGCCGTATTTGTGCTGATGGGAAACAACTTTACACCAGCTACTGTACAGTGAAGTCTAAAACCAGGGTGCAGGTAGAAGGCAGTGCCCCACACAGGGTTCCCCAGGCATGAATCTTCTAGAGAAATCCTGATAAAAGTCTCCCCTCCTTCTAGCGTAGATCAGGGTGGCAAGAGGATAAAACTCCTGCCACAGGACATGAAGAGCAGGACTGAAATAAACCCCTCTTAAGGAGCAGAGGGATGAAGACACAAAATATTGTCCAGTAAAGAGGAGAGGGGAGAGATGCAGCTAGAGAGAATGGGAGATGGAGAAGAACAGGAGATGGGTGAACAGCTGGGGAAAGAAAGTTGGGTGGGAACTTAAGATCAGTGGTTGAAAAGGGAAGCAGGGTGGAAAAAAAACCAGATGAAACAGGAAAGACATGATTACCAGCTGGGCAAAGAAGAGTGGAGACTGGGTATGAAAATAAGCAGCGCTGGAGGCTTGTCTCACTTTCTGTGTGAACACACATCAAACTTTATAACTAGACACTCGTGTTGAACAGCAATAATCCTGTTGCTTTAAAAATGTGAATGTGAAGCCATTAGGGAGGATAGGACTGTATTTTATGAAAAAAAAAGAAATGCTGAACAGACCTACAGTGACTGTGACAGAACTTTGGGTGTGTTGAATCCAGCCTGTTTGTGGAGTACAGCTCCCAGAGAGTGACTTGCTCTTAGCACATCCCTTTTGTTTTAGTCTGTTGATATTATTTCTTGATTTTTTTAGGCTATTTCTTGATTTTACATGTACTTGTCCAGGATTTAAGATTGCTCATATCTTTAAAGTATATGAGTGCTCTTAGTTGCGCTTAGACCTTTTTATCTTTTGGCTTTTGCGGGAGGAAAAAGAAACAAAATCATTGCCTAGGACATCAGTCCTTCTAAGATCAGATTTGCCTATAGCACTGGGGAAGGATAGTATGTTTTATCTATGCAGGGATATAAAATTCACTGACTTGGGAACCACACATGTACATGCTCTTCCTCTGGCTCTGCTATCTTCTCCTCAAGACCACAGCCAAAGAAAATCAGAGAAGCCAGCACCCCTGCTAGGGGCATATGTCTGAATAGGCACAAGCTTCAAACCGTCCCTATTTAAATATGTATAGAGCCAATTGTGAATTGCTAATGTAAAGCACGCACACGCTAAAAACATTTTGGGGCAGCTTGGCTTTCCCTTGGTGGCGAGGTTAGGGCACCTTCCGCGAGGTCAAGGCAAAGGAAAATATTGGTGTCTTCCCTTCTCCCGCTGCTTTGAAACCAGGATCTCTGTTGTTTTTACTCCTTTTGTGGCTACTGCAAAGGAGCATCGTCCAGAAGGCACCGTGTGCTCGGTCTCCAGTGGCTGCCGCCCTCCCGGCTCTCTTCCAGCCGGGGCCCCCGCCCCCTCCTCCCTCCCGCCCCCGCAATCTGCCAGCCCTCCCCGGCTCCGGCAGCCACGGGCAGGGGCTGGGGGCGTAAGGGTTTCTGTGGGGTGTGAGGGGATACCGAGACGGCGAGGGGGGGATGGGAGAGCTGCAAGGCAAGGCAGGAGAGACGACGAGGGCCTTCCTCGTGCCTGCGCTCAGCCCCCTACTCCCCAGCAGACCCGTCCGGCCAGCCCCCCATCCCCACTCTCCGACCTCCCGCAGCCCCTACTGGGAGAGGGGGAGGGAGGGAGGGAGGGAAGAAGGGAAGAAGGGAGCGAGGGCTCGGCGGCGCCGGGCGGGAGGGCGGTGCGCCCCGCGCTCCTCCGCAGTGTGGGGCGGGAGGCTGCGGGCGAGGCAGAGCTATAGGGACGCGGCGGGAGGGGGCTTCCCCACCGCCCCGGGCTGTGTTGCACACCCATGCCTGCCAACTGAGCCTCACACTCGCTTCCAGTCCGTGAAACCCCTCTCATAAAGCGTCCGATTGAAGCTGGAGGGGAAGGGAAGCCCGGAGGTGATCCCACGAAGTGTCCCGACAGCCCCAAAGCCACCTTTGCTCCCAGCAGCCCCGCTCCCCCGTCGATTCCCCAAGGATTCCAAAGAGGCGTCAACCCTTGGCGTCTGCTGGTGCTGCTGTGGTGCGGCTCTGCCTCATGCAGCCCTTCCTTGCCCAAGACAGAAAGATATCTTTCCAGAGCAACTTCCCCAAGAAAGCTGGTCCCCTAATGCTTTGGCAAGTCTAGCAAACAATCGATGTGTTCAAAGGGGGAAAAGAGAAGGGGAAGCATCACCTATTCCTTTTAAAAGCATCCCTGCTCATTTCTTGGGTGCCTCGTAAGGTTGTTGCAGCCAATGCCTTGCTCACTCAACTGGACATAGGTGAACCTACTTCATCCCAAAGAGTTTTCTGTCCAAATCAAACGCCTGTCTGCAGGGGGATGGTGCCTACATAAAGCCAAGCTCCACCACTACCTTTAAATTATCTGTTAGATTGGCCATGTGTCTGCGGAACCTGTTTTATGGGCTTGTAAATGCCATTAGATGAATTGGGTTTTAGCAGGTAGTGCACGTTTCTGTCCAGATTCCGTTCAGGGTCTTCCAGAGTAAAAGAGGGATGTAGAAAAATGATGGTTTTGAGTTAAAATGGTGTATCTGGAGCCACCTACCACCCCCAGTGTCAGTATAGATTTGATATATATATATACATAGCTGGTGGGGCATTGCTGCTCTTTCTAAAAATATACTACATGATGAGTGGAAAAAGGATAATTTCCCCCATTCCCAAAGGGCAGTTCCCCATGCCCACAGGCAGGCATTTTGGGATGTGTCAAGGAAAAGGCAGCATTTCATCTGTGATGCTAATGAGCTGCACTGGCCACTATTGCTCTATTTTTCTTCTAGGACTTGGTGGCTCCAGTCAAAGGCAGCCCCATCACCTCTCTCCAGGATGTTTCTCACATCACCACACTGCTGATTTTTTTTTTTTTCCTGAGAACTGTTAGAACTTCCTCAAGAAAGAAATTTGCTAGAAAGGCACTCATTCCTATCTTAGGGTAACTCTTCATTAAAAAAGAGCATTGGCCAAGTTGAAAGGGGATATTGTGATATTAATATATTCTCTTGATGATGTTTTTTGTTTAATTTAGTTATACATAAATCAGAGTTTCAAACAGTAACTACCCATGATGCTGGTTCTCACTCAAGGCAAGAAAAGGTTTTCATCTGTGACTTGATCAGTGCTTGATGGCAATTTCTAATGCAATCAGGAATTCAGTGTTTTGCCATACCTAAAACTTATTCCCAATTTTTTTCAGAGACCATACAAAAACTGTTATGGAAAAGAACAGATTTCCTGGAAAATACCATGTTCAGTATTTAACTGCAAGAAATGCTTCACGTCTCACACAGAACAAAAAAATGTTGCTTTTGTTTTATTCTGTTGATACTATTTCTCGGTTTTTTAAGGTTATTTCTTGATTTTAGATGTACTTGTTCAGGACTTGAGATTGCTCATATCTTTAAAGTCTATAAAAAGGAGATTAATAATAAAGATATAATCTAAAAAGTTGGGTTTGAGATAATTTTTTAAAAATCATCAGAAATTGTGTTAGTAAAAAATAATAGTAAATCAACACTATCAAGAACAAATAATGCAGCACAAAAACTAAACACTTATAAAATGCATTTGCAGGCACAAAAGAAAAAAATAAATTTATTATTTAGAAAATCAACAGTTTTGAAAATAAACCCTGGATTTAGTATACATTCTTAAATTTCATGTAGGGGTTCTGCATGCATGATGTTTAACAACAAGAAATAGTCATTTGATAACCAGATCTCAAAGGTGTTCAGTTTTCCACTGCTTGACCTACAACTTCAGAACAGCAGAGCAAGTTCTGGCTTGTTATGTTTCTTCCCCAGGCTCTGCAGAAGTTTTAAGATGAGACTCTGTGTGCACAGTTGTCTTATGCTATAGGTTTGCAACAAGATGTCCAACACTATTTAAAAAAAAAAAAAGAAACAAAACCTCAAAATTTTGTATAAGAATAAAACTATAGTTTGCAACTTTATTTGCAGCAGTTGGAAACAGTACATGTCTGTACAATAGTGTTCCTTGAAGGGATTTCAGGTATAAAACCTCATATCTTTTCTGCTCATAATTTATAGAGAAAATAAAATCTTCCCTTAGGCTACAGTTTGTGAAGTTTTTTTCTGTTCTGCTCAAGAGAGTTTCTAAGCTGTCTGGAAGCATGTATGGGGTAAAATGTATTTTTCCTACTGGAAAAAGAAAGGGTTGTTCCCTCTTTCTTAATTATTAAGACAACTAAACTTTGAAACTTGACATTTCACTACTTCTCGTTGGAACACACCCATGAAACACTTCAAGTTAGTTTTGAACCTCTGCAAATTACTTATGGGACATGGGGAAAATCATAAATTACATTGACAACATTTGCACCCAGAAAGCTGATCTAGTTTGTTCTGTCTCTTCAAAAGCCAGCATTTGAAAATCCCATTTGCAGCTCCCAAGCATAACCTCTTAGTCAGGGAGTGATTTCCTAAGAAGCTGAGGGGGCACCTGTTGGCCTCTGACTTAGCAGAGCCAGGAAGCACTTTTGTCTTCTTCTTTTCACTGCCTGCCTCCCTCTGCCCACACTTTTTCTCAGGGTAAATACCCACAAGTTGCTGAAAACATACATGCAGGATCTGGGCTATTTTAGCTTCCTAAAGCTTAAGATAGCATTAAAAGTGTGCAATTAAAATTAAAAAGCCACAATATTAAAAAGTTATGTTCAGTCAAATAATTAAGACTAAACTACTGATATGAAACATCTTCATATATTCTTATTGTCTTAGAAATACAGATTCAATTATTTTGATTTTTTTCACTTTAAGAGAGAAAGCTCTGTATTTTTACTAACTTTCCAGTGCTACAGGAAATTTAAACATAATTTAATTAATTTCAGGGTTTATTTTAGCAACTTGAATACTCAGTTCAATGAAGTTTCTTTGTCTATGTTTCAGTAGCATCAGAACAGAAAGTCAGGGTTTTTTTGTTTTGAAAAAAATTAAGATCGTGTTTTCACTAGAACCACATTTCAGTTCAAAGTTAGAATTTCAGCACTGAATATTAATGTTAGAAACCCACCCAAAGCTAAAACAAAGGGGGTATGAAACACTTTTGAATTTTCCTGGATCCTTTGTTTAACATAACAGTGCATTTAAGGCATAAAATTAATATTTTTTTCACAAAAAAAAAAAAAAAAAAAAAAAAAAAAAAAAAAAAGAAAGAAAGAAAAAAAAGAAAAAAGAAAATAAACCAATTTTGGCTTCTTTTTTTTTTTTTTCTTCCTAACACAATTTAATAATTTTTGTATTGTTAACTTAAGGCAATTTAGGTAGGTATTAGCTTTTCCTTTACCTGATGCTTATGAGAATGTTTCACTGACTGTTTACATATAGGCTGGGGCTTTATCACAGGTCTGATGCAAGAAAGCTGAATTTTTTCTCTGGCCTCTGTGACCCCATTATGGTACTTTGTTGGTGTGTGTTCTGTGAGCTCAGCCTCAGTCCTACAGCATGACTATACATTCAAACAATGGACTTAAAACAGACTGGCAAAAAATAGCCTCAAAGTAGACTTGCAGACTTAGTTTTATCTAAATGTATAACTTGTTTCACGTTTTCCTAGTTGAATTTTTAACTTTGGTTTAAGCAGTACTTTAAAAGCATTTCAAAGATGAGATAAACTGTTAGCTGTTGCAAAACTTTACAGAAACCAAAAAATTTATTGAAGAAAAACCTGAATCTGAAATTTGTAGAAACTTCTACTTAGTCAAAGATATATTTGTGTGCATCCAGTTGTATCAAGGATTGCTCAATTGAGATGTAAATTGAGCTTTAAAACAGGAATTAATTAGCATTAAAGGAAAGCTGTATGTATGCACTTCAGTTTTGTCAGCCTGAGACTTGTATTTATTTTCACAGGCTCTGCTTTAAGGGGATGCAGAGGATTTTTGTTTTACAGATCTCTCTTCTCCTACTTAAATACTTACTTTTGTACAAGTTTTAGTTACTTGATTTAGCTACTTCTGGCAATAACTAGGCTGGTCTTAAAATGTTTAAGAAAAAATAAGGTCATGCTTAATTGACTAATTAACTGTCAGAGAACCATAATTTGGGGGGAACATAGGTTTTTTTTCTTATATAAAAAGATTGTGCCAGCCATTTTATACTGACAATATCTACCCAAACAAATCTCTTGTTATCAAAGTGCCCTAACATTTTACACCTAAAAAATATGTTCAATACACTAAAGTAACCCAGTCCAAAGGAAACAGTTATAGGGCAATGTCTTTGATGGGAAACACAAAAGACTGAGCCTAATTTATTCAAAACCAGATAAAGAATAACTGAAACGACCTAATGAAATTATTCATATATAAGCACTGATGTCTGCAGGAGGAGCCAACAATCCTGCAGCTCAGCCTTCAGCCTCACAGGTAGTTTTAAATTGCCATGTACTCTGTAATTCACAGACTCAACTACTCAGCCTGCTGAAGAAACAGTAGAAACAAAAACTCAACTGTATTTAACCTTAGGTTGCTTTCTGATGTTAAGGAAAAAAATAAGTGGAAAATGATAAAATTTATGCTGTGTTCGGGAAACACACTTTAAATACAAACATTCATGACTGCATTCTTCAAAGGATACATGTATAATGGCCAGCTTAAGGAGCTATTTTCATGAATGTCACAGCAAAATTGGAACATTTCTTCTTGATGAAATTTGTAAAAGACATAAACAAAATCTAAGCCAAAGTCTTGCCTGAACTGGAAGCCAATGAATTCTTACAAACCACAGGCAACAGAATAAATATATTTTATGATATTAAACCAATTTTAAACAAAAAAACCATAAACTCTGAAAATTCAAAAGCTAGCATCTCCCATTTTGCATTAATATAACCAAATAACTATTTTATACCCAAAATAAATTAAAAAAAAAACAAACAACAAAAACCAACAAAATGTTGCAGATTCCTCAAGGCCAGCATAACATCAGAATTTATAGAGAAAAAATGAGGGTTTTTTTTTTCTTATTAATAAATAATAGCTATTTGGAAGGAACTCTGGGAATCAAAACCTAACCAGTACCAGGTACTAAAAAAGCAAATTTAATACTCCTTCCATACAACTTTAAGATACAGAAGGTCCTGGGGCTGAATTCACCATAGACCTCTGATATTGCTAACTGAAAACACAACTATCGTACTACTAAGGCAAAACAGATTCTGGAGAAGAGCGTCTCATTGTTCTCGCCGAAGGGATTTCATGCCTGGGTTGGTGCCCCATTTTACTCTTTTACTTGATTTTTTTTTCCCCCCTTTGGCAAAAAGATTCCCTTGATAAAAGGAGAAGCAAACAACAAATACATTCCAATTTCTCTAAAATTCAAAAAAACCCAAACCCAAACCAAACCAAAAACAAAAAACAGAACAAAAAAACACCTGAGGTGAGTTAAAATACACTTAGCTTGTGAGAAACACTCTTACTTCTGAAATGATACCTTCATTTTCAGTTTTCCACTCCTTGTAAAAGCCCCACAAAACATTTTGTAGCTAGAGGAAGCCATATTGGCAGTTCTTCCTGTCACTTGATCAAATAAACTTCTGAATTTGTCTGGCTGTATTATACCTGCTATATTTATATTTACTCTACAATCTCTTTCCAACACATCTGCAAAGATCTCAGATTTCAGACATTGAACTGAAACGTGATAAGTTCAGCTTTGAAAGTGCAGTTTTAAATCCAGCTGTGCCTGGCAAGGCAAACACAGATTGAAAGTTTATGTGTATATATATTTAAAAAAGACTGTAAGCTGTTTTCACATAATTTAAATGTACGTGATCAGATTTTTATTTTGCAAAATCTGTTTGTAAACGTTTGAAAGCTGAAAATAAGATAAACAGAACAATCAGTGCTTGAATAAAAAGATCCCTGGACAAAATGGAAAAAATAAAATATTTGCTTTCAACCCAGCATGCAGATTCACTCTAAGCCCCAGCCACAATGTTTTATGTACCGGAACATTTATTTAGCAATTGTTTTGTATTATTTTAATACAATATTACTGTGATAACGTTGCATTACGAAATAAAGAATTCCTTTACCTTTCCGGTAAGCAAAACAGCACAGACACCTAACGTCTTTAGAATTCTTTTTTATTGGATTAAAACAAAAACTCGAACAGAGCTGGCGACAATGGTTCACCTCAAGCCCTAAAACTTCCGATGCAACCGTGTGATTTCTTTCATTCCCCAGACGCACAGCCAGGCGCCGCGTTCCCGGTAGCTAATTCCCCGGCTTTTCCAGTATTCTGTGATGAAAACTTTCCGGTGGGAGCGGAGCAGCCCCTCCGCTGCTGCGGCAGCTCCCAGCCTCAGCGCTACGAGGAGCCGGGCAGAACCGCTCCCGGACCCGCCAGCCCGACCGGTTGCCGGCACCGAGCCGCCGCCGCCTCCCCGAACGGCCGGAGCGGGCTGGCGGTGCGGGGCTCGGACAGGGCGGCCGAACCTGCCGGTAGCCCCAATCCGGTAGCACCCTTCTGGAGTCCGGGGCATCACCCCCGCATCCCGGAGACTCGCCGCCGTTTCACGACTTCCCCGTCCCGGCACCCCGCGGAGCCGGCTGTGCTCCCCATTCCCATTAGGCTCCCGTTGCCCGCAGCTCCTTTGTTCCTCGCCCTCCCGGCCTAGCTGCAGCGAAGCACAGCCGCGGAACCGGAGACCCCCGGAACCGGCACCACTACGGCGTGGCACCCACTTACCGCCTTACAAAGCCCCAGCCCGCCGCGGGGGGGGAAAGGAGGGAAGAAGGGGGCTGACTCTCCTGTCCCTGCCCTGCCCTCCCCTGGCCGGTGGCGCCACCGCCCCCTGTCCCTCCCCGCCCCTCCCGACCCGCCCTCCCCGCCGCCGCGCAGGCAGCCGCCCCGCTGCGCGCCCGCCGCTGCCGCTGCCGCCGCCGCCGCTTTCGCGCCACGCGCCGCAGGAGCCGGCGCTGAAGCCAATGGGCGGCCGCGCGCGCCCGCCAGCCAGCCAATGGCTGCCCCGCAGCGGCGGCGGGCGGCTCTGGTAGGCGCAGGGAGCAGCCAATGGGAGGCGGCGCAGCGCCACGCCCCACACCGTTTTACTACGAGTCGGCTATGGCCGCCCGCGGGTGGGCGCGTGGAGCGGCTCCGCGACCCCGGGGCCGGCGGCGCCTCGGGACCGCCACGCGTGGGGGGGTGCGGGGCACGACCGCCCCACGGCGGGGTCAAGCCGGGCCGGGGATTTTTTTTTTTTTTTTTTTTTTTTTTTTTTTTTTTTTTTTTTTGAGGGGGCGGGGGTGGCTGCCCCGCGAGCAGCGACGACTCCACGCCCACTGCACCGTGAGGAGGTCGGGCCGGCGGCGGGCGGAGGCCGGTAGCCCATCCGGTGGCCACTCGGACGCCCTTAGGCCCCGCGGCAGGCGCCCGCTTCCCCCTGTGCCCCGCGGTGGCTGCCCGGACCCCGCTGCCCATTTGCGCGGGCGGCCGCGCCTCAGCTCCAGACCGTTCCGGGAACATTCCGTGGGTGGCGTTGTCCAGACAAGAACACACCCTCCCCCCAAGAAAAAACCAGACATTTATTGATAACAGCCGAGGCTGCGAACGGCCCGGGGTTCTGCCCGACCACCGTGCGCTGCGGGGGGAACCTTGCGGCAGCGGGGGCACTCGTGGCCTCGGGAGGCAGGGAGGGAGGAGCGCCCGGCCCGCCCGTGACCGTGGAAGAGGGGGTGGAGGGACTCGGCGGCAGCTTTCGGTGCCTCGCCCCGGAGGTCGGGAGAAGCACATGGTTGCGTTTTAATTCCAAATGGCAGACTGTTGTAAAAACCCTTACTAATTACAGATTTGCTTTGCTTCCTTCTGTAGAAAATTTATGTAAGTATTTTAACGTCTTCCTGGTCGGTGTGGGCAATAAACGCAAACATTTTGAAATCTATCTATCTAAAATAAAATAGTATCTTACAGAGGTGGCTCGAAAAATACATTACCTGTGAGCATGCTCTGATGTGTGCTCATGCATTTGATTTGTGACAGCCAAAATAAATTGAATCTCAAATTTAAGAACTTTATTCTAATATCGTTAATATTTGGGAGTGTCCAATTGATCTGAAATGTGCTCATCCATACAGGGAAGCAGAGATTTGTCAGGCAGCATGAGCAATTTTTTGTTGATTTGCCTTTTTGGCATTGAAGATTTGGATTTACTCTTGAAACCACTAACCAACCCACACTTCTTGACAAACAAAGCTATACATTATTTAGCTTTACAAAAAACATTCCCACTTATTAGAAACATGTTTTCAGAGTATATATTAAAAATTGCTAATAAGTACTGGTTTTTTTTCCAGTCATCTGATTACAAAGCAGTTTCTGATGTTACTGGACAACTGGTGCATATTTTTGTAATGAACTCTCAATCTTAATTTCTTAAAAAAATTTAAATCTTCCTGGAAAACAGATCAAACTAGAATATTAGTTATATGCACTCTGTCTAGCAGTTTTAAAAATAAATACCAGATAATGCTATAGACCAACCATGTAGAAATGAGCACGTGCAGACTCAGGATTCAGGATAGATTCATGAAAAATCAAATGTAGAAAGAATGCAATTAATCTTCAAGAACAGTCACTAATTCCTCTCACAAGTTTAACTAAGAATTCAGTAGTTTGGAGGGGCTGTTTTTAACTTGGATAGGCAGTTTGTTTTTTAGCCAGACTACACAGAGTAGGGTTATGAAATACAAATTCGTTTAGGGAGAACACCACGTCCAGCATCGAAGAGTCATAAACAGGTTAATACTGTAGAAAAAAAAATATTTCTCTCTATCCCCAATAGAATTATTTGCTAATTTTCTACAAAATGGAAGTTGTGACTAAATTGTGATGAATGAAACACAAAACACTCGTTTCCCTCAATCACAAGCTGCCAATTAAAAGTTCATAAAAATGACATTGGGATTAAACAATGGGTTGAAATCACAAATATTAGTTTCTCGGGAAGCCAAGCACTTGGATGAATAAAACAAAAGGGCCGCATTTCCAACTTGCTGCAACACTCACCCAGCCCCTGATCATTTCACAATTGTCTGGGGCTCCAGCCCTCATGGCAAGACGTGTCTCCTTGCATCATGCCACCACAAGCGAAATCTACAGCCACTCATTCCCTCCCACCCTTCCCTCTGAGCCCTGTGTTCTACAGCCGAGCAGAGGGGCCGGGGTTCGGGTAACAAAAGCCCCTCACACAGATTCCCAAGAGATTTAAATCACCCCTCTTCAATTGTGTACCTGGTAGAAGTTAAGTACAGAACTGTGAAGGGTTCCTGTTTACTACGAATTTTCAGACGTGCTATAGGACATGTGGAAATCCATTCACTGCTCACTAATAAAAGTATTTAACCATTTTCCATGGATATACCTATTAAAACGTACCACAAGAAACCTACCACGGAATAAATGAAACCTTCGGCTAAAGTGCGTTGAATTATTAAACAAAACCTACTAGATCGCTGTATTAAACACAGTGCTGGCTTTCATTTCCGTATCCTTTCTTCATCTTCAGGCAACATTTTGTTTGCACTGGAAAGGCTCCACACCCCCAAACCCCTCCCCCACAAGCCCACCATTGTATCCATACGAATGTGGAGAATTATGAATGGTTCCTTAAACCGGGCCGGGGGAGGGGGTGGGAGGGAGGAGGGGGGTCGCCAAATCCCTTTGTGTGCCGTTACCAGTCGAGGGCAACGGTGCCTTCGCGTTTCCCCCGCGCCGTCCACCATTACCCAGATGGACAGGGAGCGCGATCCCCCCGCCCCTTCCCGGGCCAGGCAGCTCCGGAGCGCGGCTCCCTCGCCCCAGGACTCTCCCCTTCTTCATTATCCCCCAACTCTCCCCCACCCCTTTGTCTTTTTCTCTCTCACACACACGCCCCCCCTTTCTTCTTCTTCCCGTACAGCGCAAGGGGTACTGCGAGTAATGCAGAAATATTACCATATGGGGCTCCTCCGAGACTGGAGGGACCCTCCGCCCCCGCAGCCCCCCAACACGCAGCCGCGGCGGCATTGCGCGGGAGCGGATCCCCGCTCTCCCTCCACCGCCTCCCCCCACCCCTCCCCCCTCTTCTTCTTTCACCCTCTTCCTCCTCCTCCTCCTCCTCCTCCCCCCCGACCTATGGTGCCGGGGAGCGGGATCGCCCAGGCACGACCCCAATGAATAATCCCCTCAGCTTGGCACGGCGGGGGAGGAGCGGGGTGGAGGGGGTTGGGGGGAAAGAGGGGCGGGCATTGCGGTGCCTTTTCCCCTCCCTCCCCGGGATCACACCCCTCTCGCACGGGGGGAGGTGCGCCCGCCCAGCCGTTTTTGGGCGGCGGGGGCGCAGGGAGGGGACTCCCCCGGCGGAAGGGCAGAGGCGGCGCAGCGCGGAGCAGGGCCGGCGCCCACCCAACTCTGGTTTCCCCTTCCCCCGCCCTCTCTAAACTTGTCCTGTCCTGTCCAGCCTCCCCCCACCCTCCTCCCCATCCTTCACCCCCCCGGCCCTCCTCCTCTTCCTCCTCCGTGAGTGTGTGTGCGCCCCATCCACTCGGTAATTGAAGAGCTGGGATTCCTCACGTGAGAAGTTGATTTGTAGTTTGAACACGTGGCTCATTCAAAAAGCCGGAATATTCAAGTAATTTTTTTGTTCTCCCCCCCCTTTTTTTTCCCTCCCTTTTTTTTTTTTTTTTTTTTTTTCATACGGAGAGGCGGCGCCTGCACGCACGTAGTGTGACATTTTCATAGTCCGCCTGCTGCTGCCAAAGGGGCTTGGGGGCAAGACAAAAAAAGTAGTTTTTTTTTTTCTCCCCTCCCCTCCTCCTTTTCCTCTCCTCAGCCCGCCATCCGCGGCCCCGGCGCTGGGTGTTTCCCCCGCGCCCCCCATGCGCCCGGGTAGCACGGCAGGCACTTAGGGCTCCCGTTTGGCTACATTTTTTTTTTTTTTTTTTTTTTTTTTTTTTTTTTTTTTTTTACCCCTTGAGAGAGCGAGGGAGGGACACAAGCTGCAGATCTGATTTTTTTTTTTCCCCCCTGTCCTCTCTCTCTCTCTCTCACTCTCTCTCTCTCTCTCTCTCTCTCTCCTTCCTCCATCGCATTTTGTTTTATTTCCCCCTTCCTCCCCACCTCCTCTCTCAAGACGAGGGTTGCTGCCCGCGGTGCGCGCCTCCCCAAGCCGCCAGGAAGATGAACAAGCTCTACATCGGCAACCTCGGCGAGAACGTCAGCCCTCTCGACCTGGAAAGTCTCTTTAAAGACTCCAAGATCCCCTTCTCGGGCCAGTTTCTGGTGAAGACGGGATACGCCTTCGTGGACTGCCCCGACGAGAGCTGGGCCATGAAGGCCATCGAGGCACTTTCAGGTGAGCGGCCCCTCCGCACCCTGCCTCCCCTCTCCCGCCTCCATCCCCGACGGCTCCCTTCGCCCGCACTCCTCCGCCGCCGCGGAGCTGCTGCAGCGGCGGGCTGGGCCGCGCCGCCCGCCAGGGAGGGTGGTTGGAGGGGTGGGTGTCCCTGCTACCATGCCCTTCCCGCCCCCAGGTGAGATGCAAACTGTTGTTTTCAAAGCGCGACCGAAGCTCCTCGGCCTTTCCGCGGAGGCTTTCCGCGGGGCTTGAGCGGCAGCGGCCCCCCGGGAGGGGCCGGCCCGGCGTGGCGGGGGAGCGGGGCCGGGGAGGGGCGAGAGCATGGGCCCACGGACCCGCCGCGCGGCTGTTCCCATGTTTTTCCACACCCCACGGCCAGCCCTGTTCGGCCGGGGGCCCTCGCTGCATCAGGGTGGGGGGGTGGGTGCAGTAAGGAGGGGGCGGGCTGCGGGCGCGGAGCCCTGCGCGGGGGACGCTGCGCGCCGCGGGGCAGCGGCTGCACACCCCCGCCCCCCCTAGGCATAGTTACCCCCTCCCGCAGGCCCCCGGAGCGGGTTGGGGCTCCCTGCGGTTTGGCGCAGGCCGCAGAGCTGGGGGCGAGCCGCCGAATTGCCCCAAACTTGGGAGGAGAGCCCTGCTTCTCCCCCCCCCTTCGCCGCCCCGCTATTTATTTCGGTTTCTCTTCGCTGCTCTCACGCACCCATCACCGCCTCCGACAGCGCGCCGGCTTCTGGCCCCGACATCCTGTTTTTGTGTGCTTTAAAAAAAAAAAAAAAAAAAAAAAAGAGAGAAAAAAAAATTCTTTTTTTCTTTCTCGTGAAGCGGCTTTGCAGAGGTCTGCTGAGAGAGAAAAGATATTCTCGGGCTGCGCTCGGTGTTTCATTTCGGTTCCCTTCCCTCCCGCT
The DNA here is from genome assembly GCF_003957555.1 of Calypte anna. Classification (NCBI taxonomy): domain Eukaryota; kingdom Metazoa; phylum Chordata; class Aves; order Apodiformes; family Trochilidae; genus Calypte; species Calypte anna. The sequence continues at coordinate 32,511,526 of NC_044245.1, read as the reverse complement.
TCCGTGCAGAAATCCGCCCGAACTTGGAGGCCCAGCGGTAGCGTGGGGGGCGGCGGAGACCCCGCTCTCCCTCCCCGAGACGGGGCCGAGCCCGGATCCCTCACACGGCATTTCAAGGGTCTCCCTAAAATCGGGGCGGAGGCAGCGGCCCCGCCGAGGGCAGCGCTAGCTCTCCGGCGGCAGCGGCGCGGCCCCGGGCTGTGTCGCCTTCCCGGGCGCCGGGTCCCCGCTCCACCGGTGCCCGCGTTGCCGATAGATGATAGGGCTAACGTGTTGCGCTCCCGTTTCCTGCTTTACGCCCAGGCAGACCCGCTCGGCGAGACCGGGCGTGGGGGACGGGCAGCAGCGTTCAGCTATTTTCCCCTTTCTGTTTATCTCTGCAGGTAAAGTGGAGCTGCATGGGAAACTCATAGAAGTTGAACATTCGGTCCCTAAAAGACAAAGGTAATTTTTTGTGTGTGTGGTTGTTGTGTTTTTTTTTTCTTTTTTTTTTTTTTTTTTTTTGGTTTTTAATTTTTTAATTCTTCGGTTACCTAGTGAGAAGTAATTTGAAAAATGCTTAGGTTTGTCTTTCTCTTCCTTGTAGATAAATGAACAGCCTTCTTAAGCCCACAGGCGTGCACTCTGTGCTGTCCCGAAGGTTTTCTAGAACCAGCCCATATATTTCTAATATTGTTTCTTGGCTGGGTAGCAGTAGTAGTATTTCATTTATTTATTTATTTAAAAGCTTGTCTGTGGGAGAAGCAAGTTATTATGGCAAGTGATTGTGAAGATTTTAAAAATTTGAAGTTCTGTGAAAAGAGTTAAAATCTGAGTTAGCAGGAAATGAAATGTGGTGTTGTGATCTGTGTAACGGGTAAGCACATGAGCTTTGCTCCAGGAACAAAAAAGCATCTTGTAAATATACTGGTATACATATTTTTTTGATCCTTCCATGTTGGAGTCTGCAGCATTTTATAGGCATGCAGTAGAAGTATCATCTGTACTTGAGGGGATTTTTCATCACTATTTTGAGCTGGTCTTTAGAAGCAGCAGGAGAATGACTTCTTCCCAATAAGGACATGATTTATGCATCCTTAATTTCTAAATGTATGTTTAATTTTTCCAAGGTAGTAATTTTGTTGGGCCTCATGTAAAGAAGAAACACTTGCAATAAAGCAGGGTAGTATTTTATACTGCCTATAGCAATTCAGCCTCCTTCTCTTACAAATATTTAGATTACAGAAAACCTGGCGTGCACTAGAGAGTAAAAGCAAAATAGATCAAACTTTCCACGTGCTTGTTACTGTACTCCCATTATTCAATCTGGGAAGTATGTTTGTCTGTATAACTTTGTTAAAGGGGATTTCTGCTATTTCAGGATTATTTTTTAAAGTGCAGTCTTATTAAAATGGTTGATTTGAAAAGGTAAATTTTCTGTCTGGATGGCTTGGTATTTTGAGAATTAGAAATTTAATCAGCAGTTAGTGTTAGAGGAGAGCTTCACTTGAGAAAGTATGGAGGATTTTTTCTCTAGTTAAGGGAAGGGGGAACCTCTCTCTGGACCAATTCATAGCATACTAGTCTTTATGGTAGTGTTTATTTGATACTTTTCCTTTGAAATTAATTTGCTGTATGAGTTCTTTCTCGTTTATTAGGCAAGACATAAGGCTTTGCTTTACAATAATCTATATTCCAAATCTTTTATGTACATAGAAATAGTGTGTATATATTTTTAGATTTAAGGAAAAAATTATGTGAGACAAGAGACTTGACCATTTCCTATTACTCTCTAATAAGTAAATATGTTACCATGCTTATTGCACAAATAGTATTCTATTTATGTGTTAATAATACATTCATTTCACTCATATAAATTTAAAACCACTGGTGGCCCTCTCAACTTCTGTTTTTATCATTGTGCAATGTGTTTACAAGTATTTTCCTGTTCTTTCAGCTGTGAGGTGAACTGGTGAAAAAGCCCTTTCTTCATAGTGGGTAGCATGTCTTCAAATTTGTCTGTGAATTAGCAATTATCAGCAATGTGTGCCTGTCTGTAACTTGTTGGAAAGAAGTCTGCACTGAACTTAAGCACTTTTCTGGGCATGCGTTGGGTACTCATAGGCGTAATATTGAAAAAATTGCAAATGTAATTGTATCAGCACATCCATATTGTTTCTCCTAAAGCCCTTACTTGTTAAAACACTGTGCTGATACCACGTTGGAATGTATCAGATATAGTTCAGATTTATACTGCTGTTTAACAGAGACTAAATTGCATTTCTCATAACTGCACTTCCTTCCCCTTTGTTTCCGCTCCCCCTCTTCCAAAATCAAATATAGAAAGCCACTTAAAATTCATTCAGTGGCCTCCATATGTAAAAAGTGACTCTCTTGTTCCTTTTATAGATGTCTAATAATATTTTTGGGGGGGATGGGGGAAGAATGTCAAGAAATCGGACATTTCCTCCATGTTTCTGAACACTGCTTACTGGGTGTATACTTAGGGTTGTTAGGTGTAAAAACACAGTTTTGAGGATTGGGTTGAGGCTGGCTGTTAAGATACTTTGAAAGTAACTTATTTGAAGTCTTTGTATCCTTTTTACTCAAGGGAAAGGTGTCAAATGCCACTGGAGTGGGGGGTGTTGCTGCTCATCAGGCCCACCCAGTGTGTTTTCGGGTTGCAAGGCCCGGGAATGGTTTCCAGTGAGGCCTGTGCACTCCAGTCAGTGTGAGAGATATGGCTAAGGCAGTGATGCCATTAAAAAAAAATAAAATAAAATATTGAATGTGTCAAGTCAGTCTTTCAGCATGAGTGTACGATTAATAGTTTGGTCAAATGATTACTTCATAAGAGCAAAAGTTGTTTAGTAGTGCACTGAAATTATTCAATACATTGTATTGACCTCTGCTGCTGTGAGGCTGCTTCGTGCTGCTTCACAACCTCCTTAAATTTTTTTTTTTTTTTTTTTTTTTTTTTAGCAGAGTGTGTATATTATCACTCTTAAAGATAGTTTGTGGGTATCTTTCACCAGAGGTGGCTGAGGTGCATGGGAGGAAAGAGTAAGGGTTTGGTAATCCATATCCTCATCACATAAAAGAAGGTCAAGAGGTGGTGTCAGCTAGGGTTGCCATAATGTTGAGCTGAATCCAGAAGACAGTGGAGTGTGCCCAGCTTGTTGTTCAGGGCGAAATTCTTGGGCCCAGTAGTCACTGCATTCCAGCTCTTGCTGGATCTTCAGATTTGAAGTGGTCACACCCAGGTTTGCAAAATTATCTTCTTACCTGCTGTGGAAGGAAGGGGAGAGTGTGTGGCTTTCTTCTTCCCCTCCCCCCCTGGAAGCATTTGGAAACCGACAAGGGGACATGCTGTGGTTGAAAGAAGAGGCCTGGTCAAGGTTTCCTTGATGGAAGGGTGGGGAATTATTCTGGGGGAGGTGCAAAGTGTTTAATAAGCTCAGAGTAGATTCCTGACTTACTACTGAAATCTCAAGGGAATGCCAAAGGAATGCAGCATTTCTGCATTCAGACCCCTCAGTGTGGAGGAAGACTACTGCAATATTTAAAGGTTTAGGTCACTTTATACAAAAGCTGGAGAAGACATTGTACAACTCTAACCACTGGTCACACTGTGAGGGAAGGCAGGGTGCTGTTAGTAGTGGTTACTCTCAGAGGGGTTTTCCTCTTGCAAAGCAGCAATGCAGGATGAGGATGGTGGCAGCTCACAGTGTATGTGGGTCCCTCTCCATGCAACTTGTATTGCAAGGCTTTGGGTACTCCCTCGCTGCAATCCAAGAGCAGCTGGTATCTTGGAAGGCGATGTACACTGCAATCTGATTATTCAAATGGCCCTGATGTCACTTGTGAGTGATGAGGGGGGAGGGTAGGCACCAACTCTGGGCACCTGGGGATGTGCCTGACACAGCCTCCTGGCTCAGCTCCCACGTCCAGGTGGGCTTCCCACCCAGACCTGGTCCACCATGCCTGCTCCTAGGGCCTTCAGGTGCCTAAAATGCTTGCAACACCTCAATTATGGTAATGACGAGGTGTTTTTCCAATTAGGGCTTTTTCTTTTTTTTTTTTTTCCCCCCCACCTCCCTCTCTCCCCCCCCACCACCTTGAGGCTCTTTGTTGAGTAAATAAATTCACCATGTCTCTTCTGAGGGGCCTGTTTGGGAGAGGAGGAGAAGAGAGCAGCAAAAGTGCACCTTGTAGGTAAGGCTGCCTTGTAACAAGTTGTGCCATGGGGAGCAAGGGGACCCCACCAGCTGTGCTTCACCTCCAATGCTGAAGGAGCAGAAAACCAGGCTCAAAATCTCCCACAACCACCTCTGCTCCAGGGATGAGTGTTATTCTGTTGGATGGGCACTGGATTGTGTTGCTAATTTTCAGTATAATGAGGGTTTGTATCTTGTGTGTCAAGACTGTGGGAAATGGCTTCTGGAGGCTACAGTATGTATGGTGGCTACAATGGTCACAGTTGTTTAAAAAAAAAATAGTGGCACTGATTTAGAGTTTTGCTCCTGTAAATATCAAACAGGGAGAAATGTGTTGAATGCAAAAAGATGTGATAGAAATATTGTCATTTCTTAGCTGTATTCTTGCTCTTTTCTACCGAAAGAAATGGAGGACCGTGGCGGGGTCCAACTAAAATTTTTTTGAGTGGAGAGCCAAAACTTGGCATAGTGATTTTTTGATTTTATTTTGCTATCACACTTATTTTTGCAGATGTGAGCAGTGAATTTTTTTTTGTTTGTTTTTTGTTTTTTAGTCTTTTAAAGATTACAGTTAGAGTAGAAACAAACCTGAATAATTGGGATTACTATACAGACAACTAGATGTTATGGCAAGAAAAGATAATTTTTCACCAACCACTTTAACTGTTATATTGTTGGGAGCTTAATTTTTTTATGACTTCTCATACTGTCTGACTGTTAAAAAAAAAAACAAAACCCCTTCTTGTTACTCCAGCTCATGTTTAAAAACTATATGAAACACAGCTTTAAATTAATATTCTGAAAGCCTGGTCCTGCTTTCTGTTTCATACCTTCCCTTTATAGAAGGTATTATGAGAACATACTTGTAGTGAACCTTAAATTGTGCGTAGATGCACTAAATTTTGAAGGGGTGGAATTAAAAAAAAAACATTTTTGAAGTGTAATTCAAGGGTAGTGAAATATAATCAGGAAATGTTTTAGATTTTTTTTAATTTCTCCCTTTTTTCCCCCCCCAGGCATGGGGTAATAACATTTTCCACATTTTTGAGACCTTGAAGGTGGTATTTTTGTAAAATGATGCTGTGTTCATTTCAGTTGGTCTTTTAAGTGCAGAGCATAGAACTCTACAGTGCTGGAGTCCTTTTATAGCTTCTGGCTGGCTACTGGGTAGACTTCAAATGCTTGGTTTTGACCTGAAAAAATTCTTAAATGGTCTGGGATTTAACTACCAGAAAAATTTGAAGCTTCCCATAAGGGTCATGAGAGAGGGACCCAAGCAGAATTAAAATACACCTAATACTTAAACCACAGGCAGGGTTAGGTCTTTGGGGAATCTCACAAAGATTTTTTTTGTTTGTTAAACCTACTCCTCTCCTTAATGCTATCTTAGTTTTTAGGATTTTATCCTCATGGGATTTTGGTAACAAATACATAGTGCTATGAAGCACACTTAAAAACACTTTTCTGGCGATTTCATCCTTGCACAAGCCCAGTGTGATATTGATGTGGGATTTTTTTTTTTCTTGTAACTTAAGAGTGAAACTTGTTACTGGAATTTGATTATTCAGAATCAGTAAATAGATGGAGAATGGGTGCAAAAAAATGTAAAATCAAAGTAGGACAAATTTTTGTGTTTTAGAGGGAGAGGTTTGAAGAGAGTTGATTCAGTAAGCGATATTGAAGTCCTTTATAGTTTCAGAGCACTTCAATACAATTCTCCTTTAACGTGTGTTCTCATTTTCTTTTCATACACAAAATATTCCTCTGCATGTCAGCCTATTCTTTATCTCGAATGATGCAGTGTATAGAATTATATGTTGTTATATGCTAACTACTTTTGAAAGCTGAGATAAAACTAACTTTCCCTTATTTCCTTGTTCTTATTTCTTCTAAAAACATGACATTGTTACTAGAAATACTTGTGCATTATTCTACAGTTCTAGTCTGAGGCTTCCATTCTTTTTTTATTCCTTCCCTGGGCATCTCAAGTGTGGGCACTTGTGTGTCTTTCCATCCTGCATCTTTGCTGTATAAGTCTTATATTTGCTGTTGAAGTAAAAATTTTGTTGAATTTACCACCCAGTATCTCCCCAGGTGTCCATGCTTAGGGTGTGCTGGGGAAATCAGCAAGCCCAGTGCTTACTGGTGTTACCCAGCTTCTCTGGGCATGTTTATCCACGTGGGGGCTTTAGTGGCAGTGGTTCCTTCTCATCACCTGCAAGAAGTTACTTGACTTCGAAAAGTTTCTGTATGGGAGCAAGAGCTCCTGTATTTTTGGACACATTCCAGGTAATTAACAAAAGAAAATATATAGTATTGTATTATCTCCCGGTTTTGCTGCTTTCCTAATAGGCAATATTAATTTGTTGAGTATGTGTTGAAAGATGCATACATTAAACCACGAATAAAATCTTGATGTTTGTGGTTGGATACTCAGCAAATAAAGTGTGTTGCTATGGTCAATATTAGGGTAAATATTAAAATACTCTACATGTAAGGGCAATAGAAGAATAAGGCCAAAAAGGTGGTGTTTTCCTTTTTTTTTTTTTTTTTTTTTACAAGTGTGTTGAAATTTCAAAATGGAAAATTAAATTATATTATTAATTGTAGTTTTGCTGAAGTGTATTATGGCACAAGAGTAATGTGAAGTATAAAAGCCATCTCCTCTGCAATGTAACCTTAGGGGCAGTGTGTCTCCCCTGTTGCTTGCCTCTTCATGGTGCAGAGGAGGCTGCACCAACTAAAACTGTCCTTTTGCAAATCTAAATGGCAAACTGCCTCCAACAGGTAAAATGAGGCATTCTGTATTTTTAATTAAGTTAAAATTTGGATAAGAGCACTGATAACAATGAGGGATTTGGCTCTTCTTGGGTATGGGACCTAAGCATTGAAATGAAATGCGTTCAGCTGACTCCATTTCATTTTTTCTGGAATCTTTATCCTTTTGTGAGTGTAGTGTGATTGGTGAGAAGAGTTTCAAGGGGAAAATCTGTGTCTTTTTGAATGCATGTACGGTATATATATATATGTAGGTATATATACATATATACACTTGTATTTTAAAAGATTATATTGCCATAAAATGATTCGCAGAGAGTAGCTAAAAATATCTGAGAAACTTGTTGAAATAGTAAGTTTTTAGCTTCTTTGTGTTTTTTGTTGTGGTTTTTTTTTTTTACAAGTATTAGTACATTTGAGCACAACTGAAGCTGAATGTTCACTTTTGAAAGATTAACTTTCATGCTCAGTTGAACTTCAGGAACGCTATTTTAAAATACGTAGTCTACAGCATGTGTCCAGTGTATTTTTTTCTCCTTTGTGAAAACAGAAGTGCTTTATTGTTTTGGCAAATTGATTTTAAGTTAAGATTTTAAATATACAGGTCCTAGATTTGTCCTGAAAAATGGAGCTCGCTTCACCTTAATGGAGCCTTCAATATTTTAGTGCGGACATAAAAATTCATGTAGAGGGAACTCTGGTATGTGTGAACAAAAATTTTTCTTGGACAAAAAAATTAAATCTATTACTTGAGCTCACAATCACTGATTTTTCTGAAATTTAATGTGAAATAGTGGTTAGAGGTGAAGTAAAGCTTGCTTGGTTTGGTTTTAGAATTATTTATTAAATATCAAGCATGCATGGATCAAGGCAGGATTCCAGTTTTCTAGGAATAAGCAGGGCAGGAGGGGTAGCCATGAGGAAGGGGAGGGGGGAACTCCAAAACCCTGGAGTAAATTTTACCCTGTAGTTGCTCCATGCAGCTTTCATCTTGCCCTCGGGGGAAGTCCTTGGCGTGATCCAAGGAGGCTCTTGGGAAACAGAGTTTGCAAAACTGCCCCAGTTTTTACAGGGAAAATGAACATACAGTCTAGCAAAGGCAGAAGGTAAAAGTGGTGTGTATGTGTTTTTTCCCTGATAGTTTTCAAACAGTTAAACAGATAATCCAGGAATTTATTTTTTGGTGATAGAGTGGATTATTTGGTTTATACATAGAGGGGAGATTCCTTACGTGATGGTGTCTTCACTTATAATGTAAGCCATGTCTTTTTCCTGATGTTAAAATTCTGATAAAAAAACCCCTTTAAATTATTTTCCAGGAGAAGTTTTGCAGCAAACTTTAGTGGATAATGATTAGGGGGGGGGAAAAAAAAATTGTATGTCTTGAAACATTGTTACCAATTCCAAAATAATTTTTCAGATGAGTTTGCTAATTGTATAGCAATGCACAGAGGTTCCCAGCACCACTGAGGTGTTGCTGTGCTACAGATGTGTAATAAGTACTGTGCTGTAAAGAGCTTGTGGGTCTTACTGAGGGGACTGGATCCCTGAATGAACCAAATCTCTCTTTGTGGAAAACCAGCCCCCTGGTGTGCAGAGGGAGCTATTCAGGGTCCGGTGAGAGGGATTCAATACTAAGCATCTCTTAGTGGTATTGATCACTGGTGGGTGGGTGCTGGTGCTGATCAGCCAGAGTGCTTACACGATGAGCTTTGTGTTGGTAGAAGTTTGGTTATTTAGGCAAGTTCTAGCTGCTGGTGGGCAGCAGCATAGCTTGGTGACAGGTAGCTAAAATTCTGCCATTGCTAACCAGGCGGTATTCCTTTTGACACTTAACTAATGCTACAATATTTAATTACTTGTTTGTTACTTGATTGTATTAACTTTACACCTGCAAATAAATTTTTTATGCTAGGTACTCTTAAGAAATGCATAACTATCAGGAATGCTAGAGGTCTAAAGCTGTATAGAAATTCAGATTCTTTCAATGCCGAGTACATTCTAAGAGATAGCAAGCATGTAGTTTAACATACGATCTGTAGATTTACTTACACTGAAATGGAGAACTCTAGGATGCAGAACAGGTATTAATTTGATTGTAATAACCTGTAGAAACTAAATCAGAGTCTTAAAGTCAAAGATATTCTTTAGAATATTGTGTACTGGTCATTAAGTTTTTCTTCTCAGTGTAATGCTGATGTTCAGTAGCAGTGGTGTAAAATTGTTTTCATACTGCTAATACTGGTGCACTCAAGGATACAACAGAATGCTTATTCTATTAAACTTGTTCTGAAAACCAACCCCCCACCCAAAAAAACCCCAAACAACAAACAAACAAAGCAAAACCAAAATCCCAAAAGACAGAAAACCCCCAAACCCTCAAACACCCCCCATTAAGTTATGATAGTCAAAAAGTAGGTGACAATTTATTTTTGAAATACTAAATTTGGTTCTCAGTGATGACATGTGTCTTAATAGCAAATGGTGAGATCCTGTTCTAAGTTGGTAACTTGTTTTGGGTTGTTGCTTATTCTGCTCGAATTAATAATGTGTTTGCTTAGAGTGTGTTACATGCTTCTATTTAGAAGTTTTCATTTTTTCTGTTACACAGTTGGGAGGACATTTCTATAAATAGTGTGATTTCTACACAGTCTTCCACCCTGGCTGCCCTTATAAACAAAAAGTGGCTGTTGACATGTGAACATATCCCAAATCCTGCATTTAACAAAAAGCTGTAAAAGTTTACATAAAGTTGAGGAGTACACACCCTTGGTACAACTGGGCTTGGTGACAGTTGTTCAGTTAAACTCAAATCATGAGCAAAATCATCCTTTCAGGTACATCATGTGTTTAACCCATATAGAGTTGATGTTACACATCACTCATTGAAAGTAATCTTGAGAAAAGATTCTGAACATTTATCGTTATAATTTGTAGGGCCCTTCAAGCTTTTTGATGGAGTTAAAGACTGTGCTTATACTTTACTTTTGACGAGCTTCAGTAAAATCACCAAATTGCCTTTGATTTCTGTGGTTGGCTTTTGCCTGCCTCTGTGGCAAATCACAACCTTCATTACACGGCTTTTCTTCCTGACCCTTTTGCTCACATCACCTGGTGCACACAGTTCCCTTACTATGGATGCTACTGGTTTGGCATACTGGTTGGATTAAGTTCAGCATCTTAACATGAAAATGCCATTTGTGAATGCCTGAGCAGCAGTACAGATCCAGCATCACACGTGTGGTTATGTCAGTCTCCTGCTGTATCGCAGCGCTGGGTTTTGTGCTGCAGCTCTTCAAAATGGCTTTGCAAATGAAAGTTCAGGCAATCTTAACTTTTTTTTTTTCTTTCTTAAACTATAGAATATTGGCAATCATATGTGGTTCTGCCTTCCGAAAGCCATTCTTCGATGTAGTTATGACTTGTGTCACTAGTTGGGTGTAATATTTGGTATCCTTTGGAAAAAAAAAAGAAAAAAAAAGAAAAAAAAAGGAGAGGGAGGAGGGTTGAGGGGGGGAAAGGCAAGGCGTGGAAAAGTCTGCCCAATACAACGTGTTTCACCACAATGAAGCCCTTCATGTTCCCAAGGAAGAAACAGCATTGGAGCAATGATAGTTCTCTGGAGGTGGCTGTGGTGCTTCCTACCCGAGGAGACTTGGGCTTGCTGAGGAGAGCTCGGTCTGTTTTGGGGGGCAGAGCAGGTGCCCTGACCTGTTTCCTTTCCCTCAATTATCCAGCTCTATGAACTTTCTCTGCACTCTGTGGATAACGTGCATGTGGTTACAAACTATTAAAACATGTCTGAGGTTTGGGGGAGGAGAGGGAGTGAGCCAGCGATTGCTTGCTTTGTTTTGAGTCTTTTGGTAGCTCCAGTTCTGGTTGTTACTGGTGGCTGTCTATTAGTGTGTTGTCTAGTGCTAGGCATGAAACTGGTGCCAGCATAGTTTGAATTTTTGGGGGGTGATGGTGGGGAGATGAATGAAGAAGACATAGGAACAGTAGTGTTAGCAGGAAACAATCAGTAACTCCTAAAGAAGGGTGACTTCTTTCTGTGGTTGAATATTTTACTTATGACATCATAGATTTCCTTATGTTGATTTTTAAAATTTTTTAAATTTTGTAATTTGCACTTTTAGCTTTTTCTTGCTCTTTCTTGAAAAGTTACCATCAGTTGTTGGGCATACCTATTTGCAGATGGAATAGTTAAATACACCTCTCAAAGCTTTGAAATTCAAAATATGCTAAGCTATGCTTGCAGGTAAAAGCAACTTGATCTACTAGTGGGGGCAGGTACCACCTAATTTAGATATCTTTGTTAACAAATCAGTACTGTATGATTGTAAGAAGACAGCAATTACTGTCTTGGTGTGATAATGGGCTTACACATCTGTATACAAACTAAATTTGAAGTAATTAAATGCTAAATAATTTATCTAACTTGGTCAAAATAATAATTCAAATGCACTTTGTTCCTAATCTGGATATGAACTATCAAGCATAATGCTAGGTATTTGAAAACTGAAAGTTACTAAATGCAAAAAAGTTTGACGTTAATGGATATTAACTTGTAAATTCTATTTATGAATTAACTTACCTGTAGCTTGATATAGGGCTTTTCTCTACTTGGGAACTTACTGATCTAAATTTTCAATTTTGTTCAGTTTAATACAAAGTGAATTAAAATAGCATAATTGTTAAATACTGCCCTATGACCCTATGTAAAGACTCTTTTTCCATGCAGAAATGTAAACTCAGAGTTTTGTTCTCTGATCACAATAGGGTATTTAAAGCTACAGTGACAATGAAAAAGCCAATTCTCACTGCCATCTTCGTCCTATACGTGCACTATATTGTAGGTATTCTGTGAAAAAGGAAATGAAAAATAATGGAGTTATTTAAAAGGTGATAGTTGCTTTCCTATAATTTCCTTACTATGCCACTTCTTAAAGTACCGCAATTTTTTTATAGTATTATGAAATTATTAAATATTAACTGTAAAGGTTACTAAAGAAAATACACTTACACCTCTAATACATGTGGTTATTCAACATAACTTGCCTCTGAAAGACTCTGTAAAATTAAATGTTACAAAACTTTAAGTTTTTGAACAACTGAATTTTAGTTGTTGGCTTTTCCAGTTGAACAGAATGAAATTATACTCTGAGGCTTTCATCAGTGCCTGGCTGCTTTCATATCTTACTATGTAAGCACAGAAGACTGGGTGATTCTTAAAAATTAACTGAAAAATATAACAAATAGGATTTCTATGAAGTAAAAATAAAAAAAAATTGCTTAAGAGTCTGTAAAAAAGGTGTGATGCTTTAACTATACCAGTATAAAATATTTACTGTGAATGTAGGTTTACTGGTGTAGGTGTACTTACTGCAACCAGAATTATTGTCCTGTAAAATGAAGGGACAAATAAGATTTGTAGACAGTAGAAAATTGCACATTGGCTATTGCTTTGCTTATAAAGCTTCTTAAAACGTGTATGAGAAGTTTTTTTTTTTTTTTTCTAGTAACATGTCTGTAGATCAGAACTTAATGTAGAAGGTATTGTGTATGTGTGCAAAATGTGTATTATTGCACAAAATATGGATTTAGTGCTGCATCCCAGCTGGAAGATGATGTGTTACATGTTTTGAGAGTATAAAGTTTTTTGAGGTGAGAGTACACAGTTATTCTAAATACCATCAACTTCTTTACTCATAAGTACATCTATGAAATAATTTCACTTGGTGCTGTCTTGTCCATACAATTTTTGTATATTTGAATAGGATTTAATTCTGAGGGCAAAACTGTTCAGAGAAAATTGCTTAAAAGAAATTAAGTCCAAACACCATAAGCCTAATTTGTTTCTCTTGTCAAATAACTTAAGTATAGAAAAAGTATATGGAGCTTTTTTTCTTTTTAAAAAATTTTTTTTTTCAACATTTTTTTTAATTCTGCATCTGGTGACATTCAGCATAGAAGTGGTGAAGCCAAACAGCAGACTGGTCACTTTCAGTGACTTTTGGGCAAGAGAAAGGAAAGAAAACTATTTGGTGGTGATAGTGCAAACTCCACATATTGTAGTACTCCTCTGGTAGAGGTGTTACATCTCCTCTGCTTTGGATCACTAAATCAGTTTAAGGCCATATTGAACTGCCATTAGTAAAGGCCAGCACTGAGGTATTACTTCTTGTTGGTATTCAATTAGTTCAACAGTGTGCTAGGAAAATAATTACTGGAGCATCAGAGTGAGAACTGGTATCTAAAGTGTCTTAGTTATGTGCATCTGTGTACTTTTTTTTTTTTTTAAACTTGTGTGAGTAAGCTTAAATGAACTATATCCTTTGAGATGGAAGGAATAATTTTGAAGCAAAAGCAATATCATGTACAGCAAATTTGAAATTTCAGTTATAAAACTGGTGAAGTATTAATCTATTACAGTTTGTGTGGTCTAGAAGACTTAAAAGAATTTGACTAGTGCTTTTTTAAACATGGTTTGACTTGAGATTGAAAGGTGGAAATTAGTAATAAGGAAATAGGTTTTCTTTTTTTTAATAAGTTTTCACCTTATTCACATGGCTAACTGCAGGGTGTTGCTGGGTTTTGCTGGAACAGCAGATGATGAATGTAGTATCTTTTAAATGCTTGATTTTCATGTCAGTATAAAACTGTCTTCTTGCAAGGTTGGATAATATAAATTTTTTATGAAAAAAAAAAAATGGAAATTATACTCATGAGGGATATATAGTGAAAGCCATACATGTGTCTGTTTACATGCACACATGTACTGCATTCTTTAAGAGTTGCTTTAAACACTGGAAAGAACCTGAAAAGTGTGACTGTACATTTGAAAGTGTTGACTTTGTTCTCTTGTTAACTGTTTTTGGTTTCTTCTGTTCTGTTAAGTACTAGGATTTTTTGGATATTTTTATGTAGTTTTGTATAGACAGTTGCTCAAATGAAATAGTTTGCCCTTTTTAATATCCTGCTATATCATGAGACACTTGAAAATGCTAGTAAGCCTGTCTGTTAGCCGAAGTTACATACATACACTTAACATCAGACCAAGCAAGGATTTTCATTTATTCTAGTAATGGCCTATAAAATGGCCTATAAGCTTTGTGAAATCGGATGATGCTTTCAGCAGAGCGAGTGTTTCAGTTTCCTAGGCCTCACAGAAATATTTTTTTACTGAGATAATTTTAGGAATTAGACTTTAATTTGTCATTTTTTCACAAAGTAGTGCGAGAGGGGCAGCAAACTGGCTTTTCTTCTAAAATCCCAGGGTGTGAGGTAAAACAATGAGGCAGCAGAGCCCCATAAGCTGGAATGGTGTCCCTAAAGTACCTTAGCACCTTTCTCAATTTAAGCTCTGAAGTACCCTGCTCAAAACCTGAAGAGTTTAAATCAGGTATTAAATAGCAAAAAAAAGGTAGCAAACAGAGGTTTGCAGCTCTCTGAGCCCAGGCAGCAGAGGTCTTGCAATTACATGCTATAAGTGTATAGGCAGACCAACACTTGGTATTTTACTTCAAGCTTTATTTAGCTTTCCCTCCACTCCCCAAACCAAAACTGAGTAGGACTGGTTAATTTGAAACATACAGAGACCAAAATGGGCTGGTCTTCCTTTCTATAGCTGTGGTGTAAGGAATCTGGGAAGCATTTCCAACATCCTTCGCAAAATCATGGTTGAGCAAGTTGGTCACAGAGGTATGGGGTTTTCCAAGTTTTTCAATGAATGCTGCTAATTTTATTTAGATATTTCAATCTGAGAAGAGTGAATCACTGAGCTGCTTGTTAAGATTTAATCTGGTGTCATACCTCCCTTAAAAAAGGAAGTTGACAAAACTTTTACAGTGTATGTGATATCTGTGTCAGCTTATCTGATGTCCATCAGCTTTCTAAGTGGTGTGCAAGGTTCTAAGTGATGACAGCAGGGAAAACCTGCAGAAATAAAAGCACTGTGAGGGTATATCCAGCAGCTGTTCTGTAGACCGAAGTATCTTGTTGCTTTCAAGTCTTGGTACCGTTTTTTTTGGTTCAGAAAGGAAGCAAAAAGGATCCTGAAATATCCTACGCTATTTCTTTCTCTTGGGCTATTTAAAAGGAATTGAATTTACTCAAAAAAGTTCTTATTTTCTTTTCCTTATCTAGGGCTCCCCAGCCCCTAACTTGGCCAGGTACTGCAGGGACATGAAATGCAAGTTTCAGTCTAGAGCTGCTTCTTAAAGCTGATATAAAACTCTACAGTTAGTCTGAAACGAAAATATGACTACTTCAGCCAGCAGCCCCTGTGAGCACTAGGAAAACAGATGAGTGGGGAGAGGAGCCTTCAGCTATTTTGGTGACTGAAGGAAATGAGGGGTGGGGAGAAGAAAGATAGACAAAAAATGAACTTTGTTTCCCATCATTAGGGGTTTACTAATTCATACTGATTAGAATTTGAAATCTTGACTTATTTTTAAAAAACTGTTTAGAAGCACTTTTGCATTTATTTTTATGTTCTGAGTGACCATAAGTCTAAAATGCTTGGTCAACCAGATCAGCTCAGTAGTATAATTGTTTAAGGAATACAGACTGCTGCTCTGAGGAAGAGAAAGGGTGGCAGAGAAACTGTGTCATGTAGAGAAAAACAATCAACACCCTCCCCCTTACAAGACACCACCACTCCCTCACCCCTGAGAAAAAGGAGGAAAGAACCCCAAAACTCCACAAAAACCAAACCAAAACAACTTCCAAAACCCCAAACTCCATAGCCCCTCAAAAAAACTAAAACTAACCAACCAAAGAAAAACCCAAATGAAAACCCAAACCTTTTCTGTTTCTCCAAGGATTTTTCAGTATAGAGGAAGAGAAAATTCCTGAGATGTCAGAAGCCATAAGACTAAATGAAAACCCATTCTCCAAAAGGATACTGGAACTTGCCATTAAATTTAAAGCAGTGCTTAATTATTTAATTAAAAAAAAATCATTCTAACACTCATCATTAACAACACCTGGAAAATGAAAGGTTTTTTTAAAAAAGGAAATTCAACATTAATATGCTAATAGCAGAATCCTTAGAATTTTCTTTTTAAAATGTCTTTATGGGCTACTCAAGGGAACTTAGAAATAATGAATATAAGCTTTTAGTCTAATTAATGACGTGAAGAATTGTCAAACTCAAATCCTGAAGCAAATGGTAATAGGTGAAAACCTACTATACGGATAACCTACACAAACCTAAGACCTACAGTCAGGCTTACACTGGTTGATTTACCTATTTTATGTGGTGTAACTTGTCTGTGTCACTATAATTCTTCTGGTTGTGCTTCTTGAGCTATCTTATCCTGGCCACAAGCACCCAGACTCTTTCAGAGCGTTTGAGTTTATCATGCAGGGAGAGGGCAGCCCTGTGCCCAGTCCTTTGGGCTGCAGCTCTGTCTCTCCCTGGTCCCTTGAGAGAGCTTTCTGATCACTTGTCCTGGTAGGAAGTAGCAAGCAAATCCAATGTTTTGCAGGCACTGGAAAGAAATTTGATCATTGCACAGGGAATCTGTGAGGTAACCCAAGAGCCGGATTTTTTTCATCTTGAATGCTGAGTTAATACACCTCTTCAAAGCTCCTACTTTGTGTTGTATGTACCAGATGAGAAGAGGAAGTGCAGCCAGGAGCCAACCATTATATCTTGTGTGAGCTTTGAGAAAAAAATTTCTTTGCTTATATTTTATGGAGAATTCTTATTCTGAGTGCTTTTAGATCCAAGTTTGGGGTTGAATAATGTGGTAACACAAAAAGAGGTAGTGGTGCAGTTGGTGTCCTAGGCAAGCTTTGTCACTTGAATTGCTGAACTGGGTCTGAAATTGGAGGAGTAACATTTCCTCTTAAAGTTATTTGACTTTCTTGATCAGTGTCTAGAAATAAAAAGTGGAGGTGTTTGTTAACAAAGTTAGTATTTGAAACCATTTTCCTTTTTTCATGTAAGTAAGGCATCAAGATGAACTTTGATTCACCAGCTGATGGCTTGTTTTGGTACAACATGGTAACTGTGTCAGTGTGCCTTGTAATGTGCACTGGAAGTTAATAGCCTTTTAATGGAAGTGATACAAAACCCTGTAGGTCGCTTCACTGAACTTGAGTGGGTTTTTAACAGAAGTTCAGAATACCTGCTTTTTAGCTAGGAATGTTTTGCTTCTATATTTATGAGAAGTGCTTCTAAGAGTAACCAAATTGAGATTCTATAATTGTGTATATACATATATTTTTTGGCTGGGTTGGAAGGGACCTCAGAGATCATCAAGCCCAACCATTGGTCCACTACTGCTGCAGTTACTAGACCATGGCACTGAGTGCCACATCCAGTCTCTTTTTAAATAACTCCAGGGATGGAGAATCCACTACTTCCCTGGGCAGCCCATTCCAATGTCTGATCACCCTCTCTGTAAAGAAATTCTTTCTAATATCCAACCTAAACCTCCCCCGGCACAACTTAAGACCGTGCCCTCTTGTCTTGCTGAGAGTTGCCTGGGAAAAGAGGCCAACCCCCACCTGGCTCCAACCTCCTTTCAGGGAGTTATAGAGAGTGATGAGATCTCCCTTGAGCCTCCTCTTCTCCAGGCTGAACAGCCCCAGCTCCCTCAGCCTCTCCTCATAGGATCTGTGCTTGAGTCCCTTCACCAGCCTGGTTGCCCTCCTTTGGGCCCGCTCCAGGACCTCAATCTCCTTCCTGAGCTGAGGGGCCCAGAACTGGACACAGTACTCGAGGTGTGGCCTCACGAGGGCTGAGTACAGGGGCAGAATCACTTCCTTGGACCTGCTGGCCATGCTGTTCCTGATCCAGGCCAGGATGCCATTGGCCTTCTTGGCCACCTGGGCACACTGCTGGCTCATGTTCAGCTTCCTGTCAATCCAGACTCCCAGGTCCCTTTCTGCCTGGCTGCTCTCAGCCACTCTGTCCCCAGCCTGTAGCGCTGCATGGGGTTGTTGTGGCCAAAGTGCAGGACCCGGCACTTGGCCTTGTTGAACCTCATCCCATTGGAATCAGCCCAACTCTCCAGTCTGTCCAGGTCCCTCTGCAGAGCCCTCCTGCCTTCCAGCTGATCGACACTTTCCCCCAGCTTAGTGTCATCTGCAAATTTGCTGATGATGGACTCAATCCCCTCATCTAAATCATCAATAAAGATATTGAACAGAACTGGGCCCAACACTGATCCCTGGGGGACACCACTAGTGA
The DNA here is from genome assembly GCF_003957555.1 of Calypte anna. Taxonomy (NCBI): domain Eukaryota; kingdom Metazoa; phylum Chordata; class Aves; order Apodiformes; family Trochilidae; genus Calypte; species Calypte anna. The sequence continues at coordinate 32,493,349 of NC_044245.1, read as the reverse complement.
CCGGCCGCCAACTGGATGCAGCCCTGTTCAGCACCACTCTCTGGGCCCAGCCCTCCACCCTTTTCTTCATCTTTGACAACTATATTCCCGCCCATGTCCAGTAAAGAATGGATGTTTTCCTTGCCCCTCCTTTTGCCATTGATGTATCTGTAGAAGGACTTTTTGTTATCCTTCACAGAGGTGGCAAGATTCAGTTCAAGTTGTGCCTTTGTCTCTCTAATTTTATTTCTACACTACCTGACTATATTCCTGAATTCCTCCTGAGTAGTTAGCCCTTTTTTCCGTAATTGGTAGGCCCTCTTCTTAGCCCTAATTTCTTTCAAAGTCTCCCTGTTCAGCCAGACCGGTTGTCTTCCCCACCGGCTCGCCTTTTGGCACACCGGGACAGCCTGCTCCTGTGCTTTCAAAACTTGCTCCTTAAGTATGTCCATCCTTCCTGGACCCCTTTGTTTTCAAAGGCTGTTTCCCAGGGTATACTCTGGACTAGTCTTCTGAATAGGCCAAAATCTGCCTTCCAGAAGTCCAGTGTAGAGGTTTTGCTGACCACCCTCCTTGTATCCCTGAGTATTGAAAACTCTGTTATTTCATGACTGCTGTGTCCCAGACATCCACTGACCATCACATCTCTCACCAGTCCCTCTCTGTTTGTGAAAAGAAGGTCAAGCGGGGCTCCATCCCTGGTAGGCTCATTTACCAGCTGGAGCAAGAAATTATCCTCTGTACACTCTATGAATTTCCTAGACTGCCTCCTCTCTGCTGTGTGGAGTTCCCAGCAGACGTCCGGCAGGTTAAAGTCACCCACGAGAACAAGGGATGACGATTTTGAAACATCTGCCAACTGCTTGTAGAATAATTCATCACCCTCATCATCCTGATTGGGTGGTCTGTAACAGACACCCACCAGGACATCAGCTTTGTTGGCCTTCCCTCTGGTTCTGATCCACAGGCACTTCACCTAATTATTACAGACTTCAATTTCTACAGAGTCAAGAGACTCTCTAACATATAGGGCTACCCCTCCACCTCTCCTACCCTGCCTGTCCCTTCTGAAGAGCCTGTAGCCACCCATGGCAGCACTCCAGTCATGGGAGTCATCCCACCACGTTTCCGTGATAGCGACTACATTGTGGCTTTCCTGCTGCACGATGGCTTCCAGCTCCTCCTGTTTGTTGCCCATGCTGCGTGCATTGGTGTACATGCAGTTCAGCTGGGCTGCTGATTTGGATCTTAGCTTGGGCTGTCCATGCTTGGGCTCCATTCTGGAGAGCCTGGTTTCAACCCCTTCCCCCTTCAAACCTAGTTTAAAGCCCTCCTTATCAGCCCCACCAACTTATGGGCTGGAGTCCTTTTTCCCCTGTTAGATAGATGCAGCCACCTGGTATGCTGAAATTTGGCCCATAGTCAAAAAACCCAAAGTTCATCCAGTGGCACCAGTCCCTTAGCCACCTATTGATGAGACAGGTTTTCCTATTCCTCTCTTCATTCATCTCCTCTACTGCAGGAACTGAGGCGAACACCACCTGTGCTCCTGTCCCATGAACTAATCGAGCCAGGGCCTTGAAGTCCTTTTCAATGACCCTGGTACTTCTTCCATTAATGTCATCACTGCCAGCCTGGACTACCAGCAGTGGATAATAATCTGAGGGTCGGATTAGCTGAGGGAGTCTCCTACTAATATCCCTCACCCGGGCACCAGGAAGGCAGGCAGACTCTGCCTGTGGAATGGGTCTGTTCGACATATAGGGCCCTCAGTTCCCCTCAGAAGGAAGTCACCAACTACAACTACCCTTCTTTTTTTGCTTTGTAGCTGTAGTTGTAACCCGTCTGGTAGACAGGGGGCGAGCAGGAGACCTTCCAGACAGATACAAAGATGTTGTGGAATGTGCATTCATTAAGGTTTATTTGTTGGATGTATTTGTTTATTTAATAGATATATTAGGTGCTTTCAGGATTCAAGTATGAACAATTTGAAAAGACTGAAAAGATTTCTTAAACCAAAGAGTTTCAGTGAAGTCAGGAGGCAGGGAGAGGCTGCAGCACCTCTAACAGGATAAGCTATTTCAGTGACTTCATCTGTATAGTTACTTATATTTACCATGAGGAAAATGATAAGGAGAACCCCTCTCTCTCACCTTGTAACTAAAAAAAACCTGAAAACACCACGCCAATACAATGTGACAGTTAAGGATTTCTTGTTTTGTTTTGTCCTATAAGCCTTTTTTTTTCCCTCCCACTAGAAGAGCATCAAAAGCACTGATTCACTCTGTTGTGATCTAGCATCAGCTACTTGAAGCAACCTGAGGGTGAGAAATAAACTCTGTGTGGGGGTAGCTTTGTGTGTTGGCTTTTTCTTGCCTGTTTTTATTTTGCTGGCTGCAGAATAAACAATAAGACACCTCTTTCCCTTCTCATGTAAGTTAAGTTGATTACCAGCAATTTTCCACTTGGCTGTAGGAGTGGCTAACTTTCTACAGCTGTTTGGATGAGGACTTCTTTTACCACATGGCATTAGCTATGTGTGTGTGTTTTGTGGTTTGTTTTTTTTTCTGTAGAATGTTAGAGGATGGAAAGGGACCTATAGAGATCTTCCAGTCCAACCTCCCTGCCAAATCAGGATCACCTAGGCCAAGCCACACAGAAACACATACAGTCAGGTTTTCAAAGTGTCCAGAGAAGGAGACTCCACAACCTCTCTGAGCAGCCTGTGCCAGCGCCCTGTCAACCTCCCAGTAAAGAAGTTTCTCCTCATGTTGAGGTGGAACTTCCTGTGTTCTCACTTAAATCCATTATTTCTTTTCCTATTACTGGGTACCACTGAAAAGAGATTGGCCTTACAGGGTTTCCTGGTTTTGCATAGTGTCTTATGAAGGACACTTTAAAACTTTCAAGTTAGTTATTGTTCTATTTTCCTCAGCAGAATTTTTTGTCACAATATATTCCTTGTAGGTAAAATGGTCTGGATTTGGCTTAAATTTTTCTAGATTTTGTTGTATAGATTTTTGTTGTGTGGTTGTTACTTTTACTCAAAAGTACTTCAACTCCAGCTATCTAGGATAAGATTGTATTGTCAGTGAAGCAAGCTTGAGAAATGATGGCTTTTGTCTTCATGCAGCTCTTTGGAGCTCAGGGAGAAAAAGGGTTGTTTAGCTGAATGGGTTTGCAAAGGCATCAGGCACAGCTGTTGGTATGAGGGGCCAAGATTTTTTCTAGATAACCAGTACAGCAGCGGCTGCCTAGAATGGATGAAATGAATAAGGGCTTGTTCTTTACAGGTTCCTGAGGGTGGAAAAGGTAGACCATTTACTTTCTGTCCCATAGGTATTGAGTTCAAACAATTGAATTGACTAACATTGTCTGTTCACTTCATCTCCTTTCAAATATGTTTAACTCTCTTCCCATAGACTCTTGTTTAAAAAGGTTTGTGCTGTGCAGGTTTAAGGCATTAATGCTGTGTCTAGTTCATATGGCTGCTGAAAATAGAGTATTACATGGTGGTATTGATGAAATGGGAATTAAGGAGCAGGTTCCTTGGGGGGTGAGAGGGAAGGAGGGATGGTGAGATGGGTCTGGTAGGAGCCTGGGTACAATGACTGTGGAATTGCATTCTCTTCGATACTTGTTTGCTCCCCTCTGTAACAGTAAGATTTTGACATACCTATGAGGTACAAAAAAGATAAGACTGAGGAAAAATCATTATACTTTACTGGTGTTTGCCTTATAATTGTCTATCTTCTGGGTGTTTTAATTATTGTCCCTAAAGGGGATGTATGGGCTTCATGTGACTTCCCTTTGCTAAATGTCATATAAAGCATAACTGAGATTGTATTGAGTGAAATTGTGCAGTGAGATTTTATTCAATGGAGGGATGCAAAAATGGAGTTTTGAGACCTCTAAAAAAAAAAAAAAAGTTTTGTATATAGGGAAGCAGAAAGAGAAGGAAAGAGTAGATATAAATCAGAATGCTGAAGCTGTGGGTTTCCTTCCCCCCACCAACTCTCTTTTCCCTAAGACATGCTTATTATTGTTTCAAATGTGTGGAGGGTTCTTTTGGGTTAGCAGCAGTGTCCCTGGGCATATATTCTCTGTATTTGCACATGAGAGATTACCCCTTACCCCTTCAGTGATCACCAAGATGGCTTTTAGCATACTATCCATCTTTAGGGTACTTTCTCCTTCCTGTCTCTGTGCACACATGTAGCACAAAACTGAAGCTTTCCTTGTGAAAGGGCACAATGATGTCTTTGTTTTACCTGCTTTTGTTGTTGTCCATGCCCCCCAAACACAAGGCTCCATGTTTCAACATCCCAAGAATAAATTTTGTATGGTCATCAGCAGTGGCTTGAAGTAACTGAATCCAGTTACCTGCCTAATACCTGGACAGAAGAATTAAATGATGTGTAATTAGTCTTAAGAAAAGGAAATTATTGCTAAATAATTGCTTATGGACTAGCCTTGCACTGAAACCAGTGAGGTCTGTTTTCTTCTAAATTAATAAAAAATGTTTCTCCTTCTTTAAGACACCTGAAAGTTCACATGCTGTGAATTATAGGTAGCTTTCAACAACCTCCATACAATACAGAGTGCAAACATAATTTGCCCAGACTTAAAAAAAAATGTTGACACCTATTTGCAATGCCTATTTAGAATGGAAGAAATGAATTAAGAAATCTGCTTTAACTGGAAAAAGTGCACACACAAGGCTACCATGAGTCACATTGAGATATGCTGACAGTGTTTTACCAAGGATTTATGAAGACTGTGCGAGTTATAAATTAAGTGGAACTGTTGTGATAAAGTATCTTCATGGAATTTGAAAGGACTGTATATTGTCTTACACACCTGGTATGATTGCAAGTAGTTGTAAAGTAATAAAACTTAGTATTATTTAAAAATGAAACCCTCTGGGTTTATGCTGCTTGGGGTGTAACAGCTAGAGAAGCTTTGCAGATCCCTTGCTCTGCTGAGGAACATAGGGTTATGAGGAGGATGGAAAGCATGCTAAAAAAAGCTGATGTCTGAGGTGAGAGAGTATTTTCAGGAAGGTGCTCCTGTATTTTTCTCTTTCCTTTCCCCACCTATTGTGTAGAGGTTTTGTTCCCCTACAGAAGCGTGCTTTCTGAACTCAAAACCCATCCTCATTGGAGCTGCTGCTGCTGCTTCGGTAAATTCAGTCAGACCCAGATTTGTCCTTTGCTCTCTCTTCTACACATTTGTATTTGGCTTGAGATTTTTCTTGAGGAAGTTGAGAGCTGGTTCTCCCTGGGTTCGTGTGCAGGCAGCAGAGAGGAGGCTGCAGATTGGTCCTGCTTCCCAGCAGTGAGGATCTGTGTGGGGCTTGAGGAGCTCGCGTGGGGCTGCGGGGCACAGAAGAAGGGCAGGAGGAGCGATCCCTCCAGGCAGGGGCTGTGCAGGCTGATTCAGTCTCTACTCACTGCCACTTCAGTGCTTGTTCTAGTTTAGGGAACACATCCACCTCTGTTATTCATTCTATTTGGGGTGGAAAAGGCAGAGAGGGAAAGGAGTTACAAGATTAGTGTATTTTTAAGGTAATTTTAAGAAATCTAATCTTACACTAGTTCTGTGTGATACTTCAGCTGGCCATGTAAAGCTGTATTAATTTTTTCCCCTGGTGTTAATTGATACAACGGTGATAGTAAAAAATAATTAGGTTTTCACATGTGTCAATAAACATCAGATTTAAAACTTAGGTATAGGGTGACAAGTTAAAATTACTTGCAGGGCAGCCAAGCAACAGATAAAGGTGTAGATTCAAATTATATGGTTCATATAGCTGCTCTTGTGTTTTTGAAGTGACCTTTCGGTTTCATACAATAGGTGTCTCACTATTGCCATGAACTGAGGTGCACAGCAGGACTGTACCCGTTTTGTACTTAGCTTGCCATTTCCTTTGGGGCTTTATGAATGTGGTAGAGGAACTGGTAATTTTAAGGTGGCATTTCTTCCTTGCTCCTCTCCCTTCCTTCTCCTCCCTTTCCAGGATACTGTAGTTATTTTTATGCTGCAAATGTTGGTTGGCGAAGTTTTAAATGGCATCAACATTTTTCAGTTCCTCAAAGCCACATGAGAAGATTAAAACAAAAAACCAAAACACCTTGTGTTAGGTCCTTTATCATCTAGTAAAAGTAGAAATTGCTCTTTTTGCGTGTTCATCTTTCAGGTGTCTGTGCAGTAAAGGAGAAGATACATAGTTTTTTTTCCTTCCAAAATGAAATGCAAGGTGATAGTTGTGTGTGTGAAACTTGTGTAAGTTCATCTGGAAAGCACTTTCCTCTCTGCTTCTCACAAGTGGATATACATTGCACAGCATGACCATTTGCTGCTTAACTTGATGTGGAGCTGGTGTGAGACCTGTTGTTGGTGTGCTGGGTGGGCTGCTGTGTGCTCGGGCCCTTCTGCAAGTGGCTCTCCTTGCTACGAAACCCACAAATTGTGTGAAAGACAAATGGCCTGACCCAGTTTGAAGCACATTGAATAGTGTATCGGCTGCCAATTTTGTGGTTTGGGATTTCTCTGCATTCAAATTTGCCAGTATTTTTAATACAGAATGAACATCTACTTTCATGTTCTACTTCAGGGACCCAACCAGCATTCCAGTTTCAGGTGCTGAGGTTATTTTGATATTTCAGAGCAGTGTATCACTACTTTAGGGTGATTGTTTTGTAGCAGGATCACTAGCTGGGATTACAGTTTAAGGAAATCTTTGCAGACTTCAAGAAGATTTTTTCCCCTTCCTATAAAGGCGAAGCAGATCCTGAGGATTGCTTTATTGGAAATGAAAGCTTAAATGGGATTGTGTGCAGTCTGGGTTTTTGTTCTCCCTTCCTTGCCTATTTACATTATCAAATGCTGAAGCTGGCTAATGAAATGCTACAAAACCAAGACCTGTTCATCTTTTATGAAGAAAGCATGCTTGTCATTTGGTCTCACAGTACTTGTAGTGTTAGGGGTGATGTAGCTGTGTGAGAAGTCTGGCCAAGGTGGTTTTGTGCTGTAAGCTCTGGCTGCACCCTGAAATGAAGTCTGTGGAGAAGAGCAATTCAAGATGTAAAACATTCACTGCAGGCCTGTGTGGGTGGGTGGTGGTTGTGGTGCTAAGGAAAGGAGGGTATTTTAAAAGGATCTGAGGGGGGAAATGAAAGCTTTCGATTTTATTGCTAGACGGGAATATCTCAAACTTTTTTTGTTGCAAGACCTTAATGGCCTGTATAAGTTTAACAAACTTCTGTTCTGTTATAAAAACTCCTTAAATTGTGAAGCATTTTTCTGTCAAGAGATCAGTACTGAGCAATTAAAGCACTAAGTAGAACTGGGTGTTAGAACACAAGACACTTATTTTAGCTGCTTTGGTGAACCAAAATGTAGTTGATACCTTCTAAGCGAGACCTCTCTGTGTTGTCCCCCGACCTTTCCCCAGATCTTCCCAGGGGAGCCAGACTGACCCCACCAGCATACCCTACCTGAGCTCAGCTGAAACTGTGTTAATCTACACATTCTTGTAAATCCCAAGGGTTTTGTGGCATCTCTGGCATTTATTTGTTCTCTGACTTTGGGGGAAGGGAGGAGACAAAAGACTTGGCTGTGAAGGCAGCCAGCACACTGCCAGGCTTTGCAAGCAGCACTTCAAAGTGGATGTTTTGTTTCCTAGATAAGCGAAAACTGATGTAAATTTGGGGTGCAAATGCAATGAATTTACTTATTCTTACTCCCTTCTCCTGATTAGAGGTGGAGAATGTCAGCTACATAAATGTTAGAATGTAGTCCATTGTTAAGCTAATTAAGAGTTTAACAGCAAAGCAAATGTATTTTTTCAAATTTATATTATGTTCCTTGAAGGAATGTAGAATCCTGAAGTGCATTCTTGACGAATTAAAAATATATAAAAATTTAAAATTCTTAAAGTGTGTGCAGCAGAACCCAGTACAAATACATGGGAGTATCACACCCCATTTATAATGGAGAGAGTTAGATACCGAGAGGCCTTAAACCTGAAATAGAAATAGTCTCCAAGAAAAGTAGAGACTGCATTAAATGTAACAACTGTCAAGTGTGTAACAAGTATTTCTGTAACAGCTCTTTGGATCTGAAATGTTTGTGATCTGACTCTTATCCCCAACCTCTTCACTCAGCCCCCAGTGATCTGTTGGTATTTTTTTTTTGAGTTGTGCATTTGGTTTTGCTCCTCGTAGTCCTACAGATGCTTAAGTATGGACACTGCTATGCATAGTCTGTCTTGCAATAATGTTTTCTAATAATGTTTTTTTTAAAAAAATATTTTCTTGAATTTATCTACAGGAGTCGGAAGCTTCAGATCAGAAATATCCCGCCTCACTTGCAGTGGGAGGTAGGAAGTTGCTTTAAAAATTGATCTCTGCTTAAAACTGTTTCTGTTTCTCTCTTTATCCACCAGACTTTTCCCCTTCCCCCACCTTTCACTTGCTTTGCACACACCACCCATTCTGTTCTGGGGAAAAATCTCTTTGGAAGAGGGAACAATAGGGCCTTCTAAGCAATTCAGATAACTGCCTTCATTTCTGCTCTCCGAGTTAACCATAAAAAATGTTGAAATGGATTCTTTGGTGAATGCTGACTTCCTGATCCAGTCACTCTCTTTGACTGAAAGCTTGTCTGTTTTGGACGTTGCTGGTGTGTGATTTCAGTAAACTTAATGCAAGTTTGTATTTAAATACTTGGCCAAAACCAGAAATTTAATGTTGATCCTTTTACTTTGAATATGTTTTTCCTTGTTCCTCTATAGTTGTGGAATTATGGCAAATTGTTTGCTCGTGCTATTATGTTTATTGGATCTCACTGATATATTGTACACTTTGTTTACACTCCACAAGTAGTGTTAGAATTTTTGCAGTAGAGGGGCTACTATGAGAGTGGATCCATCTTTTTACTCGGTTTGTACCTTGTATGTGTTTTAAAAACTTTTTCACATTTTACTAGTGGTTAAGTCATACTTTTGCCTGAGTGAGATTGGAGGGTGAGGCTCTGGTGATGTTCTCTGAGCAGATTTGGTCTGATGTTCTATATGCAGCTATTTGCTTGCACTGCCAAATTGCTTCCTAATTTTGAAGAAATGAGGTATTGCTCTGTCCAGTCTAGTCTGTCAGCCACTGGGTTTCTGTAAGATATCAGCACACGTTGTCTCTCTACCTCAGTCTGTCCTCCTGCTGTGTGCTGTCCTGGTGTGTCTTTCCTCTGCACTTCCCAAACCTTGTCCTCCCCTCAGTTGAGCTGTATCCACTTGATACTTTTTATTTGAAAATTTTAACTGTCTTCCTCCCCCCCCCCCCCCCCCCTTTTTTTTTTTTTTTTCCCCGTCTTGTCAAGTTTTTGGAGTAGTAATAGAAAAAGGTTGAGGGTGACTGATTTGACAACTTAGTTGTTGGTACAAACTTTCGTTCTGATTTTGTATAGGCATAGTGAATATCACAACAAAGGCATATGATTCAGAAAAATGTGAATAAACACAGATTAAAGCATTGTTGAGCAGAGTAAATTAAAAAGGTTTAACCTGCTCGCTGCTCCATACACGGATGTAGCGATTGCTGTGTGTGTGTTCCAGATGACTACCCTGTTTTCCACCAGCTTCCTGATTTTTAAAAAATATTTCCTTCTCTATATCTGCAGTTTGTGGTGACATGTGGTCTCAGACAAATGTTCCCTCTGCCCCACATTTTTAAAACAGTTTTAAAAGTTCCCAAGGAAAAGTTAAAATTGTCCCTATTAACAAAATCTCAACCTTGTCTGGATGTTCTGAAATTGCTTGTACAGACCTTACCCTCTGGGCACAGAATTTAGAGGAATGAGGCTCCAAAACAACTTCTAGACTACTTTTGCATTCCCTTACAATATCAGAGCTACTTGCCAATTATGGTTTGTCCACTTAAATTTTTTCTTAAGTACTGGTGGTCTGTCGCTTCTGTACTAAGCAGGTAAGTTTTAATAGTCTCAGAAGAGTGATGGTGACAAAATATAGCAACCAGTGATTAAATTCATCAGGGAATTGTCTTATGACAAGCTTACCTTGGGCTCTGATGTCTTTTTTTGGTGCGAAAAGACCTTCCAAAAACTTACTTTGAGTTCTATAAAAAATTTAGGATGTTTGTTCCTTAAAGCCTTTCTTGCAACTAGTTGCCTGGTAAGGAAAGCAGAAGTTTATGCATAGAGGGAGTGTGTGTGGCAGCTGAAGCAATTTTACTTAGATTGTTTCTTATAGTCCCACTGTGCCAATCTGCTTGCCTCATCACTCCTTCATTAATTGCTTGAATAAAGACTGACTTGCAGTTGGTGTGAAATCTATAAAACTGAACCAAAACCAACTGATGAAAGAGGTCTCTAGGTTAGTTCATCTATCAGTTCTCGTGCATGTTTGATATTGAAATACAAAACACACTTGGTGCCCTGCAACAGCTTTCTTATTATGGTGACATATGGATATGTGAAAAGAATTGAAAGATTAATTTTCCTGACTTTTTTTTAGTAAGTATTTTTATTACCATTATTAGGAAGGTTGCCTTTCATTCTTTGCAAAAGGTCAGTCTTTGTAAAAGTATTTTCTTAAGACGGTTATATCAATGGAGCATGTTTTAATTTTGATCTTTCTATAAAGATCTTACAGCAGCCTTCCAGAAGGGACTACACAAAAGCTGGAGAGGGACTTTTTGCAAGGGAATGTAGTGATAGGATATGATGGAATACTTCTATGCTGAATGAGGGTAGATTTAGATTAGATATTGGGAAGAAATTCTTTACTGTGCAGGTGGTAAGGCAGCAGAACAGTTTTCCCAGGGAAACTGTGGATGCCCCTTCCTTGGAAGTGCTCAAGGCCAGGCTGGATGGAGCTTTGAGCAACCTGGTCTGGTGGGAGGTGTCCCTGCCCATGGCATGAGGGGGTTGGAACTAGCTGATCTTGAAGGTACCTTACAACCCAAACCAGTCTATGATTGTATGCAAACAGGCATTTTGCATGGGAAGCCTACAGGTGTGTTCCTAGCAGTCAGGTTCAGGTCTCTAATTTGATGCTTTGAGGCTGCTGTTTGTTACCAGTGTGCCACACAGTTATGCTGTAAGTCTTGGGCCACATAGCACTGGGACCCAGCAAGCATCTCTGCACACCCAAACCCAACAGAGATGGTCCTTGGCTTACAATAAATTGCTCACAAACTCTCTTATAATAAGGAAGTCATCCATAACGTCCTCAAACGCAGCTCGGTGTGTGTGGAGAAAGCTGGTCTGGAAAGAGGGGTAAGGATGCTGGTGCCACAGGAATGTAGCTGAAGTGTTTGCAGTGTGAAATGTAGCAGTTTGGTAGTAGCTCCCACTCATCCTAGAGAATAATATTGCCTCCTGGCTTTCAAACCAAGAAAAATGTTCAGGGAATAAATAGAAGCTTATTTTGGACCAAGAAAGTTTTGCAATACATCAGCTGAGGAAGATGCCCCATCACTGATATGTAATCTTTGTCCATGCAGATGAGAAACGGTTCTTAAAATTAAGTGTTGGAGTAAATGAGTTTCCTGGGAAAACCCGGTACTTGTTTCAGTAGTGTAGCTCCTTATTTTTCCAAGAGGCATGTGCACCTATTCAGTAAAATCTGTCTCATGCCTTTAGTTGCATGGATGAGAGAAAACACTGAACTTAAGGAAACTTTGGCTTCCTCTGTGGAGAAACTGAGTATCATGCAGACTCATGTGCTGTACGACACTTGACAGGGAGTTATCCCATATAGATTGTGAAATAAACAATGGGTATAAATGGCCACAGACTGACAAGCAGTTATTAACAAGACTTTCATAATCCAAATACACAAACTTAGATTAACATTTTGCTTTAAGGCTGCCTTTTTGGAGAAAACTGTTTCTGCTCGTTTTTGCCTTCACATAGGCTGAAGTTACTGAACACAATACTGACTCTTACAACCAGCCATAGCAATTGGACTTCTAGTTGTTTCCTCTGGGAGCAATGTAAGAGTTCACTGTGTATTTATCTCACCACCATGGCATAACTAAAAAAGGTAAGATAACCCTTTTAGACCATATTCAGGGCTAAGCAGTAGAAGAAAAGCAGATAATGACCTGCTGCAGTCTGCTGAGTTAACAACCTTGAGGCTTTGTTTCAGTATAGTATCCTGAAAAGCTAGCTCTTGAAGTGCAGCTCTAAAAGATAAAATTCTAATGTAGTCGAAGGCATTCAAGGTTAAGTTGGTACAAAACTTGCCTGGTAATTAATTTGAACTTCACAAGCAGATTTTTGGCAAGGTTCTGTAGGTTTCTGAATTTGCGTATGGGTATTCTTATACTCCTTGCTCTGCTAGGAGAAAATGGAGGTGAAGGGAAGGCAGCATCTCTAAGAAAATTTAGGGCTTGACTTAGACTAAAACTGAAGTTGTGACTGGTAGGGCCTTATTCAGGTTCGTGTACTCTACTCATACAGGAGGTCATTTGCACTTCCCTCTTTCCTCACAGGACTGCCTGGGTTTTAGGACTCTGTAACAGTGCCTGTGTTCCATCAAAGTGTCAATTTCTGGAATGAATAATCCTGCTTTTATTGTGCTTGCATATAAATTATAGATAGAGGTTATTTTATCAATTTAGTAATTTGAAAGGTATGTGCATGATTAGATTTTATTTTTTAAAGAAATAGGTTTCACTCACAAAATTTGTTGGGTAACATAAGCTCTCAGACAAATAGTGTACCTTTTTCAGTCATAGTAGGTGGGTTTCATTGCCTCCCCCCCTTTCCTCTCCTTATTCATTAAACACAAAGTCCAGATTGAAGCTAACATTTGAAGGATTTTGGCACAGCCCCTTTTCCCTTTCTCTGCACATAGCAATCTCTTCTCTTTCTCATTGGAAACAAGTGCTCTGCCTCTATGGTCTCTGCAATAAAGTAAATAGTTCTCTATTACTCTTTCCTGAACTGTAATGTACTGTTATGACTCCTAATTTGTAACTGCAAGCAACCTTGTACTTAGCTTGTGAGTATTCAGCAAAGGAGGTGTATTTGCAAGGCAAAAAGATGCTCTGAAGAGGAGTTTTAGGTGTGGGGATTTAAAAAACTTGAATACATAGTTTGTTTCTGATTCAATAAAATGGGGGTTCAAGTAGAGTCCTTCTGAGAAGGAACTGTTAGGTGAAACTTTTTTTTTCCTTTCTTTTAAAGCAGTTTAAAATTACTTTTTTCAGTGTTGAAGATGCTTCCAGAAATTTACTTTCCAAATATTTTGTTCCATGTTTAGTGACTAAAGTGCTAGAGACCAGACTTTCAGGACACAGATGGTGCCAGAAACAGCACTTGCTGGCTCAGCGTGAAGGTATCTATTGAAGAGTTCCCACCTATCTTCTGTGGGCTCATTTCATTACTGGTTTGTGGAGCAGATAAACAGATACAGTATTGATGAACTTTGTGACAAAAAAGGTAGACTAAAAGCCCAGGCTGGGGAGTGTGAACCTGTTGAGTAAGGAGAGAATCAGGAAAAACATTGTGAGTGTGTATTCTGAGCTTTGCTGTGAGACTTGGAGGTTGCTTTCGGGGACAGAAATGTGTGGGAAGGGAGGTCTGATTTAGCTCTTCCAAAGGGAAAGGCATGTTGCTAAATAGTGTGTGCTTTTCCTCACATTTTCATGGAAATGCAAAATGAAGTCTCATAGTGATGCTGAGAGCTCTGATGTTTTAGATTCTCCAAGCAGCAATCATAATGGAAAAGTATTTCTGGGTCAGAGTTGCATTGTGAGTGCAGGTTCTGCTTTGAGATTCTGTCAACACGAGAAAGGTTTGAGCCATCACAACCATCTGCATATTTTGTAAGACAATTTTCAGTTTCTTTAAAAAGACTTGAGACTGATTCTGACTGTGGGTAAATGTTAGGAAATCATCTCAAGTGCACATAGCTGTTTGTCCTGAGGGTCTGTAGTAGCTGCATTTCTGCTTTGATGAAAACAGTTATGTAGGGTGGGTTGCTTGTTGATAGTTTTCTAAATCTAGAGAAGCAGTGTAGAAACTAATGTTACTGAATGATTCCTGTTTATGATACAGGTTATTCAAGAATACCAAGGTTATGAAGAGGAGGACAGGTGTGGAAACTGTGGGTTTTAAGAAAGGGAAAAGAAAAACATGAAACCATTGCAATTAAAAATAAATTAGGAGTATAGCACATGTTTCTCATAAAGCAAGATGTAAAGGGGAGATCCAGAAATGAGCTGAGCTAAAATGACAAGAATTCTAGAAGAAAGATGAATAAACAGTAAAGAGGTTTACAATGTATTGAAATATGATCTTTCACCTCAAGCCTCCTCCAAGAATCCCAAATTAATGTAGTGCTATAAAAATAATGTATAGCTATAAAAAGGAGAACAGAATGCTAACTGTGCACAAATTATCTGCTGCTGCCTGCTAAGTGTGGGAATCTCTGCTATGGATCTTTGTATTCTGTTTCCTCCTCAGTGTGCTACATCAGGCACTGAGAACTTTTTGCCAGTTACTACTGGTCTGACTCAGGAGGATGGAGAACGTGTTAGTTTGTTCTCTGCAGCTGTTTTACATATCTGAAGACCTATTTAGGGACGGTTAAGGAGAGGGTTTGTTCTTTCAGTCTCTTCTCAAGACTCTTATTTCTAGACAAGTGATTATTCTAAAGTCTCTCACCTGGGGATGTACTATGAGGCTTCTCCAGAGTAGTTTTTTGGTTTTAGAGCACTTTGAGATCTTGTCATCTATTATGCTTGCACTCCACTTCAGCCTTTGTGCCATCTTCAGGTCTAATAAAACACAAACCTGATACAACACTGGATTTGGTGGTTCCGGCAAACACTGAGATAGAGCTCTTGTGTTTGAGAATAGGCTGGTAATGACTTACCTGGCAGTGATCTCAAGGTCTCACCTGCTCTTGTGGTGTTTACCTTATGAGATGGTGTCAAAAGCGTTCTGAAGAGAGATCCCCAACCCTTGTAGATTGTTAATTCTGTTATAATGAAAAACTGGAGAGATTTATCAAGAATTATGCACATCAAACAAAGGCTGAATGTTTATCACATGCTTGTTTTGATTCCTAAACACAGGACAGAGGATATAGCCAGCCCTTGGGGCAATGCAGAGAATTTGGGCAGCACTGCCTCCTCCTGGTCTTGGATCTATACCCAGGGGAGCATGGGGGGTCTGCTTCCCAAAGGGAAAAGAGGGGATGATCTTCTTTCATTTCTGCTATCTGACCTGGGCTCCAAATGCTGAAATAACTATTTTGCCCCAGCTCAGCGTATTTCCCATTGTCTTGTTGAGCTTAGCAGCAGGTGAGGCAATCTGATACAGTAAAAGGACCATGTCTATGACAGACTACCCAGTTTTGCATTTAGGACAATATACTAGCTTATGCTGGGATGTTAATTGCCTGGGTTAATTATAGGGGGTGATATTTACAGATATATGTGAGGTAATAATCTTTTTGCAGGTGTTTAAAATGCAGGGTGTGGGAGTGGCTGTCCTTGGATAAACTTACAGTGAGCATATTTCTCACTAGTCTGTTTGCTACAGCAGTGCTGATAATCACTGTAAAGTTGTTTTAAACAAAGGGAAAACTCTAATAGGAAAAGTAATTTTCCTTGAGAACTGGACTATGACCTTTTTTTATTTAAATCAGGATCTTATTAAAAGTAATTGGTAGTAATGTTTTTATCAAAAGCCTGCACCTACTTAAGAGTTAATATCCCAGGTGTCCTCACTGAAGGTGCTTGCTGTTCTTTTATTATAATTGTAGGCTTCTAAAAGTAACATAGCATTAATGACCAGAACTTTTTTATTTAGAGAACATGCATTTCAGCAACTTAAGTAAGGATTATTAGAGAAGCCAGAGGAGTGGTCAGGGCTCTGCTGTGCTCAGCTCCTAGAAGATGCAGAAGGTGGTCTCCCAACCACCAGAACTAGACTTAATGTTAGTACCCTGTTTCAAAGAAATAAGAAAACTCATCAGTTAAGAGCTGGCTTGACTGACACAGTGAAAGTTGTTCTTTCTCCAGATGGATAAAGTGATAAATTGAAAGAATAGGAAGTGGAAGTGGAAGATTTTGGGCTTCTGTTCTAGGAAACATGGTGTTGGGTGGCTGTTCGGGTAGCCATTTTGTGTCTTATGGCAGAGGCAGGAAGGTTGGCTGAGCTACTTTTGAAGAAGATGTTGAAGGGTCATGGCTTTTTGACCAGCATCTAAACAAGCTGGAATACCTGCTGGCTTCTCTACATATACTAAGTAGTAAGCTGCACTGACTTTGGGGCATGATTTGTGAGCTGTTGGCTAGCCCAGCTGTGGAGGTGACATGAGAAGGAATAGAAGTAAGCATCCACTGGGACCTGAGACTTTTGATCTGTTGTCTCCTCTGAGTCACACAGCTTTGTGATTCAGTCAGTTGTCTACATCTTTCTATTGGAATATGAACTGCTCTTGGCTCCAGTGTCAAAGCACAGGAAACCAGTGAGTTTTAAGTGTTAAATGTGGCCATTTCAACTAAGACACGCAGAAGGTTTATGTCTTTGGAGACTGCATTTATGGACCTACATCTTATTTTTCTTCCAACATTCAGCGGGGAAAAATAGCTATGTGAAGGGCTTAATAATAAAAAAAAAGGAATGACTCAGTGTTTCTGTCTGATCAGTGCAACTGTTTGATCCAAACTTTTCCCCCCTTCCAAGTTTGTTCCGTTGTCCTGTGACTGAGATGAGAAAAAAATCTGTTCTAATGGCTAGTTTTTGATCTTCTAGCACAAAGGTGCAACCTGTGAACCCTTAACTTTTCAGAAATGTTCTAATACTTAAAACAGCTGTTAGTGTGCAAGAATTTTTACATTGCCACCATGGGATTGCTTGGCACTGCTAGAACAATGTGTTGCTCACAAGCCTAGAATAATATGGTTACTTGTTTACCCTGTCATCAACAGTGACTTGAGAAATCTTAAGATGCACAAAGCTTGCTTGGTTCAAAACAATTCTTGGTAAACCAGTCACCAGTTTTACTTTTTATTTGCAATTCTAGAGAGGTGTCTGTGAAGACTTTTGTTCAAGGGCTAAGTTGAAGTCTTGCACCCCTTAGATAAAAGTTTTCCTCAAGGAGTCACTTTGATCATGGTGCAACCTCTTTATCTAGTGTTGTGACATGTCTGCAAAACCATTCAGGTTGGAAGGGAACTCAGGAGGTCTATAGTCCAACTTTCTCCTCAAAGCAAAGTCTATTGAATTAAAAGCACGTTGCATCAAGTTTTGTCCAGTCTTGGAAACTTCTAGGAATGCAGTTTGTACAGCCTCTCTGTGTGACCAGTTCTAAGGATTATTTAATTTATTAGTGAGAACTGCTTTCCTTGTACCTGGTGAGGACATCTGTTTTTTCAAATTAAGACTGTTATCTCTTGTTCTTCCACCCTACACCTATGGGAAGAGCCTGTCTCTATCTTCTCAATGACCTCTGGGCCAGGCTGTTGCTATAGTCCCCTGAAAGTTGTTTATTCTGGGTTCAACAAGCCTAATTCCCTCTGCCTGTTCTCACTAGAGAGATACTTCAGCCATCAATGGCCCTTCACTGAACACACTCTGGGGTCTCAACATCTTGGAGGAGGTTCCAAAACTTGATGCAGTATCTACATGTGAATATCCCCTTTTATTCAGCATTCATTAACTTTCCTTTATCCACTGACCATACTCCTGTTAAACATAGGTTGTTGTTGGCCTTCTTTGATGCTAGGATGCAGACCTGGTTTGTGTTCAGCTTGCTGTTCACCAACATCCCACGTGGTCTCTTCAGTAGAGCTGCTCTCCAGCCAGGCGGTCCTTATGGTGTACTGATGTGCAGAGGATTATTCCTTCTTTGGTGGAGGACTTTGCATTTGTCCTTGTTAAATTTAATCAGGCTGCTGTTGGCTAATTCCTCCACCCTGCTTAGGTGCCTCTGGGTGGCAACCTTACCCTCTGGTTGAGTGTTCCCTTCAGTTTGGTCTTGTCCCCAAACTTGAAGATGTGCTGCAGCACCTCCTCCAGGTCATTGACAGTGATGTTAAGAAGGACAGGCCCTGGGAGAACCAAGTTGTCACTGGCCTTCAAGTAGAGTCTGGCCAGGTGGACTACAGAACTCTGAGCCCAACTGGTATTCATGATAGCATTATTACTGGAAATTAGGCTGGATGGGCAATCTCTGCAAGTCTGACACCTACCTGAATAGGAGGGCAATGGTATCTGGTAATGGTGTGGCATCTCTGCAGATAGAACTTAATATACATACCATTGATGGCTAAATATCCTTAAACACAATGATATATTAACCCATTGTTCAAACCTCCCTTAAGTGAAACAGCCAGGATAGAAGCTCCACCAGCACACTGCTGCTCTCTTCATTACACATGGAATCACTTCGTCTCTTTTCTCACTGATACTCTGACACCATGAAAAACAAAGCACCAAAGGGCTACTTGGTGAAAATTACAGCTCCTGAAAACTTTCCATTTTGAAAGCAACCTCAGTTTCTAGAGCTGTAATGAACAGCCTGAAGTATGTTTTTCACCTGGGAAAGAACATAATTTTTTTGGGTACGAAAAATGTAGTTATTTCTGTCAAAGCAATTGACGTGGCTTTTCTGTCTTTTGCATGTAAGCTTAGTGTCTCCTAATTAATTGTTTGTTCTGTCTGATACATATTGAATCTTGTTCACTATAGAATATGTGAAATGAGGAATCAGTAGTTCTTGCTGATGTCAGGTCTTTTGTGGAAGTGCTGGTTTTGGATGCTGGGAATGTAACTCGAAAATTCCTGTTGAAATTAGATGTCAGTACTTTTTTATGTTGGCAAGTATGAAGCTGTTAGAGTAAAGCTATATGCTTTTATATAGAGAGATTCCTTCCAAGTGTTGCAAAATTAATGTGATTAAGAAACTAGTTATTCTTCTCTGGCTCTTGGAGAGGTTCTGAACTAATCTCAGTTACTTGCATTGAAAGATGATATCAATAACAGGAACTGTCTTCAACCTTACCAGTTGTATAATTGGAAAAGTGTTGAAGGAAAAGCACACACAAAATCTTTCCTCAGGCAGCAACAGGGAAAAATATTCTGAGCTCTTGTTCATGGTAGCCAAATCAATAGAAAAATGTTAACTTTGTGGCCTTTCTGAATCCACTTAATTTGTGCATAAAGAAAATAAAATAAACAACAATGGGTTGAGAGTAGGCTTCTGTGTAGTCCTGTACCCCACTTTTGCTGGGCTTTGGGAGGGATACAAAAACAAGGGTAAGGAAGTAGAGTAGCTCACCAGAATTGCCACTTGGTTTTCAGTGTTTTGCAGCCCTGTTACCTACTGACTCAGAAATGATGCATTTCTATTTGTTAAATTAATCTAGAGCTTCTGTGAATATATTCTTCAACCAAGGCAAACACATCCACATGGTGCTGCAGTGAAGAGTTGCATGGTTTTAGAGCATGTTGCAGAAAGAGCCACTCTACCTCACATGCTTTGAACTTCCACCTGCCTCCCAGCTCCCAGATTGCAGGGAACAGTGAATAGTAGCCCCATGGACTTTTTCTTCCCCTCTACCTTTCTTATTGAGCATTTTTATTCCTCAGGGGTTTCTTTTCCAGGATGAAGACCCATACCTTGTTTAGTTGTTTGTGTGTGGAAGCTGCTCCCTGTCCTTTGGCTATCTTTGTCCCATTCTTAGACAATTCTATGAATTAAGTTGGAGCTGAAGGATTGAATCTGCACACAGTTGTCATTCATTTTAGGTAATTCCACTTTATGAAGGTAGCTAATGTCTAAGTATGTCTTAGGTTTTCTCCCCTTTTGCGAATTTTCTTAAAAACAAACATAACAAAACAAACTCCTCACCAAAAAAAAAAAGCCCAAACACAACTACTCAAAACTCCAGTGAAACTGGTGGAAAGCTAATCAGTGGAATGGGCTTTGCTGTTTATGTCTTAAGAGATCAGCAGACTTATCTTTTTTTTTGACACCCACAGGAAAAATTGACATTATCAGTAATGCAGATCCTCCTCTGGGATTGCTGCTGGTTGCCAGGAAATGTTACATTTGAATCATATGTGTACCACATGTTGACCTCACTTTATGCAACTGGCTCTTGTGTGGACAGAGGGAAACAAAATGTGCCGATTTCCAAGGGACTGACTCGTTCCAGCCCAGCTGATTGCCCAAAGCAGTGGTGGGCAGGCAGCTCATCTCTCCTCACACTTGTGCTTAGTTGTGGGAGGTGTTTTTGTCTTGTTCATTAGACAACTAGAAAGTGACTCTCGGGCTACTTCTCTGATGAGATGGTTGCAAAGGTTTTGGTGCTGCTACTGCTACAGACCTTCTACTTCATTGCTCCTTGTACAAGCACACTGCTTCATTGCCTTTCCACTGTGACTGTTTTGGTTGCAGTCCTGAACTTGGCCTTCTGCAACTGAGGCTCCATCTGTGTCTCTTCTCAGCTCCTACTTGCTTTCACCTGGTGCTACAGAAAATTCTTGAGTTATTTTTTGGATGTGTGGGGAAAAAGAACCACATGAACTCAGCTGCAGAATCTCCTGCAGAAAGAGGGAGACACATGACTAAGGCAAGCAGTGAAGCCATTGTAAGAAGTAAGGGGAAATGCCACACGTTTATGGGAAAGGCAAGAGATGCCACGGTGTATTGGGTACTGGCTGCTGGGTTGAGGTTTTGGAAAGCAGCAGTGTAGAAATGAAGAATAGATAGGAGATCTTTAAGATTTAGATGAATGCCAACTGAGCTGAAAGCTGCTGATCACGGGGAAGGAAGATTAAGTTCTGTTGAAGTTCTGCCTTTTTTAATTTTTTGTGTTATTCTGAAGCTCCCTCTGATCTCTCTGATCCTATGTCCTGCCAAGTACATGTGGGCAGGGAAGGAAGGGAATGTAACTTGAAATAGCTCCCTTATTTTCAGATGCTTTGGATGTTGTGGCAATCAAAAGGGGGGATGTGACTAAAAGCCATCAAAACCACTTCCAAGCATATGCCTTTTAGTGGAGGGAATGAGCAAGATTTTTTAGCATATAATGCAAACAGGAAATCACTCTGAAAACTGTAGCCCACCATTAACTTTGGGGGAGGATAGATATACCAAAACTATCCTTGCAAACAGCTGCCTTGTTATAGAGCTTGATAGGGGTTTGAATGCATGTGTAAGAAACTACTCCAAATCAACATTTCTTGGGACACCTTTTATTGGGTGTTAGGATTTTTTTTGTTGCTCTTAGTAATAATATCAGGCTGTTATGTGAGTTGTGGATTGCTATTCATGCAACGTTTTCACTTGCACACATGCTTCCTTACTGAACTCTGTTACCCAATGTGGGCAGCAACCAGGAGGCCAACCTCAACCATTTATGCTCAAGTGAAGGGTTATAGTGATGTACCAGTGGCTTCTAGGTAGATGTTCCTCAGTCCTTTGTTTCACTGGTTGTATTAATAAATCTGTAGCCTTCATCTGGCTATATGTAGCAACTGTTGTTCTTTTGGATGTGGCCTGAGTTGACAATCTGCTGTTGATGTTAGTGTGTGCTAGTATCTTTGTGTAGGTTCAGTAGGCTTCCATATGTTACCTTCTTAGCACACCTTTCCTTTTCTTGGCATATTGTTTTCTAGTAACTTCTTCTCTATCCAAATGTTTAGAAATCTACAGGAGCCATTCATGTCAGCTTACACTGAAGCCATGTTAACATCCCAGCTACAGGACCCTTTTTTTGATGCCACAAAGGCAGCATGGCATCAGCTCATTATCCTTAACTTTGATTTGTGGGTATTGGCTGTTGCACCCTGAATAGTTAGTGATTTAGATTATTATCACAAGCTGGAATTACTTAAGTACTTGAGTGCATCTTTACAGGGAACCTTCTTGTTACTCCTTCCTTCATAGCCTTTTACTAATATTAATTAATTAGCATGTGTTGTCATCCATCAGTAGGTTTGGGTTTCATACCCAGGAGGCACCAGTTCCTGGTGACATCCTGTTTTTTAAACACATAGTAGAAGAAACACTATGTGGTGGAGGACACTGAAGACTTGAAGCAACTTTGTGTCTGGGACTGCAGGGGAAGCGTGCAGAGGGAATTCGTGCTAGATTAATGACTGGGACTCTTCCAACTGTGGTCTCCAAAGAGTTGTGATGGACTACAGAAACCTTTAGTAATATATGCAGATGACTGTATAACAGATATGAACTTTTCTTAGCTGCTGTGTATACCTGCTAAAATTAGCTCTCAGATCTCTGAGGTCCACAGCTCACTAGCTGTGAAATTCATCGTGGGGTCTAGGAGGAGGGTGGAAGGACTACTAAATGTTTTAGATGAGAACCTGAGCTATTGCCAGCTCAGGAGATGAAAGGAGGAAAAAACCAAAAAAGTCTGGTGTTCATACTTGTTGATAGAGACAATACCCATGACTTCTACCACTTTGCTGCATGATTTAACTTCTGCTCTAAGACAGTGTCCAGTGATGCTTTTGAACTCTAGAATGTTGGTGATTGCTTTGTGTGGCTGTATGTTATGAAAGTAACTTCATGAATCAGAAGGATTTGCAAAGTGTTGTCATTGCCTAAGTAATGAAATATATTGACCTGCTTCAACATGGAAGTATGTGTTTCTTTACAGAATAGATACAAGCTATGCAGTGCTTTGTTTCAGGCTGTCAAACTGTGGTCTTGCAGCTTCCCTGGATTGTGCAAAGCATTGATGCACCTGCCCTCTGTGCCTTGCTGTTTAAAGTCAGCAAGCAATCCTCTCCTCCACCCCCCTGGGAAGTTGCTGTCTGTTGTGAAGGTGAAGATGGGAATGACTTCAGTCATCTTGCACTAGGAATATTTGATTGTGTATACCTGCATGTCAACAGTTCCCATTCATTTGCCAGAACCAACCTGTAGGATTGTTCATGTTTCCACTGTGAAAGTGCTGTTAATTTATCCACAGTTCAGACAGTGGATTAATGCATCTCCATAGAGGTGAGTCAGGCTGGGGGTTTTGTTGAGACTATAACACATAAGGGCCACAGCCTCCCATATCCTTGGACTGTGCTGACTTCTCTGCATTGCTCACAATCCTTCTGTGTGGTATTAGCTTCTGAGCTTTGTGGTATTAAAAGCACTGCTCTACTCCAAGTAGTCCATTATATCTTCTTTGTATTTTGTTGCAGCAAGACCAGCTGTTGTAGTAGTTGGTGTGAGCTTCACAAATGCAGAAGAGATCTTCTGGCCTTGAGATTAGGGAGGGAGCTCATCAGGTCTGTCTGGCCATATGTGCTTTCCTGTTCTGGGCTTTTGAAAATTTCCTTCTGACAATGCCAGGCTGCTGATGCAAAGCTGCTTGGAGCTGACTTCAGGCTTCTGCAAGGAAGGAATTGTTGTGCTGGGCTTCTCTTGGCAAAACACCAAACTTTCTGGGGTACCCTCCTGTTGTGGATCACTGCTGCTGGTCCTGAAAGCCATGGCCACCAGTGGCTCTGCACCAGGAAGGGTCACCAAGTGCATGTGCATTGCCCTGTTAGTGTGGCCACAGGCATGCACTTCTGCAGCATGTGCATATCCCAAAGTATTTTAAGGCCTTCAAATTTTTTTCCAAAAGATATGAACACCACTGGATCATATATATAAATAAACTAAGGAATTTTTGACTGGCAGCAGAGTTTGACTGTTTCAGAGAAGTAAGTGGTACAGGTTACGGAATGGTGGAGTGTGGAAATACAGTTGCATGGTGTTTCCTGTACTGATGCAATAAAATAAGGAGGAGACCATCTTTGTGGAGTTAGCAGATCGTAGGTGGCCTGATAACTAGTGGAGTGACAAATCTTTGGGCTGCATTGATTTTTTTTTTTTTTTTTGACCCTTTTGCTCTTTGGATTTCTTGTTATAGTGGAAGTAGACGCAAGCAGAAGTGATCAACAGCTGTTCCAGCAGCACTTTGACTACTTGCTAGTGAGCATGTGGTGGTGGAAAATATGGTCTCTTCAGCCTTCTTACATTGAAGCAAGCTCAAGTGGTTGGTTTCGGGACAGAGGAAATTTCTGTTTTACAAGTAGTAAAAAAGTTCCCTTTCAGTTTCAGTGGGAGACTTTGAGTAATAATAGACCTAATGTGTAAAGTGTAAGAGTGAGCACTGCTGACTTCTTTGCCAGAGAGCTGCACGGATGTGTGGGGAAACCCCTTAAAAAACCCTTCTGACTTCTGCAGCTTGTCAGTTGAGATGCACTATATCTGTAAAAGAGAAGGTTTTGAAGCTTTCGGAAGTGCTGAAAAAGAAACAGTTCTCGAGTACTGATCTTTTGTGATCTACTTGGGAAAAAAGAAATGTACCAACTTATTTCCACATAAGTTGTGTTTTTTTAATTCAGGCCATGGTAAGTTTATAATCAAGTGAGGGATCATTTTAATAAGAGGTTTCAGGACAGTGATACCATCACATTCAAATTTAACAAGTTAATTGTAGGTAGTGTGTATTACTTCTGCTTTTCTTTTCAACATCATAAACTTGGCAAAAGAAGAATGTAGTTTATAGAAAGATAGAAAATTAAAGTATCTAATTGAGTTCCAACATCTCATACACAGTTACTTAAACTTTAAAAAATGCTTTTAAATAGATCTTCCCAGATTGTTAGCCTGGTGTCAGATGTATAGTTCAGGAGTATTTCTAGAAATCATCAGAAGAAAATTTTACCATGAGATGAATCTTAAATTTTGTTTGAAAAGAAAAAAAATTAAAAAGCAAAACCAAATCTGCCAAGCAAAAAACCCAACAAAACCCCTTTCTCTGCTTGTCTCTCAACTTGTAAATAACCCTTTTTATAACATTGTAAAAATTTGGCTTGTCCATGAATAATTCTCTTATTTGAAGACCCAAGCTTCTTCCTTGCAAAGCATTTGCTATTCACTAGTTTGGTATCTTGCTCTGAGCTGAGTAAAAACTGAGCATAATAATAAGCTTTCATTAGCTTTACCTGTTTTCTGACCTTTCTGGTGTTGATATTAGAAAACCAAGTGTAGGTGATGCTCAGAGTCTGGTTGTACACAGGACTTGTTTTTTTCAGCATGTAATTTAGGCTATGGCTTTTAGGCTTTCAAACCAACTCAGACTATTGGGTGAGGCTTCATACTTGAAGACCTACTGACCCAAAATAAAACCCCTAGTCTGGGAGGCAAAGTCCTGTCCATTTTGTTGGTTAAGAGGGGATCTATAATTCCCATTTTGCCTTCGTTTCAATTCGCTGTTGGAGGAAGCTGCTTTCTTCTTTTATCCCTTCTATTCTCTAATCATAGCAGCAACATGGTAACATCCTTGTACTGTATTCCCTGGATGTTAGCCTCCTGGGATTTGTAAGACATGGAGTTTTCCTGGGCTCTTGCTTCCATCAAAGACCAGGGCAGGCAGGGGTTGGGGCAGAGGGCATTACTTATCCTTGTTCTCTTTGCCAGGGTCGAGTGCCTAGGCACATTGGTATGGATGAGATGTTTTTATGAGCTTGAACTAAAGAGCTTTGGATCTAAGTGCATGGGATTTTTTTTTTTTTTTTTTTTTTGGTATCTTGATGCCAAGGTGTAGTGCTTTCCAAATCATCTGACATAAGACAGCTGGGGGAGAGAAAGATTGCTACCATGCCGTCAGTGCTTGAAGATGCATATAGCATGTAATGGTGTGTGTGTGTGTGTTTGTGTGTGCTGGATCTTAAACATTTTTTGACTTTTATTTTTGGTGAGTTTTCGGTTTTTTTGGGGAGGGGGAGCTCTGCTGGAAGTGTGGGGAATTAGTGGCTGGGACTTCTTGTTCTTTTAAGAGTATGACTAAAAGTTACAGGAACACTGTATCTGTTTGTAGGCATACACTGGAGACAACACTGCAAATAAAACTTTGGACTTCATAGACCACTTCTTTGCTAGCAACGCTGTGCTTTCTATTAATTCAGTCTGAAACTCCTGCTTCTCTTTCATTTTCAGAAAAAATTGGAAATAAGTTTCTAAATGAAAAAACAAAAAAACAGTCTATAACCAGAAGTATGAAGAAAGTTTTATATTGTGCTAGTTAAAGTAGATATTCTTAATACAAAGCCTTTATATACTGTGCTAACCCATAAACAAGAGTCTTAGCACCTTTGATAAGTATCAGCATGTATATCAATTACATGCAAAATTCTAAATAATTAAGACTTGGAATGTTGCTGGCTTGTGAATAAAGCTATAACATATATAATACTCAGCCTCTATCAATGGTTTGTGCTACTTTAAGAATGCAAAAATGTACAAAATTTAGTTTAGAGGAAGGAAGTAGCTGTAAGTAAGCTTACAGCTCCTCATTCCCTGTCCATTACTATCACATCATGCTGTCCTGTGGTTTTAGAAGAACATTGGGTGAATTCTGGGGAGAAGAAATCAAATAAAAAACACCAACACTACAAACGCTTCCTACAGAATGCATTGGGGGTTATATTGTTCTGCAAACCTTTCTTGGGATCAAATTCTAGCAGGATTTCTTGCAGTTCTGCAGATTACCTCTCTGTTCAGAAAAAGCACTAGCAGCACTTTCCATGTTTAAGCTTTTCGAGGTCTACCTTACCTTGTTGTATTCATTATACTGTTTCCCTCACCCCCCTGCATGTGTTGTTGCTTAACTACCTGTTGGCTGGTTGTAATAATTTCAAGTGATCCGTGTGTTATGTGATGCTTGTGTGTTTTCTTGCTGATCTATGGTATCACCTGAAGGGAGATAACTATTGTGCTAATGTGTATTAATTTCTCTTCTCCTTTATTTCTGCTAGCAATATAATTCATTTCATGGCTGCTGCTTGAATGATTTTGTGGCCTGAGCATATCTAATGGCATATCTTGCTGAAATGTTGCTTTTCATTTCCATCTGAGTGTGATCCCAGATGTAGCAATGCTGTCTAAGGAAATCCTGTCGCTTGACTTTGGCTGCAGCTATAAGGAGGTCATTAGTATGGTCTTTGCTTCTTTCTGCTGCCCCATGTTATTGTGGCTGTTGTCTCCACTGTTGTGTATCTGTTAAGCAGCCCATTGCAGCTTATCAGCAAGAGCTTTACTCCTGGGAGCAAAATGAGAAAAAAATGGAGAGGGTCTGTGTCAAGTTAAACATTTAACTTCCTCCTTCCTATTTTCTTAGGACAGGTTGTATTGATATTTTATATATATATGTATGTATATATTTATATATATATATTTATTTATATATATGTATGTATGTAGATACAGACATACAGAACTTTGGAGTGCATGCAAATGTGAAATTTGTTCCTTACTTAATCAAAATGTGTGTACATGTGCTATCACCAAAACACATGACCCACAGAGCTGGCAGTCTGTAGGCTGCATGTACCAAGTTGTATATAGCTTGCACTGCAGTATTTTGTGATCCACATTAAGTCTGTTTTGGCATCATACAAAACTCCTTTGAATGAGCAGGGCATTTGCTCATTAATGTGTGTCCTGCAAAAGAGTGAGTTTTTTCATTGATTTTAGTGGTAGCTTGGCTTGTGTGTGGTTGCAAGGCTCTTATTAAGTAAAGATACTGTTGTGGCTTTCTAGATTGGTTTAGATAAGGAATAAAGTTGGGATTTTTTTTTTAATATTCCTGACGTCTCTTGTGCATTTAGAGATTCCTGTCGGTGTCCTTTGTTGTGAAGAGTCCACTTTGTGTTTTTCAGCTCTTCATAGCTCCTTCTACAGTACTTCTGTATCTGTACTCCTTACATTGTGACTTAAAGGTCACCCACATCATCCTCTCCTGCTTTTTCCAAGCTGCTCTGTAGTTGGTGGGGGGCTTGCCAGCACACAGAGATGCCTTTTCTATCTTGCAGGAGCCCTCTTGGTATGTCTTGAGGCACGCAACCCTTCAACACAGGCTGGTTTACTGGGTTCAGCTGAGGTTGAGCTGTTCCTAGAGTGCAAATGCTGTATTTTGTGATGGGGATTGGGAGGTTGCCCATTTGGCTACACCCCTCCCTCCCTCAGTGACAGCCCAAAATAAACATTGCGCAAATTGTGTGTCCCTCAAACAAGCAGTCAGTGAAAATAGCTGTGCTTCCACTGAGATTAAGACTAATCGAAGTGGGCAGTGATTGCAGGAGTTGGTCTTTGCTTGGAGTTTGTTCTAATGAAGTCTTTGCTGCCCCTTGAAGGCACGGAAAGAACATGAAATGACACAACCTACAAAAACTTTACCACTAATTGCTTTTTATGTTCTTCTGTTACACCACGATCTCTTAGACTTATTTATTTTGGTGGAAAGCCCTTTTGGTAAAGAGGAAAAATTTGTGTAGGCAAGTAGGGGAGACATTAAGTTTTTGCTGTGAGGTGAAGCAAAAGGTCTATGGTAAATTTCTTTTGAAATTGTCATTAGTGAGCAAATCTTCTTAAAATAAAAACCCAGAAGAATTTAAATTAATGAATTCCTGTTTGGCTGTAATTAGTTTAAGGGGGGGTGGAAATAGTTCGCATTGGAAATACACGCAGTTTCATTTTATGAAATCTAGTTCACTGTGTGAATAATTCCTTATAAATATAGCTAGTGATTTCAGGGATGACTCATTAATGGTTTAAAAGCAGTTTAGTAAAAATGAAACTTGGTTGTGTGTGAGAGAGCTATATTTGTGGGGTTTTTTTAAAGTTATTTTGGGAGTTACTTTCAGCGGAATCCTTCTAACCTTTCCCTGTGGCACAACCGTGATTGTCTACCTTGCTGATGTTCTCTTTGCCTTTGATGCAGTAACAGCAAACTGGGAGATGTTCATGTCAGGAAAGTAAAGAATGGGCAAATGTATAACTTAGAGGAAGGACTAAAATGAAGCTGGCCTTGAAATTAACTTTTGTTATTCGTTGCAGTACTAGATCATATCCTCTTACTGTACTGAAGTAATGATTTAAAGCCAGTGTAATTCTAACTTCTTGTATGTGACCTCAGTGAGTGAGGTTGTTGGCTTGCCTGACTTAATGCATGTAGTTTTCCTTCCCTTTGTTTCAGTGATCCTTGGCTCACCAATTCCACTACATGTAGGAAAAATCTTCTTGAATGTTGGTAGTATTCTGAACAAGAAAAGAAATTCAGCTATCATTAGGCTGGAAAAGAGTTAAAGCTCTGCAACACTTCTTGTATGTGCTGTTATACCAGTTCTTTACAGTGAGACTTTGTGATTATATATATCATTTTTTGGCACTTTACTGAGAGTATTGAACTTAAAAGCTATATGCATATCTTCTAAAATTTGCATCAATATAGGAAGTGTTACACTGATAAAAAAATTAATGTATTTAAATTTCTGAGAAATGTCACTACCTAGACATTCTTCTACAAAGGCTTGTCTGTGCATGCAGCTGCAGGAAAAACAGTGGAGGATGGGTTCTGCTCACAAGCAGTGTGATTCCTAGGAATATTGTTGCCATCATATCTTCTGATTAGTAGAACTTAATTCTAAATATAGGCATTTAGGCTGGGCTTAAAGTAATGGGAACTCCAAATTCAGTGACTCGTGGGAGGTTCTAAACCAGTCTGCATTTCTCAGCCTTTCCTTTTCATATGTGTATAATCAGGTCTTGAAATCCATAGTGCTTTTCCATTATCTGAAAAATATAAGTGGTTTTGAGTGAAACTTCTCAGACCCTCTGCTCATCTGAAAAAAAAAAATCAACAACCCATCCATTTTCAGAACACTTCCAGTGAAGCTTTAGAGTATTAACTGAAGTTTTATTTTAAAACACT
This sequence comes from Calypte anna, assembly GCF_003957555.1. NCBI lineage: Eukaryota > Metazoa > Chordata > Aves > Apodiformes > Trochilidae > Calypte > Calypte anna. The sequence continues at coordinate 32,463,599 of NC_044245.1, read as the reverse complement.
TGCCTTGTATAAATAACACTGTGTGATATTTTACTGCTATTAGATTAGAAACACGGAGCCATGATTCACAAGCAAGATACTGATTTGTTGGACACTTGGTCTGTTTGACACAGTTTTAACAGACATCACTGAAAAGTGGGTACATTTTGTATTAAGGCATGTGGTCCTTTTGAATAAATATTTGCTTTCTTCTTCTAAGCAAATCAATTCAGAATTACGAATTTGCTTTTCGAATTACTTAATAGCTTGAGGCAAAGTGGAAAAATAACAACTGTGAGCATAGCTGTGATTCTCAATCTTTTGCAACTATGTACCTATTTCCCCTTACTTTTTGTACTGCCCTGCTGTTTTTTCCTCCTGCTGCTTTTCGCTTTGTTATATCCCACTTGTTCTCCCTGGTCCTCTTCGCAGCAGAGTGCACCACTGACCCCTTTGGTTCCTATGTGCAATCTTTCCCAGGGGTCCCAGAGGGGCAGAGTTGGAGGGCAACAGTGCTGCTGACATGGGGTAGCTGAGGGTTAAAGGTGGCTGAGGGTGACATGGTTTGTGCTTTGCATGATTGGGAGTGGTAGTGGAAGAAGGGCAAAGGTAACCACGTGCAACACTGGAGCTCAAGGTTTGTAGGCCACTTTGCAGCAATGCAATTAGTTGCAGCCTTGGCGCATGGGGCAGATTACCAATGTCCCTCACCCCAGGGTTGTAGGTTTTGTGTGGGTGGTTTTTTCTCAGCAGTACTACATCCAAAAGCTTGAGTTGGACTCCAAACTGCAGCCACGTGGATGCTCCCAAAGCAGCCACCATGAGCTAATTTGTTAAAATCTACAATTTGTACAAGTGATCTGGGTAATGGCACAGGAGTGACTACTACACTTAGATGTCTTGAGAGAGAAGCTGTAGTGTGGTGATTGAGTCTACATTACACACTGTTTAAGCAGGCATAGAAATATCTTGGAGCTTGTTTTTGTTCTGCTTTGCTTTATTCTTTTAGCAACATATTCTGTGGAATGAGTTCTCTACACACAGGTGTTGAAACTGAGATGTTGTTAGGTAAACATCTGTTCCTATGGAAAATTAATGGGATTTATGTTTCTCAGCATTTTATTTATTAATGCAGCCAAAAATAAGATGCAAATATCTCCCCGTTTTTTTTCCCCCCCAGTTGTTCTTGTTTGCTAGCAGCAGTAATTTTACACACTGGTTCTTGTGCTGTCTATATTTACTGTCCTAAGAACAGCACACTGTGTGGGTAAGTCACAGCAGACAAGGCCCTATGGAGCTGTTACAGCAATGCTATTGTTCTGGTAGCCCTTTAGAGCCAAGGCTTTCCACATCATGTGCTGCCCTCTCCTGCTTCCCAATCCATTTGCTGGTTGACCTTGTCATCTTGCCTGATTTTTGCATGTATAGCACTGGATATATTTGTCACAGATACCTACTGTTGGAGTATCTATAGTCTGGGGACTTTGGTCAACACACAAGACTTCAGTGACTTGGTATATACTGCAGTTTGTTTGGTTTTTTCCTTTTAGAATATATTCTTGAAAGTCCCGTGTAAAGTTTCATAAAACAAAACCTAAGGTACTAAGGTAGTATCTCTAACCACTGAAGACATGATGAAGTCTGTGTAGTTGTGAAGAGTTTCTACACCATTAGAAAATTCAATGAAGCTCACTAGTAAGGTGGCTGTCGTTGTTTTTTCTTCAAATTTCTGTCTTCTGTCTCCTGTCCTCGTGAAAGCTGAACTACTTCTTCCATTAGGGCTTTGGATAATGTGTGGCAGCTAAACTTGGTAGCTGATAGCTTGGTATTTGTGTTCGGAATGAGCAGAATATACCATGGGCTGTTAATTATGATCTGCTCTGCTATTGCTGTTCCTTGCAAACATATTGAGGATTCTGCAAACCATATACTTACTAAGTTGTAAGATTTCTTGGTGGAATAGGCACCGATATAACATTAAATAACAAACCAACTTTTGAGCATGGAAACCCTTTAGTGCTCCTAGGTAGAAAACAGCTTTTCTAGCTTGTACCTTTTGTCACATTAAAATTTTATTAGTGCTCCATAGTTATTCTGCTCATTTATATATGGCATGTCCTTTTGCTAGCTTTCAGATTGAGCCAGTGAACATTTGGCTATCTGACCTTGCCTCTGGCCAAAGCATTTATTTAACCACTTGTAGATGGCACGAGGTCAGCTCTTCTGGCACCTCTATAGCTCTAGGATGGAGAAAGACAATTTATGTTCAACTTTCTGTGCTTTTGTAATAGCCTTGTGCATCTTTTAGTCAGTCTTTTTTGTCTTCCTCATTGCATAGCTTATTAACTGCTTTATAATGATACTGAGTAAGTCTGCCAGTGCTTCAGAGTAAAGAATTTGCTTGAAACTATTAAATTGATATTACAAATAAAAACACATTCCAATGGAAAATGCAGCAAACTTGTCTAGGAGAATTATTAGAGGTGGTTGTGAGTGTACAGATATTACTTGAAAGTAGAAGGTTAAGCAGTATGTCTATTGAGAACACCTTTGCTGTTTGATAACTATCTCTATTAGTAAACAAGAGCTACTAGATAATGCATGACTTTACAGTATTATGCACTCTGGTTTAGTTTTGGAAGTATTGAATAATATTAGAAATGGTGGCCAAGATGATAAGACTTCTTGCTTCCTTTAGGGGACTGTACAAACTTTCATCCACAGATGAAAGATCCTTTCTGGTTTTTTTCTATTTTTTTTTTTTTTTTAACATCTGATGCTAGATGTACTGATATGTTTGAAAAATAGTTTTATGTGGAACCTAAAATAGAAAACAAGCTTATTACAACAGGTTACTATTCTCAGTATGATTTTTGCAGACCGTCTATCATTCCCGCCTATCTGAAATATTTACTTTTCACCTGAAGGAAATTACTAGGGTTAATTTGCTCTAAGTTGGTACTGCCCCAGTCCTCTTATGCTACTTCATAATTTTGAGTGCTATGCTATGTTTCCTGATGCCATTGAAGTGGCACTGAGCTCCAGGGCTGCATCTGGGGCATTGATGCTGCCCTGGTGAGTCACCCGGTAAAACCAAGGCAGTCCCGTGGGATTATTCATGCAGGAGATTCAGGCTTATCTATCTGTAAATAAGCATGTGCTTCTCTACCTTGTTTTTCCTGTAAATGGCTGAACCAGTGAAAGCGCTTTCTAGGTATGTGCCCTTGACACACAAAACTAAAAATAGGGCAGTTTTACATCGCTAGAAACTCGCAGGCTTCCTACTTGTCTAAAAAGATGCCCCCTCCCAGTTTAAACAGCAATTTGAATTTAAACACCATTTTCCCCTGAAAGTGAGTAGATACTCAGCTATGTTTTGTTTTCTTTTTTTGGATGTGGCATCCAATGCATCTCAAGTTAGTATATGCATCTCAATTTAGTATTGCATCTCAATTTAGTATATGGAGGAAGTTTGTTGGTGTATCTGTTGATAATGGTCTCAGTGACTTTCCATAGTCTCACTGAGAGAGAGCAGAGGTGGGTTTCAGCCTTTCTTAAGGCATCTGTGCTCGCTCTTTATGATGTTGGCACTGCTGCTGAGCTTTTTCCAGAAGTATTATTCTGCTCATGAAGCCACAGTTGTCTTTCATATTGGTTGTTGTCACTGATACTGAAACTACAGTTGAGACCTCCTAAGGAGACTATTTGATTGTATTAGCCAAAGCTTGCACATTTTTTTTTCCCCGAGAAACCTGATCTAGTTAAGTCAATGAAAGCATCTTGCATTGTTTTTTTACTGGGGTGACACCATGTGAATCACATGAAGGCTGCCGTACCTCCCTCAGATGCTGTCCTCAAAACTTGTGCTTCAGACCTGTGAGGTTGGCTGTGTTACCAACAGCATTTCCCCTGATGGTCCCTCAGAGCACAGCCCAGGACTGATTTAAGTACAAAGCCTGTGGTGGAGTCTGAACCAGAGGGATCCTGCACCGAGCGGGAAGGGAGATGTTTGGCACTGGATGTATGAGGCCTCTGGGGGAAGGGAAGGGAAGGGAAGGGGAAGAGAGATTTATTTTAACTAACTGTAAGCTTTATGTAGCTTCCTTCCTTCCTTGCTTCCTTTGCCCTCTGCTTTACCTTTACGGTAAGAGCATACAAGAGCCTGTATGGCTTTTAAAGTTATTGCTGCTGCCCAAAAGGGATGGGCGTGGGTTTTTTTTCTCTAAGTTGTCCTCAAGGTGCCTGTGACACATGGTGTGTCAGTGGTACCCAGGTGGAACAGGCTCTGAGAAGGGGAGACCACTAGGGCTGTAGCCCAGCCTGCTGCTGTCAGGGTGGCTGCTGTGAAAAGAACGAGTGAGGTCTCTGCCTTCTCCTCAGCTCCTCAATCCCAGGGAGAGAGGAAAGGCAGCTTGTCTGGCAGCTGTGACACCTTGAAGGCAAGGGAAATGTACAGTGTGGGGAGCAGAGGGAAAGGCCAAGCAGTTGTGTCTGTGAGCCAGGGCAAGCCTCCTGTGAAAAGATCAGGGAGAGATGGTTTTGTCAGGGCAGGACTTTGTTTCCAGAGGCTGGTGCCATTGTTGCTGATAAAGAAGCAGTGTTAGGTGTCTTCTGGCTTCCTCACATCACTGTGCTCTTTAACCTCCCGCTCCCCTGGTGCAGATAGAGCCTGTTTACTGCTCTGCAGAGCCACTGCTGGGGTGGAGAAATTCCCTGTGCCCCTTCTCTCTGCTCCCCCACCTACACCCACAGGCTCCAGACTTCCTTCAGCCTTCTCTTTTGTAATTGGTAGGACTGCAAGCTTCTCAGCTGTTTCTTAGAGGTCAGGTTTTCGAGGCTCTGGAGGGCTCTTGTTCCTGTGCTTTAGATGCCTTCAAAGCAGTTTGTGTTGTTTCTTCAAGTGGTGGCACATGTCAAGCAACCAGGGCTGTGGGAAAAGATCCAACAGGACTAGGCAGGGAGTAGGTTCTGGTCTCAAGGGAGGAAGGAGACAGTGTAGGTTCTGTGCTGGGAAACAGCATTTGCAGACACTCTCTTCTCTGCAGATGTATTCTGGCTTATTCCAAACTGATTGCCCTTGCAAACTTGAGTGAATTTCACTGTAAAATAATACAAGATCCTTGATAAAATGAATGTTTCGTCTCTGCACTTCATCATCCTCTATTGCTTCAGAAGCAGAACTGAGGAGTTTGCAAGCTGCGCTTAGTTTCCCTCCCAGCTTGAGCCAATATATAGTACAAGTTACCCAGCATTAAAAGGCAGAGACCAGGCTGTAAAGCAACCCAAATTAAGCTGTGCATTTCTAAATCATGAATAATTCTGAAAACTGTTGTACATGGGAAACGCATGTGCCTGTTCTGGCATTTTTGAATCAGACACAGAAATGGTGTGTGTCTGGAACAAAGAAAAGAGGAAGAAGAACATGATTCGTGGTGTATGAACATACGTATTTTGTGGCAGTCTTTCACATCTCACAAGCAACAATCTGAAAGGAGAAATGCAGCTTTAAAAAAAAAAAAAAACACCATCTCTGAGCAGGGATACATCCTTCTGTTGGGAGCTAACAGGTTGGCTGCACAGCCACTGTCTGAGCAGGGGCAGGACTCACAGAGACCTGTAAGTACCTGCCCCCTCTAGCTGATCACCCCAAGATTACTGTCTGCCATGGCTCTTGGGATCGGACACCACAGGCTCAGCTGGAGCAGGAATGTGCTGGCTGCCCCTGGTGGACATCTGGCTCCTGCCTTGGACTTTCCTCCCTCCTGGTTGCAAGGCAGCCTCTCCTTGCTGCTTGAGTGCAAGGAGAGCCACTTGGCCCTGAGGTGCATGGGCAAAATGAAGCTCTGCCTGCCCTCTGTGGCCATGGCTACCAGGAGGCCCTCCTTGGGAAGCCTTGAGGTCTGTGTTGGGGTGCTGAGAGCACAGCCTCTTCTCACCAGGATGAACGGGGCAGGACAGGATACTTCACACAGCTGTGCAAGGCTCAGCTGCTGAATCTTGTCACCAGCTTTGTGGTCTTTCTAGCTTTTCTGGGGGAAGTTGTTGTTGTAAACAGGCATGTGCTTCATATATATGGTTTTGTGCTGTTTTTTTTAATGAGTGAAGAACATTACATGCTACAGCAGTAATGTGCATTGCAGTCATTATACAAATGGCCTTATCCTGACGTGGTCTGTCTCATGCCAGATTTACAACTGGTAACAACTGGTTCATTGTTAGGCTCAGAGCTGTGCAAGGCCAGTGCTTGTGTAGTTGCCCGTGTATTTAGAGGTTACACAGGTAGAATTTTTGCTGGTAGTCCCTAGGAGAAAGCAGCTTTCTTCATCTAGCAGCTGGCACTTGAGAGGAAGGGATCTGAATATACTTGGGGGGGACTTGGATTTTTCTAAAGCTAAATGAGATTGGATCCACTTTTGAGGGTCTGGAATATTTGCTCTTTCTGCAGAGAAGAACAGGGATGCTGAGCTCTTCCGCTGACTCGTTCTGGATTAAGGAATTGAACTTCTGATATTCAAGTTGGAAAACTATGTGTTTTATTTTTATCTGATAGTTTGGTGGTTTGTAACCACTGTTACAACACAACTTATACTTGCATGGGGTAGCTTAGAAGTATACACAATGGAGCTTTTATTTAGTTTTTATTATTATTGGCCAGTGAAGAAGTGATTGTATTTTGGATGACAAAATATAGTATTTCATCCTCTCCATGCATAATTTACCACTTGGAATTTTGTAATTGTGGTTCTAGTTAAGCTTACAGCTGGTAATTTCAGAGCTTGAACCATTTGTCTTCTGCCTAACAGTTAGAAAATGAGTGTTTAATTGAATGGTTTGTAGGGACCAATGTCTGCTCATTCCTCATGGTGCAACAAATGCAAGACAAACCTACTGATAGTTTCCTGCCTGGCATGGTCACAGCACTTCTTGAGGGTGATGGGCTGGTGATGTATGCTTATATATTCAGTTTGTTTATTAATATATAAATATAGTTTATATATTGTAGTTTTAAAGCTAAAATTGCAAGTTTTTCGAAGCAAGTTTAATAGTAACTTCATTTTTCAAATCTTATTACAGTTAAGCATCAGGGATTTTGTAATCTGTACAAATTTATCTCAGTGCATCTCTTACAAACTGAGGTTGTCACATTCGAGGCTTTGTCACAAGTGGTAAGGTGGGTTATGTTGTCACTTGCTGTTCTGCAGCACTTGAGCACTAAGCTTTTCATGTTCCAGTTTCTGTATTTATACTCTTTTAAAAAATAACCAATGAAAAATTACTTTAAACGCAAGCCCCCCCCAGCTTCCAAATTCCTAATACAAACCTTCAGTAGCCTTTACTATTTACAGCTGCTATGAACTCCACATAACCTTGGTGTTCACCAGATCTAGAACTTTGTTTTCCCCTTTTCTCCAAACCACTCCATACCTGATACTTTTATTACAATGCTTTGCATCTCTAAGACCACAATAGAAAGTAATTTTAAAAAACAAAAGGAGAGAAAAATATCTTGTCTTGTAACGTTGCCTTTTTCCCTTAGCCTATTTTGTTCCTTTTACTGCAGGTGTGTTTACAGAGCTCTCTGCATTCGTGCACGTCTGATCTCCCAGTATGTGAACTGTGTGATAGATGGATGATAGCTTTGTGTCATGCACTAACATACAGATTTATATTAACAAATTGTGCTTTGCTTTATGTCATGGTTTCTGTCTCTTAATGCTGCATAACCTGCTTTTTATAGTTGGCTCAAACTGGGAATGAAACTAAGGAGCTTGCAAACACCTTAGTACAGTTTATAAAGCAATAGAGAATGGTGAAGTGTGCAGCGTCTAAACATTCACTCACTGAAGTATCTTAGATGATTTTAAAGTGAAATTTATTCAAGGATTTGGTGGATACCAAATACTCTAAAGCGGTTACCGATGTATCAGATTATTTGTAAAGACAAGAATTTTAGCAGGCGATATTTCCCCAGTGCTGAGTGGAAAGGCAGTAGCTACTTTGCACTGTCATCTCCTTTGAGATAAACAGCCTCCTCTCAGCTCGTTCTGTCACGTTGGTCACTTTAGACAAGCATCTCTCTGGATCCCTAGATTTTCTCTTTGTGTGCTGTTGTAAGTAGTATGTGTTCCAACTGCTTTGAGGGCATCTCCAGCAGGTAAAGCAAACCCCAGCTAAAACATGAACCTCCAAGGAAGACTTGAGGTTGTTGTCTTTCCACTCGGTTCTGTGAAGGTGAAAGTCTTGTACATGAAGTCTTAAAATCTGTTGAAATGAAATGGTAGGCAAATTGTTTAGAATTTGAATAGCTCTGGTGATAGCTGCCCATTCTCAGAATTTGAAAGGAAACACACCAAAAATCAAAACCAACTTCAGACAAGGATTGGACTCATCAGACCAATCTTGGTGCTGAAACCAGGTAGATGTGGCTGTCACAGGACAAGTTCTAGACCTGATCTTCCAACTGCAGTCTTACTGTGGCATGAGAACTGGTGGTTGGATTGACTGGACTGCAGTGTATACAAAAGGTCATTAAAATCACTTGAACTTGAAGTCAGTGCTCTTTATGAACACACTGCAGGTTGCATGCAGTGGCGTTGTTCTCTTTGAAGTAGTGTGTGAGGGGGGGGGGGGGGAATTGCAGGTGCCTCAATATTAGTATAAGGGGCACATGCACAGGGTGTGTAGATGTATGAAGTACAGAGTTCAGGTCTCAGAGGACAGGGTTTCTGTATCTCATGGCAAGATGCCTATGAAGCCTGTCAGTGCATGAGGCTACTGCACGTCCCGTCCTTTTTTTTTAAAAAATGGGTAATTTTTGGTGTTCCTATCATGTTGTAAAACTGTTCCTGGTAGGCCTCCTGTCAACTGCTGCTCTGAGTTGTAGTCATGATTTTTCCACTTTTTGCGAGGAATATTTAACTTTGAATACCTTTAGGATGCCAGCTTGAGCTCTATGTGTCAAATAATATAATCCTATGACAAGATGCCGAGTTCAGTAAACAATATTCCATATGTCCTACCAGATTTTGAGATGTCAGTTCTTAAATGAGCCAATTGTGAATGAAGTGAACATTATTCATCTTGCGTTAATGCTACGCAGAGCTCTTTGAGATGTGTGCTGTGCACACATCCCACAACCTCAAGCCTGAAGCAGCAGCTTATATCAGCTTGCTCTTCCATACTCTGAGTCCTGCTATCCTGCAAGTGGGTGGGATATGAATGAATATGTATAACATGTTGTGTGTGTACATATGCATATGTACACAGAAATATATGTAAAAGAAAGCTATTCAAATTTTTTAAAGAAGCAGTAGTCAGCTGCATGTATTCAAGCACATGCAGCTGTATCCCACATCTTTAGGAGTGACAGTGAAGACCTTTGCAGGAGTGAGGAGGGAAATGGGGGGCTGGACCACCTGTGGGAAGGAATCTTTCACAGCATCTTGAGGATGGATTTGCTAAGACATATGTCTGTCAACTGCAGAACCAGCCTGAATGTTTTTCTAAGGGGTTTCTAGGAGAATATACTAACATGTCTAATATGACAACTATATTTGTACTTGTAAAATATTTCTATCATTCTCACACAGTACAACTGAAGGTGAGCACACTACTGTCTTAGTAGCCTTCTTGTTAAAGAAGGCTTTAGCATTTCACTTATGGTGAAAATCCAGCTGAAGACCTTGGTGCCTGTACCTTAATGAGAAGCAGCTGAGAAGTAGGTAATGTTTATTTGTTGAATTTTTTAAAATCAAGGACTGATTATTTACCTAACATGTAGCACCAGGTGTAGTCAAAGTACACATAAATCAGTCTTTTCCCCCCCAGAATCTGGACAGAGAGCTTGAGTTATTGTTTCACAATTTCTTGTCTGAAGAGAGATAAAAATACCAGAAGCACTGAAGATTTTGATGGTAATTTTAATGCAGCTGAAACAGTGAGAAACCTAATCTTATACCAGCATATTTGTTGAGAGACTCAAGTTCTCTATCAGTAGCATGTGAGCATTTTTTTGTCTTCTCTCGTTAGGTAATGAAAAAGACTGACTAATTTAGCTTTGCTTTTTAACTTGAGGAAAAAAAAAAAGAGAGAGAAGAGAGGCAAGAGTGCTTTCTGGTTTGGTTTGGATTTTTGTCTCCCTTTCCTTTATGGAAAGTCCATTAGTACCTTAGAGTTGCTCATTATTGCTTGGTTATCTCTTACTAGATCCATGCAAGTACTATCCCCTGTTCTTGTAAACAGAGTGAGGAAAAAGCTTGTGTCCTTAAGTTTTGGGCAAGACTCACAGAAATTAAACACCACCAAACAAAAACAAATGAAAAAAGGCATTACAGTTAGCATTGAGGTGAGTTCAAGGGAATGATTGCCATAGTGGAGCAGCTGGTCCACTAGTCACCAAAGGCTTTTTCCCCATCTAGAAATAGGTTCCTGCCATTTTTGTGGGTGCCCATCCCCGAGATGATTCTTCTGAAAGGACAAGAAAAAACAACACCCTGACAAACTGAAGTAAAATCTGTTTGTCTCCAAGCACACAAAAATGTTCATAAAATGAACCTGTTTTATAAATTTAACCTCAGATGACTCTGGTTGACTAAAACTTGGATATCAACGACTATGTATCCAAATAGCTGCCAAAAAAAAACCCCATCCAAGGTAATTTTTAAAACTTAAGTTTATCTGTAATAGTGCCCAGTGTGCAGTTCAGGAGCTGCTCTGTGGCGGCCACTGCTGATCCAGACTAAGGGATATGCCCTGCATTGTATTGGTGAGAGACAATGCAAGGAACAAAGCTGACATCTCTCCTTGTCACCATTCTTATTTTCAGAGCGTTAACCCTGGGGTGATTCCTTTATCATATTGGAAAGCTTGAGAGCCTTTATTAAACATAAAGAGGAACACACCCTGTGCGTGTTGTAGTGTGCAGAGGCAAAGCATGTCTGCCTTAATTGCACTTTTGTTTCTGAACTCCCAGAACCCTGGGCTGGAGGGTGACAGAGGGAATGTCTGGGTTGTTTCCCTCCCCATTCCACCCCTCTCTACCTTCTTCTGGGGAAAGCTAATATCATCATCAAAGTATATTTAACTATCTGCCTTTTTCTTGCGGGAGCTCACCATTGCAGATAAGCTGAGGTGCAGAAAGAAGTCTTCCCGCATGCCAGCTGGGAGAAACAGCAGATAACTTGGAGCCTGCAGCTAAGATGAGCATGTTGGAGTGTCTGTTTACAAATCAAATATCAGCCTGGCATGGCCTGCCCTGGCAGCAGAGTCATGAGTGCACTAAAATTAAAGAGGAGGCTGGAAAGGGAGACATTCTTCATGTTCTGGGCTGCTCTCCTTGGTTCAATAGCGTGTACCTCTGCCACGCTGGGGTGGGATCCAGCACAGCTACAGGAGCACATGGTGCACTGGTGGGTAAGAAGAGCTCCACAATAGGGGTTTGGAAACAACCACTTTCCATGGGGAGGTTTTTAGAAGGCTGAATATTACCAAAATAATTTCACAAAGCTATATAATCTGGAAAGCAACTGAAGTAACTGCCCTTGATCTGCTGCCAGACCTCATAGGGGTATTGCTTTCCACAGGCTGCTGCAGCACACTCGGCCATGTTACCCCATCTCATTTTTTTTATTTTTTTTTTTCTCTACCATAGCTGAGCTTACTATTTATGCTAGTCTGAAAGTTAAGCATACTCTTGAGTAAGCAGAAGGAAAAGTGATTTTACTGTTGCTATGTGGAAGAATAGCCAAACGCTTGCATGTATTTTGGGGTGGTACAGAGTGTTTAGATTTGAAATTCTAGCAAAGGGTGTTCAGCTTTCTAGCCCAGCATCCAGGGCTGGCAGCAGCTCTTTTAGTGTTATCATTCCTGCTGCCAGGGACATTGTGATATCCTGGAGGGGACAATATGGCAGCCTCTAAATCTGAACCTCTGAAATCCACTTAAAGACAAAGACCTTAAAAAAATTTTGGTAAAAGGGTCACCAAATCAGTGGGATTTTTTTCCTTTTTAAAATAAAAAAAGCTTCTGGACATGGGATGTCCTCCTGCCTTTCAGTTAGGAGGAGTAAGTCTGCAGAAAGGTGCTGCTTGTAGTGCTTCCAGGAGCTGTGCTGGTGTTAATGCCTGTTCTTTACATTCAGTGTCCATGTTTTATCTTAGAGCTACTGAGACATTCTCATTGCTCATTGGGATGCTTGCTTCAAGAGAGGGAGAGGGTGGTTTGAGTTTTCCTGTTTGTTTTCTTTGCATTTTAAATGTTTCTCATCCCCTCTGGGATGTTGTGCTGTATGTGTCTTGTTCATTATTCATTATTTAAGAACCTACCATTACATGAGATCATGTGCAAGGAGCCCATCCTCAGTCAGGTCTTGTCTGAAGAACATCTTGAAGTATCTCTCTGCTAAGCACAGCTCTACCTCTCTGTTGTAGAAGGCCTTGTCTGCCATGCTTCTGATTTATTTTTTTTTTCTTCTTTTTCTCCTTCTGAGTATCATATCATAGGTGTTTTGTGTCTTGTGCTTTCTGACTTGAACGCTTCCTGCATGTGGCTGCTTTCTACATATGAGCTGTTTCCATACATCTGAAACTTAGTACTGGGGGGTATTTGTGTGATGGTATGTGGTTATTAAAAGAATATATGTATTCGTTTCTGGGGCTTCTGCTACTGCTGGTCACCATCCCTCTCATTTACATTCATTCTATATTTCCTTTCACCCAGAAGTTGCTCTGGTGTGGTCACTTACCTGGGATCTTGATCTTCCTGTCTGGTCCCTTCTCTGACCTGGCTGCAAAGTCTGCATGCTTTCTTCTGTGGTGCCCCTCATTTTATAATTACTTCCAATTCTTATTACTCCCACAGTAGCTGGTCAGAATCCTTTCCTATACCGTGTACATCTAGTTCTCTGTGAAATACATCCTGGATGCTTCCACCTTACTCTTTACCCTCATCGCCCTGCCCTGGCTTTCCCTGAGTAGATGTTACACCTATTGCCTACACCTTACAACATCATTGATGCAGGAGCAACCCTGATTTGTGTCTGCTTTCTTTACACACAGCCACTGCTTAATTAATGCAAGAGGTATGCACTGCTAATGGTTTGAAATCAAATTTTCTCATTTTCTAGCAGTCCCCTGCTACTGTTCTGTGCATTTTCTTGCAATGCTCGGCTCTGAATAGCACATTTCATCTGCATCCAGCTGCCATGAGCAGGGATCTAAGAGCTGTGGCTCTCTAAATATTCAGCAGGCAAATAGCCGAAATTTTAGTTCCTCTTACACCGCCTCCTCTTTTTTTCCTCATGTCAATAGCAAAGCACTGAAGTACTCTTTCCCTCTGTGCCTAAAAATCTAGTTCCCCTTCTGTTGGGCTGAGTATTTTGCAGTGAATCAGTGAAAATCAGAATGAAGTGTACATTCATATAGGCGTATACTGGGGATTTACACTCCCACTTCCCTTATTTTAAACAGTGCTGGCTTTTTAAATGTCAAAAAATTTAAATTTTAAGCTCTCTAAGGAGAACAAGTTGTTTTGACAAGAGGAGCTATCTTATTGTGTAGTAAATGTGAAACTGGTAAATGGCATACAAATTCTTATGTCCTGCAATATTGTTTACCTTTACATTTAATTTATTACTACTAAAGATGTTTCTGAATAGTGTTGAGGGGAATATTGCTGTACAGAGTTAAATGACTTTTAGTGGAGGATAGCTTGTGGAGTTCATTATAGAACAGCAGTGAAACAGGGCTGGAGACACTTATCCCAGCACTCGCAGTGCTTGTTTCAGAGCATAAGAAGTTGTGTTGAAATTGAGTGTCCAGTTTTCTGAAAAAAAAAAAACAAACCCAGGTATGATTCCTTTTTGGGTAGCTTCCTCTGTGGTGTGTTTTGTGGTTGTTTTCTGGTTTTGGGTTTTTTTGTTTTGTTTTGTGGTTTATTTTTTCTAGATTTTTTTTTTAGTTTCTTTGGTGTGGTGTTTTATTGTTTTTTTCCTTTTCAGAACAAAGTGCATCAGTTTAGCCCCTGGTCTTACCCAATTAAGATGCTTGTACAAGGGTTACTTCTGCAAAGGATGGCTTTAATGGCTTTTTTAGCTGCTCAAGTCTGATGCCCGGGGCAGAGGTGATCGTTTGGTTGAACTGAAAATTGGACTATAAAATATATAAAACTTTTCTATATTTATATTTTTATTTTTATATTTTAATTTATATTTTATATTTTTATTTATATTTTATATTTTTATTTATATTTTATATTTTTATTTATATTTTTATATTTTTATTTATATTTTTATATTTTTATTTATATTTTTATATTTTTATATTTATATTTATTTATTTATATATTCATTTATATATTTATTAGTATTTAACTATGTTCCAGGCAATTAATTCTCTTGGAATTAAATAATCAACAAACAAGCCCAAACCATGTATTATGCATGTTAGTTGATAGTTCTTCTTCTTTCCTCCATGAATTCCAGTGCTTGTGAGAAATAAAGGTATGTCATTTTTCAGGTCTGTGTGACAAATAGAGTATTAATTACTTCAGATTTAGTGGAATGGTGTAAACTTGCCTCCTTGATGATTGCATCTCTCTTGTTTTGCCTTTGTAAGAAGGGAAAACATTCTAACTTCATTAACAGTGAGGCTGTGCAATGAACTTTGGGGATGGAGACCTTGCTGGTGACTGAACATATCTTGCCAGGCTGAGAATGGAAAACTCTTCCACCTCTTTCTTTAGAAGGCTCTGGAATGCAACAAGATGAAAGGAGAGATCCCCTCTTGAACCACCTTAGGTGTAGTTAACTCACCTAACTGTGGCCATTCTCCTTGAATTGTTCCAGTCCTCTTACTTGTCATTCGATTGCTCTTTCAAAATTGACACTTAAAAGTAATTTATAGTCTGCAAGCTGTCAACTAGAACTCAGCATTCATACTCAGAATTGTTTTGGTTGGGTATATATAGGTCAAATGGTATTAGCATAATGCATCTCTTGCAATCTTAATTTCTAGTTTAGATAATCCCATTCAGAAGTTTGGATTTCTGTTTTGGTAAACATCCTTTTAGACCTTACCTTTCAGATTAATGCATGAGTTGACCATAATGCTGGGATACTTTAAGCTACACTTGAAACTCTCTTCTTAGTAAATGTGTATTTAACACAACATAATGATAATAGATACTATCTAACTTTTAGGGGTCTTTAGTTGTTTTTGAGTTTAAAAAATGTGTACTTTTATTCTGATGACTGTCTGAATTATTAGGCAGCTGCTAGATAATGCATTTTTCCATAGAAGCTTTTGACACTCAAAATCTGATTCCTTTGTGCTCCAAGGTTTGTTTCTGCAAGTTAAGGGCTTTGACAGCACTTAATTGTTGTTGCTGTTTGCAAAGCTCTCATCTCTGTTTTCACTATGGAGACCTTTACTGTAGATTTTATCTGACAGCTCAGAGTAGTTCAACTACGTGAAGGTGCTGTTCTAGCACTGCTGAGATCTCTCCTTCCTATCAAGTTTATATAACTTGTATTTTTGTCTGACCCCATGCTTGGATTCTTGAGTCCCCCTCCAACCTCCTCTGTTTTTTTCAGTGTCCTCAGCAGGGACTAGGTGTGGTTATCCCATTTCCTCCCCTCTCCCTGAAAATAGCCATTCAGACCAGGAGAGGCAGGTTGTAAGATAAACTTGTGACTTTAGCAATTTGAGGTGTAGCTGTTGCAACTGCTCCAGTGTTTGAGCTCCTGAGATTGATACTGACAATCTGCATTCAGGCACAGGAGGTTTGCCATGCCAGCAAAATGGAAGCTCAAGGGAAAGTTTTGTATGAGAATATCCACCAACTCAGCCCATGTGTCTGTAAGCCTCTGTAAATGCAGGGAACAAGTAATCCCCTTCAGTAGTCCCTTGTACATGAGACTTCTTGTTTAGAAACCAAACCTTCTCCCAAATGTCTGGTCACCAGCAGTACTGTCCTGTGGTGTAGGACTGCTGGGAGCCAAAGGCATGGCAGATCACAGAATGTCAGGTTGAAAAGGGACCTCAAGGAGCATCTGATCCAACCCTTATAGATGACCAATTAAGAAAAGGGGGAAGAAGCAACTTGTAAATATTAAATGATATTTATAAAATTAAATGATATTTAATTTAATTTTTAAATTAAATAAAATGCCTCAATCTTCTTATAGTTTTTCCTGGTTATAATGAGATCTAAGATATTCATGAAGTGGTTGTTGAGGACATATCTTTTTCCTGAAAGCCTGTCATCCTGAATCTCGTGCACAATACAAGTAACATCTCAGATGTGATCTCCATATGAATTCTAACAGAGTTTATCTGCACTCATCTGTGAACTGAATCTATTTTACAGGATTTTCCTCTGTGGTTCACTCTATTGCTTTTCAGGTAAACAGATTCTAGAGGAAATGCTTAATGATAGAATATGGGACAATCTTCCAAGCAAAGGTTTCCCAGGTATCAAGCACTGACTTGACTCTGTTTCTACAGCACACCAACATACTTGTCCCAGGAGAAGTATTTTTCATACATGTGGCCCCTTCATTAAATTATTCCTGTGCTTTTGTTGAGGTGTTTCTTGAAACTTGTAATTGCTGACCAGTTCTAAAAGATGATTCAAAAACTGACTTTTAGTCTGACAGATGTATTTATAGTTACAGTTTTCCAACTATTCAGGGGGCATTTTTTTAAATGAATGAACTATTATTATGCTGAGACTAAAAATATCACACTATCACCAGCCTTGTAGAGCAGTAATGAAATAGTATCAAGTCTTTTTAATAGCTATAGAAAATAGCTTTCAAAAGTGCCTTTTTCACACAGACATTTGCACACACACAGGGAAAAGGCTAAAGTGTATAGGAAAAATACATTTCTCCCTGACAAATCTTCCAGTTAAAAAGAACACATTTTCTGTAATGATATGGAGCTAATGAAATTGGGAGGACTGAAAGGTTGAGGGAGAAATGAAAAACATAACTGTTTCCTCTCTGGTTTTCATGGCACCGAGCAGGACGTTGCAGTTTGCTCTGTGGCACTGTGGGACTGAGCAGCAATCTTCCTGACAGAGACCAGTGCTGGTTGCCTCCATGTGAAGTTGTCAAAACTGCCAATAAAGCATTGGTTATATTTCAGTATAGTGCTGTGATTAAAGCAGAAAATTCATCCTTTATCCCAGGGTGTTTTCCAAATAGTCTTTCAAAATTTGCTGGCTCCCTTGCTTTTGTGTTAGTCTATCGTTTAATCAAAGCTGGGCAATGGATGCTCACTGGATAGTAATGCTTTTATAGCCTTTTTTTTTTTTTTTTTTTTTTTCCTTCCCTTTGGCAATCTACAAATGAGATCACAGAAGGAGTGGAGAGTGTTTCCACTTAAACTGGCTGCCCTGATGAGAGAGAGAGGAGCATGAGTTGGTGTTGCTGCTGCTTCCCACTCCGTTTCACAACACCCATCTGCCAGCCCGGCACGCAATCCTCCCCCCACGCCGAGCCGAGCCACAGAAATGTCCTGGTAGCCTGGCTGCTTGGGGAGGAGGGGGCCCCAGCAGTGCCCACGAGGAGATCCTGGGAAACAAGGATTAGCTGTGTAGAACTGCAGTTTGCTGCCATTAAGGACCGATCTGCGTGAGGATGCTATTTAATTTTTGGGAAATCAGGGCGGGCACAGGGTGAGGAGAATTCGGGGGAGCGTGTGCTAACCTGGTTCATAAACTCTGACAACTGGAACTGCTCTTGAAGTTACACCTTTAGTCTGAGGAGAGGGGAGGTTAACGAAGCGTTGTAGCAGATATTGTGTGGTGCTTAATTGCATTCAGATAGTGTTGCATAAATATTATTTCTCTGTTTTCAAACTTTTAATTTAATTTAGATGAAGGGTGAATAGAAGCTGCCAATTTGGCCATCTCTACATGATTCGTTATTTCATAATACCTGTATCATATTCCCTCTCTCTCCTTTCCAAACTGAATTATCTTGCTCCCTTTAATCTCTTTGTAAAGGAGGCCACCCATGCATCTAATAAGTCAGGGTTTGGGTTGGTGTTTTTTTTTTTTTTTTTTTGATTTCTCTAAACATTTCTCAAGTACTGGTTTAAACCTTGGAGACTACTTAATGCCGTTTGTCAGCCTTGATACTATGATTTTCTTTAATTTTTTTTTTTTTTTCATCCCATTCCTCCTTACTGTAATGCACGTTAATCTGTCACACATTCAGGAGACTATTCAGGAGACAGACGACCTTCAACAAGACAAGAGGACACAGTCTTAAGTTGTGCCAGGGGAGGTTTAGGTTAGATATTAGAAAGAATTTCTTCACGGAGAGGGTGATTAGGCTATGGAATGGACTGCCCGGTGAGGTGGTAGATTCTCCGTCCCTGGAGACATTTAAAAAAAGACTGGATGTGGCACTCAGTGCCATGGTCTAGCAACTGCTCCGGTGGGTCAAGGGTTGGACTAGATGATCTCTGAGGTCCCTTCCAACCCGGCTAATTCTATGATTCTATGATTCTATTTCCAGCTTAGGGTATAATGTGGGGGCAAGAAGGCACACAAGAAATTTTGCCTGCTTCATTCAGTACCAGGGATAACTTCGTAGCCCAAAATTTCTTTTGCAATGTCTTCTGTTTTCAGAGCTTTATTAGAACACTTTGTGAATCTTACCACTGTATGAACTCTTATTTTAAAAAGGAGGGACGGAGTAGAGAGAGTTCTGATGCTGATCTTCATCGACAATGGCTGACCATGTTGCTTATGCATGTTGTAGTACTCATTTTTTTTCTTTAGAAGCTAACTTTCTTCCATCTGCAAATTATGCTAATTATACTTCACATGAGTTTTGATTTCAGAGATTTAAGGCAGGTCCTTCTCAATGTTTTTCTTGAATACTAGATTGGTTTTAAAACATTTAGTTCTCTCTTTCCATCACTTTATTTTATAAATTTAGGTGTGTTTGAGTGCATATAAAAATTTAAATGGTCCAGCAGTATTATCTGGAAATTCTTAGAAATACTTGTGGTATATAGGGTTGGTTACAATAGTTGTAGTCATGGCTGAATGTGATGCTCTACCTGAGACCTGTTTTCAGTTGCTCTTAATTTTCAGTCTCTTAATTTGAAGCACTGAAGTTGAAATAATCCACATCATCTTACCTCCTTGTTTTTTTAACTGAGCATTTCACATGTTCCATAGTGAGAGTATGATAGAGTCCCAGTGTTTGCTTTTAGAACTAGAGAAAGGGAGCCTGGGCTCAAGCTGGCTCTGCTGACATTAAAAAGTCCAGAATGTGCACTGAAATTGACTTTTTTGTAAGAGTTGTGCCCCAGTTACTCACCATATACTGTCTCCATTTTGCAGCAAGTCAAGGACTTTCAGGAGGACAAACCCTTTTGGTTAAGGGAATTGAATGTCACAGATTCTGCACACTCTGGTCTCCGGTGCTGGGCAAATTATTTAATCAGAAGTTGCCATGAGTTGCCACGTGTGTCTGGTCTTCAGTTCAAGTTGTGACAAGCCTCAGGTCTTGCAGAAGCACTGCGTTCTCCTTGCTTCAGAAAGTGGCTTTGAAGCTGCACTTTGAACATGCAGACGTGCTGAGTGCTGTGGAAAATCAAGCCCTTGGTGTCCAAATTGGTCACTCAATTAGTAGTTCCTTTGACAATTTTGGCTTTGGTTTCTGTGGTTCAGCTTTACATTCTTAAAACCCTGGTAATACCACCTAAGCAGAATTGTATTATGGGGTAAACTTGCTAATAGTTTTGAACATTTGGATACAACTGTAAGTTCCCAGGAGAAGAATTCACTCCAGGGTTTGTATGGGATGTGGTAAATAAGCCAGAACTATTGTTTTCAGGCGCTGCCTTTCTGGTGTGTGCAAACAATGACTTCAGCAGCTTCCAGACTTATTTTTCTGATTCTTCCAGACTATGGTCATGTTTTCATGAGGCAGTAAACTGGGTATTGGAGGGTCTAGAAGATAAAAAACACCATCACCACATGTTGCAATGCGTCGAACCATTGAGTACTGGAGTTACTTACTCAAATTCCTCATTAGATTTTGGAGAAACAACTTTGTCTTAGCAGACCGTGTGCTTCTCTGGGTGCTACTCTGCCATTACACGGGGCCTACATACTGTGATCATCTTGAAGTTGCTGTTCTTTAGGCTCTAGCTGGCAGTGGTGGTCTGGATAGGCTGCCTGGGATGGGATATGTGCCAGGCCACCTGGCACCAAGCTCACCCGTCCACCACAGCCTCCACGGAGGTGATGCAGTGTTAGCCAGTTCCATCTTTCAAACATGACTGCTTCCTTAGGGATTTGTTAGGGGTATCCTCATATTTAATTTTCCTTCTAAAGCCATGCTAGCCAGGCCCTTTCTTGGGTATGCATTTTTTACCAGTTAAAAGATTTAGCCAAACTGAAGGCACTTTAAAGAATCTTTTTGCCATTTTCAGTCACTGGCAGCCACTCAGGCTGTGAGAGCAACAGTGGCTCTGCCAAGGTCCTGTTTCACACAAAGAAGTGATAAAATGCCAGCTCTGCTCACACTGCACCAGGACTTAGTAGGGGTTGCAGGCTAGTTGTGCTACAGTAATATAAGTAATCAAAATTTACATTTTATAAATTTTGTTATATTTATTAGATATTCCAAAAGAGTACTTGGAATGTGCAGATGGCATTAGTGATTCAGCTAGTCTTGGTATGTAGAGTAGTATCAGTATTGCTCTGCATCCCTGCCTTCTGCTTTCCTTAACTGTTTTTTCTTGTTTTCTTTCACCCCACCTCTCCTCTTTTAATTTAAAAAGCCACTTGCACCAACAACTTCTGTTTCCTGATATTTTTGCCTGGATTTGTCTCCCCCTCTTTTTTTGTTAACTCACCCAGAACACTCAAAGTCTTGGCAGCCAAAAATTTCTATGTGGTCTTTTACTGAATGACCCTCATCTCTCTCTCTGCCTCCACTCTGTGTGAATTTAGTTATGTTGTCTGCTTTTAACTCCCCATCAACATGACAGAAGTCATGGAAGCAAGGATGCGGTGACCTAATGGATTTGCTTTACATGACTGGAAGAAATAGTTTAGGGTTCTACAGCACAACTGTAGAAGTTCCATTGCTAAGTGTGTGTCTGTGAGAAACTATAGTGATAACTGTGCTTATGGGCTACATGTCTTGAGACTAATTTGCTTATGGCACAAGGCAGAAATCCTGCAGAGCCATAAGATGATGTGTCTGAAATAGTTTGGTCTGAAAGTGCAGAAAACAACTGCTCTGGTTGGTTCAAAGGTCCTACTTCTAAACCTGTGAAATCTGCATGAGAACCAGGATATGTTAATGTGCACTTTGTGCTCTCTGCTCTGGTGTTTCTTTTTTCCTTGTAAAGCAGTCCCGATTTGTGGGGCTTGGTGTAGGGTAATGCTGTTTATAATTAAGTCAGAATTGGCTTTTAGAGTCTGATGAATGGAAGTTCACAGTATAAGACTGCAGCTTTTTGTGAGAGAGACATCTGTGCTATAACAAGAGCAGGAGACCCAATTTAGACAACTGCTAGAAGGAGAGTTCAAGAAAAGGAAAGATTTTTTTCCCTAGCTTAGATTAAATATTTGTACAAATAAAGTTTTCTTTTCAGCTGCTCATCAGAATTGCTGCTGCACCACCGACTCAGCTTTGGATTTTGTTCCAATTGCCCAACAAGGCTGAGCACGAAGAGTATTAGGGAAGAGCAGCTTAAACAAAACATGTTTGTTTCACAGCAGAACTAGAGGCTTTGGGACAGAGAGAAAAAAACTGGGGAGAGGGAAGAGGCAGTGAACAGAGAAATATGAATGAATGAAGGATGAGAGTAGAAACTGACTGTTGCAGCCAATACATGGGAAGCAAAAAAACACATGGAGGAGTGGAATTCTGTGTTTTGCAAGTGAGTAACGATAGAGGATCTGGCTTTGAATACAATAGCAGTGACTTCTCCCAACTGGATCAGTTCTTCTCCCACTACCAAACTTGCTTCCCACACACACACCCACGCTCCAACTTCCGCTGATACTTTTTTTACCAGTGCATTTTAAATGCAACGTGGTTAAAAGGCTACCCCGAGGTTTTTTATTAATCTTGCAAGGTGACACTGGCTGGTAGTGAAAATACAAGTGTCATCTAAGGCTACTGCTGCAGAGAGCAAGTGTCTTTGACCCAAGAGGTTTGTTTCTTGTTTCAGTTAAAGCTCCAATCCTTTGAGGAAACTTCTCACAAATCTGGTTTATAAAGCAACTCTCTTAAGAACACAGGAGCTCAAGTCACGGGGATTAAAGCCCAGATGGACACCATTTCTGACTGAGATGGCTCAGAAGAGGATTAAGGAGCAGCCTAAGTAGAGAGCTCCTGGTGAAGATCAGCAGGATGCTGAATGTGCCATTCTAGGTTACTCCTCAGCATTCATAGCAGAGGAGGCTTCTTGGAGCAGATGCAAGGCTAGTGTGTTGAGGTGTCTGGCTGATTAGAAATTCATTTGAAGTGGTAGTTTTAGAGAGAATGTAGTATCTTTAAGAAGTGTGGATTCAGTGGTAAATCACTACTTTTCTTGATGAAGCTTGTGACTTTAATATGTAGGTCTTAATGTAAAGGTATCCTTAGTCCAGAATATAAATTTACTATGGAAATATTGCTTATTTTTTGTCCTGTAAAGTCTTGTACCTCTGGCATTTCAGCTTTGCTCCTTTCCATATCTTTAAGGACAAAAATGAAACTCTGATTTTTGAAGTTATTCAGCTTTGGGGTAAAGTGGATATGAAAAAATTAAATTTTTATAATGAACTGAAGATGTTAGTTCCCATCAGTAGATTCTGCTGTGTAATATGGCACAGGTGTTGACATAATGTAGGTACAAAGAAATTGCTTTATCAGACTAATGAGGTCTGATATCCTGTTTCGAGCGAACATCTTGGAATGGGTCTATGAGCCAGGGACTTGCTTTTGCTTTTTTCTTTTAAAAATCCATCCAAGATCCTGTTCACTTGCTGTTTTCGGTGGAGGCACAACTGCCACTTAAACTGTCAGTGAAGATTTTCTTCTAATCTCATATGGAGACCCTCCTGATTTATGTGGAGGCATCACTGCAGACCTGAAACACCTCCCACCTCTCCTCGGCTGTGTCATCATTGTCTTAAAAGGATCTTCCTTTTGATCCCCTGGAGCATCTCTGCTTTCAAGAGCAGACTTTTAATTCAAGAGCAAACTTTTCCTTAGCTTCAAATTGTCAGATCTGAGGAGTGGCGTGAAAATTATTTTTTAGGCTACTGAAAAGGCAGACTTTCAGACCAGGCTAATCCCTACTTGGAGGAGGAGAGGAAAATTAACAGCTTCACTGGGAAAACTAAACAGTTGCCAAAGAAACTTACTAGATCCTATACAAGAAGGATGGGGAACAGCTAGAAGCAGTAATGCATAGCTCAAACATGTTGAGCACTGTAATGCCTTTTAAATGGCATGTAGATATTTTCACAGGTAATATTTCAAAACTTTTACTTAAATTTTAATAGGTGGTAAAGATTAGAATTTATACTGATATAAATTATCATAAAGTTTGGGCATATAAACGGCAATTTGTCCTAACTTTTTTTATGCTGTCATAAATATATATGATGCAAAGGTAAATTATTAGTTTGATTTCTTAGTCTCATGAGGACTTAGACTCTGAGTTTTACGTTCTAGGGACCAGGGGTCATGCACTTTCAGTTGCTTGTTGCATGTGGAAGTGTACTGAAATGAGAAGCTGCAGAGATGTGTTTTTATGCCTACTGCTTTCCTTATGTCCTTGCTTCCTTGTTTTCTTCCTTTGACAAGTGGTACATTTTTCCTTAAGAGACTAGATGAAGTGAAGAATGGTACTTCAGTAGCCAAAAGACTGAAAAGTTTACTTTTTTCACTTCTTGGTGTAAATTTGGAACTTTTCCAGTATAATTTTAACTCCTGAGTCATAACATCGGGATGAAACAAATCACAGTAATATACTTGTGCTCTGTGCTAGTTACTGAGACACACTGTTTTATGGAATATTATTTCTTACCAGAAAGGAAATAAAGCATATACTATGTGAATTTTTAGAAGCGATACAACTGTGTGTATTTCAATGTTTTTGTTTTGTTGTGGTGGTTTGTTTTTTGGGGTTTTTTTTGGTTTTTTTTTTTAACTGGAATATGACTTGTTCCTTAAAAGTCTCATCGTTTCTTGCCACTTCTTCATCCTTCATTTGACTAGAATAAAATTATGATGACTAAAACTCCTCCATTCAGATTTCTTTTGCTTCTTGTAATGTGTTTTTTCCTGTACCTTTCTAATTTTCTACCAAAGGCCAAATTAATTGCAACTTTCATATAATATGAAGTTACTGTTGCGAGTGGTTCCTCGGGAATGGTTTTTTAGGAAAACTGTCAAAATATTGTGGAGCAGCTTTGGGTGTGTAGGTTCTTCTGCTTAACTTTGCTAAGGAGACAAACTCCCAGAGAGGATATTTTAATGTACAGCCTGTGTGTATTGAGGGGGAAAAAAAAAGTAAGCAAAGTGTGTGGAAAAGTTATATATGTGCTTGGGTTACATGGAAAGATTCTATTCCAAATCTGCTCTTCTTTAATTTGTCCTGTCTCTGCTTATAGCCCAGTCTGAGAATAGGTGACTTGAAGGTTTATTCTCAAAGCCTGGGACTTTCAGTGCAGTGTGACTTCTTACAGTTATGTTCTGTATTTTCACGTTTTTGAGGTTTTACATGCAAATTTTTTTTGTTATGAGAAAAAAAAAACAGGCAATATGTGAGTTTGTTTCAAAAATTTCGAACACATTTCTACCTTCTGGAGTACAGATCTTGAGTAGTATATGTTCTGATAAAATTACTACAGATTTTAGTGGCTTTACAGACTTCTTTTGATTTGTTAATTCATTTTGAAATTGAAATCTGTCTCTTTTCCCTCTTGATAGGTACTGGATAGTTTGTTAGCTCAGTATGGAACAGTGGAGAACTGTGAGCAAGGTATGGCTCTGCTCTCAAATTGCTTTTAAATTTGTAGTGGGAAGTGAGTGCACATTGAACTTAACCTTTTTTTCATTGCATTTTCCTCTCTAGTGAACACTGACACGGAGACTGCAGTTGTAAATGTAACATACGGCAATAAGGATCAGGCTAGACAGTAAGTAACTTATTTACTTGTTATTATTATCTAACTTGAATTATGGAGTTCATGTTGTGATTTTATATGCAACTTGGCTCCTGATTAACTGATCGACAAAACGATCATGTAAGTAGTATCTTTTAAAAAAGTCTCTTTTTCTTCCCCTTGCCAAATCTTGTGTACTTTACCTTAATATGCTGGGTTTCATTGTCAACTTTTCCTGTATGAATTAATACTTCTGAAAACTTGGAAATTTGGGTAGAATTATTTGACTGGAAAGGGCAGAAAGTTACTAATTTGCCAATGAAAGAAGACAGAATTACTGCTTAATGATTTCTAGCCATGTTTTACAAAGCTTTAATGCTCTTTTACTGGTTTTTTGTGTCTCTTTTGATTGGCAGTTACACTCCTGCTGGCTTCAGTTATTTTGCCATGATTTTCTCAAGATCTTTTTTTATTAGAAAATTTAATGCTGCTTCAAAACACACAAAAGATCATAATCTGAGTATCTAAAATAATTAATTTGGGCTTTTTGAACCTTTTGAAAAACACTTTGAACATTAGGACACATGTTTTATGTTTGCTTATATTTTCAGTACTTGATAACTTTTAATCTAGAGAGCAACATTTTAATATGTAATGCTTTACTTAGTGGTTGTGTATATCCTTCTCCTTTGAATGTTCGTATTTATATATTATAATGTAAGCTTAATTTTTATTTTTTCCACCACAGGTTTAAAAAGGAGTTGTTTTTAGCATTTCTTAATGCTTAAAGATGAACATATCTCCCCCCCTACCCCACCCCTGTCTAGCTGTAGCAGGTGAAACAAATTCAAATCCAGGAAAGAGCCTACAACGATCTTTTTATTTTAACTTTGAAATTTCTGCCACCTTGTGGCTAACTAAAATCACTGGTTAAGATGCAGAGTTATGCTTATGGTATGCATTAATTCCAAATTACAAATGAAATAATATTTGTACATATAATTAAGTAATTATGACTTCTGTGTAATTTGAATGCACATATGCATTTAATCTTTGAAAGTGTTAGGTTACTTGTTAGAGTATTCTAAACAAATATGGGAAACTTGTGTCAGTGGTGTCTCTTGTGTACACTGGAGCTGAAAGAAAAAAATGTTTTTCTTGAATTCATTATTTAACTTTTCTCAACCTGAATGATTCAACAAATTCTTTTTCAGATTCCTGTGGTTTTAATTCTGTTGCACAGTAATTAAGAAAAATGTTGCATTTTTAGTGCTTCCGAAACTTATGGAAAACATTTAAAAAATAATGCTACATGGGCCAGTTCCCCCTTTGAAAATGTAAGAAGGAAGTACCAGAAATACCATGGAAGGAATCATGCTATGTATTTCTGAGCTGTTTCATAGAATCATAGAATCATAGAATAGGCTGGGTTGGAAGGGACCTCAGAGATCATCGAGTCCAACCCTTGATCAACTACTGCCACAGTCACTAGACCATGGCACTGAGTGCCATATCGAGTCGCTTTTTAAATGTCTCCAGGGACGAAGAGTCCACCACCTCCCCAGGCAGCCCGTTCCAATGTCTGATCACCCTTTCTGTGAAAAAATTCTTTCTAATAGCCAATCTGAACTTCCCCCGGCACAATTTAAGACCATGCCCTCTTGTCTTTTTGAGAGTTGCCTGGGAAAAGAGACCAACCCCCGCCTGGCTCCATCCTCCTTTCAGGTAGTTGTAGAGAGCAATGAGGTCTCCCCTGAGCCTCCTCTTCCTCAGGCTGAACAGCCCCAGCTCCCTCAGCCTCTCCTCATAGGATCTGTGTTCGAGTCCCTTCACCAGCTTGGTTGCCCTCCTTTGGACCTGTTCAAGGACCTCAATATCCTTCTTGAACTGAGGGGCCCAAAACTGAACACAGTACTCAAGGTGTGGCCTTACCAGGGCTGAGTATAGGGGCAGAATCACCTCCTTGGACCTGCTGGTGACGCTGTTTCTGATACATGCCAGGATGCCATTGGCCTTCTTGGCCACCTGGGCACACTGCTGGCTCATGTTCAGCTTCCTGTCAATCCAGACTCCCAGGTCCCTTTCTGCCTGGCTGCTCTCCAACCAAACTCTGAGTTTGTTAGCTCAGATTGGCAGGATTCAGGACAGAATCTTGTAGTCACTTAGAAACTTCTAAGAGAAGTACTGGCTGAATAGAGATTTTTCTAGAGAAAAAGCTGAGTAACTGGAATGAAGAATCACTACAGGACCTGTATGAGTATGGCTTTTCTGTAGTTTCATTTAAATGGTTTTCCCAGATGTGACTCCAGATTTGCTTCTTGGGCCTGGCTGTGGTGGACAGCAGTGGCTGTGGAGAGGGAGTGGTATTTGAGTGGTGATAGCTGATAAAAGGCAGTGTTGGTCAGCCTGTGCTGTACAAGGAGTGACAAGAACTGACTTTATCAGAAGCTGTTCAGAGTTGCTGAGAAGCAGCAGCTGATAACAAGCTTTGCATTTTGAAATATAGCTGCTGAGGGTAAAGGATGCTCTTAGACATCACTTTCAGAACAAATGCTGTGACTTTAATTTTTTTGTGCTACCACATAATGGGTCTTTTTTGCAACAGGCACAGTAAGGCTGGCTGACAAAACATGTAGAGTTAGTTACTTTACTGCTGGATAGGCTGTGTGGCATTGCTGTGCCAGTGGGAGTGTGTACTGGCAATGCTGTGTGGTGCAGGTGCTGTAATGCAATCTGGAGATGTTTTTGATAAGCATTTCTGAACAAGTGTGGTATGCATTGCTTGGAGGATGTTACTTCTGAACAAAACTTTTGGTTCCACCCAGCTGGGAAGCAGAGTCTTCTCCCATGTTGCAAGTCTAATTGTGACAGAGGTTTGGTTTCTCTAGGTTGGTACTGCAATTGTGGCATATTCAGTACATAGATGCATCCAAAATCAACCTGGAAACTGAAATTTGTGAAGACTGTGGTAGTCCTTTTAAGAAGCAAGTCTTGGACAGGACACACAGTGCCCAAAAATCTGAGCCATTCACAGTTACTGACTCCCAGCTGGGATGGAGGTCTGTTGGTTTTGATCTGTGACAGTGATGCCCCTCTTCACTAGCTGTACAGGCATGAGGCTGACTTGGGAGCAAACCCAAGATGCTATTCCTTGTCTTGATGTGGCCAGAGGAGGGGAGACAGCAACAGATCAGGCTGCTTGTGAGAAGCCCAGAAGGTTTGCAGAGAGGTGTATACAGCAAGCACTAAGTTGTGCACAAGCCTGGGAAATCCACTGTCTGCTCTCCAAGGCTGAGTAGTGATAAGTCTGGGACTTCAGGGCATCTGTGTGACCCTGTCCCTCCTCTCCTGCAGGTGCTTGAGAGGAGGAGGAAAAGGAAGAGGGAGCTGTCTCAACTCAGAAACTGCCCCTGCCACCATCCTTTCCAAAAACTGGAGAGGGGCTTACAAAGCACACTGCTGTGGCACACCTAATTCCTGAATGCCACAGTGGGTTATGGAATACTCAGAAGAGAGGAATTGAGAGGGCAAGTGGTAGAGCCTGGAACCTGCAGTTCAGTGTGAACAACCCAACCAGCTCCATGTAGGTCCTGAGGCAGCTTGGGACCTTCTTTTGCCCTCTTCTGCCAATACTGATTCCTGATTGCAACCATCAGGACATGCTGACCATGTCCCTCTAATGTGATGCCATCTGAACTGTTGCTGTTGCCACCAAAAGTTGCACCACCTTCTCTTCAACTCCCCAGAATTGTTCCAGTATGTGGGCATTTAGTGCATGCTAGGGGATTAAGCTCTACCCAGGATTTTTGGAAGGGAAGTTTTATGCAAAGCTGGCCTCACATATTATGGAGTTGGGTGTATATAGTTTTCAGATAGGGCTTGGTGTTTATTTTTTAGCTCAGGGATGAGGTGCTTGTGTTGGTTGTGTCTCATAACCAATGGTGTATTTTAACTACAGCCTGCAATGTAAAGGGCTCAGGATTTGTGTTTTTTTCAGATCTAAGTAGGTATATTACTTTGAGTGTTGAGACACTAGTGACCATCTTTTAATCTGTAAACTTGCAAAAAGAAACTTTTAAGCCCTTTCAATGAAGCACAAAGCTGCATATGTGCACAAAATGTGTATTATTGAATGAATAAGAGTTGATGTAACTAATACTTTTACATGCCATCCTGGGTCAGGGCTAATGTTGCCATAGGAACGATAATACTGAAAATTCAGAGGTCTATTATTATAAGCTTAGATTTATCTTTTGCTTGGCTTTTCTTTTTAGAAATACTACTGGAAGTTATTTTTTGTTTAATGCAAAAAAAAAAAGCCATCATTATGACAAAGAAAAATTACCATGTATACCTGTCTTCTCAGTATGCAAATATACCTGGTCAGGGAGGAAAAAGGAAAGGTGTAGGTATAAGATGTATGTGGGAGTGAAATATGTTCTCCATTTAGTGCTTAGTGTCATCATGCTATCAATGGATGAATGATTTTCAGCACAAGACTAGGTGCTTTTACTGTAGTCATTTATCAAGGTTATTTAACCTCCACTAGCATCAGAAGCTAGAAGGCTGGGCAAACATCCTTTCACAAAGAGCTCATGAGAGGACAGTGGTGAAATGCCATTTTGATAAGAAAAAATCAGGTGACTAATATAAAAAAAATATTTGTTTAAATGTTTCATTTTTATGTAGGGATTGTCTTCTGAGGTGTAACATGAATTCAAGCTAAGCTGCTATGCATCTTAGAGCATAGTCACTGCAGTTGTTTAATGAATTTATAAGAAAATTCTGAACTATACTGAGATTCCTGTATACCAGCTCTTACTGGTATGTGAAACAAACATTTTCCATTTCCACTAAGTATTAAAGACTTGTGGGCTCAGGGCACTTATTAATGAGGGAGTTTACTTTTTTACTCCATCTTTGCCTTCATTATATTACTCTAGGTGGGTTTAACCCTTGAGTAAAAGATGTTTTGTGGGTTGTTTCAGTAGGTACCAATAGTGCCTCCTGGCAGAGGTTACCTGCACAAACTTTATCAAATTGTGGGTCATGGAAGGAGACCCCCAGCCCTGTTTGGGAAGACAGAGGTCTTAGTGGAAAGACAGATATGGCTTTACTGTGGTTTGGACTTGGGTTTTCAAAGGTGATCAGTCAATAGCTTACAGAAGGAGCTGAGTTTAACATGTATGTGGTGGATTGCAATAGTGATGATAGCCTTGACTCTGAAATACATTGCCCCTGGTACTGTGAAGAACCAGTCACTTGCTTTCCCAGGAAGTGAGGATGTCTGCCCTGACAGCTACTGCAAGGAATACTCCTAAGCTACTCAGTTATAAACAACCATTTAGCAATTTATACGTTGTTCTTAGTGGAAGAGTTCCAACCTTCTTTCCAGGAAAAGTAGGGTGTGTGTGTATATATATATATATATATATATATCTATACATACATGCTCGTAGCTGCCATATAAAACTTGTTGTGAAAACATGATAGGTATGTAGCTTGGCTGCAAACAAAAAGCCTGATCTTTTCCTCCCTTGCTATTTCTTAGGAAGAGTACAAAGTCTCATGTCCTGATTTAATGTTTTTGTATTGGTGCTGGGTGCTGGTTTAAGTTGTTTTAAAGCCAGAGGAGATGGAAGCTTTTGGGTAAAGATGTAATGTCTAAACTTGTCAAATGAATGTGTGGAAGGGAATGAGCTAGGATGGATGTCAGTCCAGAGCCTACCAGCACATTCATGAAATGGTTGGTGCTCATCTCTCCAGTATCTTGAGTTTTCATTCCAAGAGAAACAGGGCTTGTAACACTGTACTGTTTGGTGCTGTTTCCCCTCCTGGTTGCAATTCAGTTTTTTAGATAATTTCAGTAAAACTCAACCCAGAAATAGGGATTTCGGTTATTTGCAGCCACCAAGAGTTTCGTATGTTCAGGTGGCATAAAAAGAAAGAGATCTAGACCCCTCTCCTAGATAGGATGTCCATGGAGTAAGACTACAGGTAAATACCCTTTGAGCACTGG
Organism: Calypte anna; assembly: GCF_003957555.1. NCBI lineage: Eukaryota > Metazoa > Chordata > Aves > Apodiformes > Trochilidae > Calypte > Calypte anna. Next base: position 32,432,458 of record NC_044245.1, on the reverse strand, counting down.
AAATCTATGCAGAAGCAAAAACTTGAGAGACAAATCCATAGTAATGCAAGTTCTACTAGTCCTGCTTCCTGTGTAATAAAATGCTCATAGAGCAAAAGCTAAGAAATGTCAGCTTTGAAACAGACTCAGCAAATTTTAATCTAGCTGTTTCGCTTGGTTTTTTGTTTGTGGTGGGTTTTTGGGTTTGTTTGTTTATTTTGGTTTTTTTTTTTGTTTTTTTTTTTGTTTTTTGTTTTGTTTTTTTGTTTTTTTGTTTTTTTTTTTGTTTTTTTGTTTTTTTGTGTTTGTTTTTTTTTTTGCCATATGCTTTAAGAGACTCTTCTCATAGAGGAGCAATTATGCTCCTGCCTGGTTCCCAAGGGACCACTGTCTCATTTGGTGAACAGAAGTATTTAATGAGCAGTGATCAGTTATTCAATATTTTGCTTTCCTTGTTGTTCAGTGGCATTGCCTTGGGTCTTATTTATTACCAGCCTTTATTAAACACTGCTCCAGAGCTATGAATTACTTGTTTTCTCATAAGCTCTTTACTGCCTGGCCAGAATATTTTGAGGATGTTGGTTCAGCCCCTGGGACATGAGGGGTGTGTTATCCTCAGTACCCACATCCCACCACTTATCTGCAAAGATGCTGCTTGATTTCAACAGCTGCTTGAGACCCAGACTGTCAAATGGGACACAAAGGAGATGAACTGTACTTTTCACTGGCTATACTCAAATTTAGTTGGTTGGCTAGCATCATCCTTTATCTCAGCAGCAGAGGCAGGAGTTAAAGTATTCCTGAGGGTAGCATTTGGTGAACTAGCAGCAACCACCTGCAAATGTGCATGAACAGAGGCTGGATTAAGTCTTATTTTCAGAGACTTTGCTTCAGAGCATATGGTTATTAGAGCATTTTATAATTTATCTTTAAACAAAATCACTTAGTACATTTTGATTCAAGATTAAGGTTGGCATTTATAAACTACCACAAACCAATGCATGGTTTAGTGATATCCATATATCTTACTGCTGATAATCTGAATAATTCTGTAGCTAATATTGAAGTCTTCCTTGGGGGAAAGCATTAAGTTTATACCCTTAGCTTACCACAGTGTTGCATGTTGCTTAGTTATTTATACTGCTTTCTTGATCTTGAATTGTAGTGACTCTGTTCTGTTTGTGAGCAGAAAATTTTCAACCCTCCAGGAATCTGTCAGTTTTAAGTTTAAAATTGTGCTTGCAGTTGTGTGAATAGGGGACAACCAGTATGTGAGGTGGACTGTCAGACTTTGCCCCACCTTGGTTCAAAAGAGGGGCTAGACAGACGGAGAACTGAGCATCCAGGTGCTTATGCAGTGTTGATGGATCATGGTGTGAGTGCATTGTGTGCATCTCAGCAATATCTCTCTGCAATATTTAACAGGGGGGCTCTCCTTTGCCTAAAAGCCCCAGAGAACTTGAAACATTTAAATGCCTTATGAAGAGCTGAAATGCATTGGCTTTAATTTCATGGTTAACTTTTAAACCTACTTACAACATGGCTTGTTGTGGTCTTCTAAGTGATGCCATTGCCTGGCTTTGAACACTTTTGTTCTGAATGAAAATGAGCAAGGAGCTGTCTTTCGTATCTTTTTTTTTTTTTTTTTCCTGTCGTAGCTACATCAGTTATTGCAAAAACTCCAGCCAAAGAGCTGTGCTGGCAAAAACCCTAATGAAGGTGCTGTGGTAGCAGCTAAAAAGTTTTCCCTCTGGTGCAGTTTTAATTCTATTTGGGAAACTGATTTAAATTAAATCAGGCAAAAGAATGCTTTTGAGTCTATAAGCTCTGTCTCCTGTGAGGTTTTGCTGATAGGGTTGCACGAGCAAAACCTTTAAAGTGCACAGAAGCCCAGAGCAAGCAAGAGCTAACTTGTAGTCCATAATATGGTGAATTAAAAAAAAACAAAAAAGGAAAATGTTGTGTGATCAAAATCTTGACTAAAGTATTTTGAACGTAACTTTTCATCTTGGAAACGGCTTTTAGCTTTGTCATGCAATTTAAAAAGAGAAGTCTAGCTCTGAATGACTTGTCCTTTCATGAGACCTTGCATGTGACTTTTTTCTCTTCTCTCCTCCCCTTTGCAAATAAACAGAGCAATAGAAAAACTGAACGGGTTTCAGCTTGAAAATTATTCCTTGAAAGTCGCATACATCCCTGATGAAATGGCAGCCCAGCAACCCCCTCAGCAACATCCCCAGGGAAGACGTGGATTTGGACAGAGGGGTCCACCAAGACAAGGGTCACCCGGTGCAACCACAAGGCAGAAACCACAGTCGGACGTTCCTCTACGGATGCTGGTTCCCACACAGTTTGTAGGAGCCATTATTGGGAAAGAAGGAGCGACAATCAGAAACATTACTAAGCAGACACAGTCCAAGTAAGTTATTTGACAAACCTGGGATCATAAGCTTTAATGTTGTGTCCTTGTCTCCCATGTAAAAAACAATGTAACTTGTAAAACTGAAGATAATAGTGAAAATGAAGTCTTTTGCAAGGTTTGTTTATGGATTCTGTCCTCTCTTGTTCAGATGATATTTGACTTGTTTCTCCCATTTAAAAAAAACTCATTAGGCAGTGCTAGTAGGATGTTACTTGATGGTGGAGAGCTTGCTTATGATGTGTGCTAAAAAGGTTCTGGCACAAAAAAAAGGTTCTGGCACTAAAAGTGAAGCTGAAAGAGCTGTATTATATTGGGCCATGGGACATACAGATAGGGGGAGACATTCCAAGTCTTTAAGTGTTTATTCTCACTTCAGTTTAATTTAGAGCATTCTTGGGATTTATGTTTTCAATTCAAGAAGTGGGTAAGGAAAAAAAAAATCACATTTCTATTGTTACTCAGTATTCTTTACACCTCGTGCCCATGTGTCTCTGGTGAATAAGTTTGGTGCTACCAGGTTGCATACTTCACCGAAACACAGGTTCAGGTAATGCAGGGACTCAAAAGGAAAGCTTCTGTAAGTGACCTAAGAAGCTTAGAGCACTGGGGTCTAGAGGCAAGGAAGGAGATTGTTTTCAGGACATGTTAAATCCCTACCCACGAGGAATGGCTCAGTGCAGATGTATTGGTGGGTGGAGATTGTATTCAAAGTATTCTTCCAGGACACCCCTAGGAGCTGAGAGATGCTGCCTTCAGCAGAGCACTGGCACAAGCCTTCAGCTGTAGAATCATAGAATCGACTGGGTTGGAAGGGACCTCAGAGACCAAGTCCAACCCTTGATCCACTACCACTGTGGTTACCAGACCATGGCACTGAGTGCCACATCCAGTCTCTTTTTAAAAACCTCCAGGGATGGAGAATCCACTACTTCCCTGGGCAGCCCATTCCAATGCCTGATCACCCTCTCGGTAAAGAAATTCTTTCTAATGTCCAACCTAAACCTCCCCCGGCACAACTTAAGACCGTGTCCTCCTGTCTTGCTTGCACTCTTGTAGGTGCAGCTGGCATGAGCTGTGGCTGAGAGGTGAGGGAGGGTGGGTAGCTTGGGTTTTGGGAGCAGTTAATGGGGATAAGGGATGTTCTCAGTAATTACCCCACCCACAAACAAACAGGCTTCTCCTCCTCCCTCAAACCCAGGATTAGCATGATGCTCCCTACAACCTCTCATTAGCATGCTGTAATCAGGAGTCTGTTTGCTGTGCTTAACAACACAGATCTGAGTTTTGTGGTGTCCTGATGACCCTTGGTAACTGTTTGCCTATGGGCAACCAATTTTTCAGTTAATATCTAAAATGTCTTATTCTCAGACTATAAAAATTCTGGAAGACTAGCATAAGGAAAGGTTTTATAGCATAAAAGAAGCTGGATAGTGCAGAAATAATCATAGGTTGCTAATCTTACAGATACACTACTTCAAGAATAAAAAAAAAATCTTCCAGTTGTGCCAAAAATTTCCATGAGCTTCTTATAAAATGTTGCATCATGAAACAAAAATGAATTTTCAATATCAGAAAGAACAGGGGAAAAAAAAGGTTTATTAAAAAGCAGCATGGTAAGCTGTAAAGTTTGGAAATGGCTATGATTTGGGGAAAGGGAAGCAAAATGCAGAGGTGGAAAGAATATGTAACCACCTGCAGTTATTAGCAGAGGACAAAAAAAAGCATCCAAAGCATTGCCCTGATGCAGGTCATAAATACTTTGTCAGATTCCTAGACCTACAAAAAAAAACCATGGTGTAGACTAAGGCTAGTAGTTTTAGGGTGAGAGCTAGAAAAAAGGTAAAGTCAGGACAAATTTTAGGCTTAAGCATAGAAAAGTCATCTTGAGGACAAATGCAAGCAGTGTGATGCTACTGGCTAGCAGAAAAATGCTAGGAAACTCTGCTGCTGAGGTCATGAAAAAAGTCAGAACAAAGCCTGACTACTGTACCTACAGAGTCATCATTAAGGGAGCATCTAGGCTAGTGATAAGAGTATTGGGAAAGCTTGATGAAATGTTATCAGTGATATACCACAGATTGTCTAACAACTCCCTGAATGTCTTAATGGGAGTTTAATTTGGAAAGGAGATTCTAGTGCCCACAAAGATGGGGCTTAGCTGGTATAATCAGGATAGGAGAGACTCAAAAAACCACAGAAAATTAATATTTAGGAGATTATTAAGTAGTTGTATACTTAGCAAAATTAAGCCACTTAAATGTAGCCAGTATTAGCTCTAAATAGATTAGTTTTTTGAGGGTTGGAAACATGCAAGGCTTACCATACGGCACATGGTTACAGTTGCTGTTTTTCTTTTTTTCAAGGATTGATATTCATCGTAAAGAGAATGCAGGTGCTGCTGAGAAACCAATTACCATCCACTCAACTCCTGAAGGCTGCTCAACGGCTTGTAAAATTATTATGGAAATCATGCAAAAGGAAGCTCAAGATACTAAATTGTGAGTTAAAGGCACTTCATTGTGGAGGCCTTAAATTCTGAATTCTTGTTGTTATTATTCTGAATTCTTCATTTAAATATATAGTCTTTAAAAACTGCTAACAAGTGAATATTTATTGCCATTATCCACATTTAAGAAGGTAAAGGAACTAAATTTTTTCCTTTCAGGATGGTCTGCTTTCCTAATTAGCTCCACCTCACATCTGTATTTTCAGCCATTGTCTGTCTGTGATTTTTGAAGTGGTATGGAGAAAGTACTGAAGTTTTTTGAGCAACTACTAGCTTTTAATCATAATGAGCATAACAAGTTGTGAGCTCAAACTAAAAGCTTTTAAGGTGTATTTCTCCCTTCCCAACAGCTTTTGCTGCTTCAATCTGACTTTTGTTTCATGAGTATGTTGCAATTAAGATTATAGATTATAATACTGAAATGTGTGTTGCATTGGACTCGTCCTCTGTCCAGTATAAGAGAATGGGACTTGTAGACATCTCTATGAAAATATTTGCATTAAAAAATTGCATTTTGGCCTCAAAATCTCACTGAGTGTAACCTCCATTACAGTACAGAAGAAATTCCCTTGAAGATATTGGCGCATAACAACTTTGTGGGCCGACTTATTGGCAAAGAAGGAAGAAACCTGAAGAAAATTGAACAGGACACAGATACTAAAATCACGATATCTCCGTAAGTTTTGGGTGCCCTAATCTTCTGGTGAGATAGCAGCAGTGCTGCTGTGGTACATCAAGGTACAGAGTTCTTACAAGCATATTAGGGGTGTTTTGAAGGCTGAGATAACAGGTTTTTAGAGGCCTTTCAATAATGTGTATTAAACTGTTACTTAAGCTCAGTTAAATTGAATGTAAACATTGAGTCTTCATTGTAAACTCATAAAGTGCAGACCTTTAAATAACATAGGCAGTGTGGAGCCTATGTTAGACTATATTTTAAGTGTTGTTTATTTTAACATATTATACCATATGTAATGATGAGTGTTTTTAAGTCTAAGCCTGGATCAGTTCTGAGATATGTGTAAAAATGAGTGAAACTTAGTGATATTTTAGTATCTGGTATATATTAGGTTTTTGGACAAGAAGAAAGAAAATAAACAAATACTGAAGAGGGTATTTTAAGCAGCAGGTCTATCTTTCTTGTCTGCATGAAGCCAAACCTGGGATGCACTGACTAGTCTGCTTCAAAGTAATACCTTTTGGTCTGTGAGTTTGTGAAGGTAACTGAGACCTGTTCAAGTTTAGCTGAGATTAAACAGGAGTTTTTACTTTCATGGGAAATCTGCAAATTACTGATTAGATCAACATCTCTGTAGAAGCTTGGCTGTTTATAGTAGTTTTACCCTAGAGCAATATCTTCAGAGAACCTCCTGTTCTGAATAATGAATACTTTGGCATAAACTTCCAAGCATTTGAGGGCATCTTGGATTTAGTCTTTGGCCAGAAAGGGTGAGAATAAGCGTTGGCTGTAGCAAAGGAAGAAAGTTTGGAAGACGAAGAGATCTGAATACATGCAGGAGACACAAAAGTGTACCACAGAAAATAGCTCAATTGAAGCCAAGGAAACTAAGAGTGAATGAAGTTCCTCAAAAAGAGGAAATTCAAAACTGGATGAAATAACCTGAAACCTTCCTGAAGGTATTTAGGCATCTATTGAATAAGTCTGAGAAAAAGAAGTGAATCAATTGGAGAGGAAGCACCTGAATAAGTCTGTTTCAAAAATGCTTTTTAAGGCCAGCACGCTCTCTTAAATGTGTTGGCACAACCATTTTGTTTGCAAACAGTAAACAGGCTGCTAATGTGACTTCTTCAGGGGAAAAAACATACAGGGTAAATGGGATAATGGTCTTCATTCTGTGAAACAAACTTGTCTTTACTCATGATGACACAAATAACACATTGTCTGTTAACACTTGCAGAGTATTTTATAATTTAGAAAGTTAATGGTTTATTACAAAATCTTGTCCTCCAAATCATACTAGTCATGCTATGCCTGAAACAGCCCCATGAAGCTGCCTGTTTTGATCTCTACGTAAAAGAGGGCATGTCTGCCCAGTTATTCTGCTTTGTCTAATTAGTCCTTCTGATATTTTTATTTAGGCTTTTCAGTAAGCTTACCCATAAAGTTTAAGTAAGGCAGTTGATTTGGGAAAGTGCTTGCTTTCTTCTTTGGGGTGTTTTCCACCACTTTCCTTCCTGAGGCAGTAACTCAGTGCTTGTGCACCTGGAAATTTAAGGATTGCTTTGTTGGATGCATTTTGTGCTTGCTGCTACTAAACTGAGATGCACAGATTGCTACACTACCCATGCTGCAAAAAAGCAAATCTTGCATCCCTCTTCCTCTTATTGCTACGATGGGCTTCCTCACTCCTCCTGCATCCTGATCTGATGGTTTTCTGTCCTTACCCCTCCAACTTGTCTTTTCTCAGTACATGGATATGCCATGGCTTCCCAATTGGTTTCTTCCATTTTACCATGCATTTTACCATGCATTTGTTACCTACCAAAGTACTAGTTTAACACTGTAACCCTTTAATTTTCCCTGAGGAGTCACTGGTGTTTCACAGCACCTGTTGACTTGTGCACAGCTTTTGGCTCTCTTGTTATGAGCATTTGGAGGCTCTCCTGCAGTTTCACTGAGAGCTGTGAAACTTTTCCCCCTCCTTCTTCCTTAAGGAATCCACTAGTGTTCTCAAGGCTGAAGCCCTCTCTCTATTCATGGGGCTGGGGAGCAAGGCTGAGAAGTACTGCACTGCTCTGCACAGCTTGATGGTTTCTTCCTTCTGTTGCATCTGAAGCACATTTCAACCAGCTAATGCCAAACCTCTCTGTGGTGGTTTTTGTTGTGTTTTCTGTGTGGACAGAGTTTCTCTGGGATTCTCTGAGAACTGTGTGTGAGCCCTGTTGCAGACTGCTACTCCGCTCTTTGGAGGGCAAACTCTATATGCTCATTGCACTCAAATGATAAATCTTATTGCCCTCTGCTGTTTGCTAACGAGCTGTGCTTCTGTTTCATCTGCAGATTGCAGGATTTGACACTCTATAATCCGGAAAGGACCATTACAGTTAAAGGCAGTATTGAAACTTGTGCTAAGGCTGAGGAAGAAATTATGAAGAAAATCAGGGAGTCCTATGAAAATGACATTGCTGCTATGAATGTGAGTTGTCTTGGTGCATGGGCCCTTTGTGGAACTAGAAACATGGAGAGACTTGGGTATGATGGGCCTCTGGAGGTCACCAAGCCCAGCAGAAGGGTTGCTTAGAATAGACCCTCTTCAAAGATAAATGAGGTTGTGTAGGCACTTGTCCCCTTTTGAACATCTCTATGGGTAGAGAGTCCACATTCTCTCTGCCCAGCCTGTTCTATCTCACTGCTCTCATGGTGAAAGTGACTTTCCTAACAGCTCATTAGAATTACCCTGTTGCAACCTCCCCTGTTACTGCTTATATTAATTTGTGGAGCTTGGGCAAATTTTTATTATTACTTATACATGTATGTCCTTTCAAGGAAGGCTTTTCCTGGTTTGTTTTGAGTAGGGTAACAGAAATTAATTTAGAGGAAATGAATTTCTCTTATTGTTGCAAAAAGCTAAAGGAATATGTGTTCATATTTTATTGTTGTTTATGTGCTTTGGTTTCTGTATCTTTCTTAAAGTAGTGATTTTCAGTCTCTGTGTTACAAGTGTAACAACATATGGAAGAAGGGTCTTACCTGCTTTCAATTATTTGAGAAATCTTAATAAAGATTTTTCTTGATTTAGATAATAGGCATTTATTTTATTCAAAGATTACTGGTGATTATATAACAAAAGCAACACACCTCATTAGTTTGCCAAAAAGTTACTAATGAACGTTGAGAAGTGATGGAGAGTTTTGATAAGGTTTGAATAGAATTTTGTGTGTGTATGCAAATCACAAGGTCTAGATTAAGACTGGAAATATTATTTCAGTTTACAGTAGTCTGATTTCCTAGAAATGGCTGTTCTTCATGGTTTCTCGACTGGCCACAGAGAATAGTCTTCCTGCTTTATTGTGCCCTCCTGTGCTATAAGCAGATTGCAGGACACAAACTACACAGAAGGACACGATATGTTTTATTAAGGTACCTTTTTGCTTCATGTGGTGAGCAGGAACATGGGGTGAGCTTGAAGCTGCTCTAATATTTAGCAAAGGTATAGTAAGCAGAAAACCATCTCTGTTACAGAGATTTCAATTTGTAGTGATTATTAGGGTAGTTTTTTAGTTTGGGGTTTTTTTTTATGTCTTATGATTGGTTTATCTTGATGGCCTGAGATGGTATCTGTATCTAGTTGAGGTATTTGTAAAGCACAGTCATGTTACTTGGCAATAATCTGGAAAAGTGAAAAAGTGTGTCGTGGACAACAAATGTCCTTACACATGATGCTGCCTCTCTTCTTAGGTGTGGTCAAGGAAGAGATATGCAACTTTATAGTTGATGCTTTCCCAGCAAAAACTGGGGGGCATCTTCATCTTTTGCAAGGCGTGGGAGAGAAAGCATATGAGAGAGACAATGGGGTTCTAGTGCAGCACAGACCCCCTCTGTATGAAAACTCAGGACTTGTGCATGGGCTTCCTCTGTTTCTACAGCCTGTCTTTCTAGTGTAAAACCACTAATTATTGCTCTGATTGTTCACACGGAAAGTTGTACTGCTGCCTGAATTTCTTGCCATGAAGTTTGTCATATTTTTCAATGATTAAATTGTACCAATGATTCTCAGCTGCCTCTCCTACATGTTTCCTACATGCCTACATGTTTTTAATGTTATTCATCTGTGCATGTGTCTGGGAAATAGGTTGGAAGCAGAGTCCTTTGGGTAATGGAGATGAAATTTTTTTAAATAGCATACTGACATCTTCTGAAAAGGTTAATAGCCTATGCCAGCTAGGATTTTGATTAAAGTTAATAACCAGGATTGTAAATCTTTAATAACTCTTCTGTCATTGCAGCTTCAAGCACATTTAATTCCTGGATTAAATCTGAATGCCTTGGGTCTATTCCCACCTTCTTCTTCAGGAATACCACCTCCTGCAGTGAGTGTTGCCTCTGCTGCTGCTGCTGCTTCATATCCACCATTTGGGGTAAGGAAAGTCTCTGATTTTGAGTCATCAGTGGTTGTTGATACTAATTTGTACAATGCTGCTATTCAAAGCTGCTTTGCTAGTTTTGTTGGGTTTTTTTATGAATTATCTCAATGATCTGGGAATGATGTTTTAGTAGCTGTGTTCTGACAGTTTTCTCAGTGTTTTTTGTCTTCCTGCTTGCACACTGAAAGTATTTCCTGCTGCTCTTGTGGGAAACAGACATTCATTGGTCCTTTAGTGAAATGCTCTGTGAAACCAGAAAAAGGGTATTTCTTGGAAACTGTTAGATCCTGTTTTATAGAGAGCTTGAATTATTGCAGAAAGTAATGTCGTATAAAATGGGATTTAAAAATTGATGGAATTTGTAAATAATACTATTCTGCAGTTGTATTCCTGCAATATGGAAGGAAAATTATCTCCTGTCACAAAGCAGGGATCTAAAGTTGAAGATCTGTTTGAATGTAGTTATTCCATAAATGTACAAGCTCTGTTAAAATGCAGTATTGCTAAATATATAGGATTTAAATGATGAAGCTTAATCTTCAGAAAGCTGTCATTACTTGTCACATTCCTCAAGAAGTATGTGAAAAAGTTCAATAGACTGCTACTCAAAGGCAGTGCTGATTAGTAATCACAAATGAGGTCTTTAGCTATGAAGCAGAAGATAATTTGTTGTATCAGATTGCTCCAGAACCTTTCAGGAAACAGACAGTGCTTTGCTAGTCAAGAAAAGTCAAATTCAGTACCCAGAGAAGGTGATTTTTTTTTTTTTTTCATTTCTCAGTTTCTGGTAGATGTGGTTGTTAGCAACTCAATGGAAGATGAATTTTCAAAATGAGCAAGTGGATGACAGAGCTTTACAAACCCTGATGTAGCTGATGTTCTCTGTGTTCAACATTAACTTCTAGAGAGTTGTCTCTGAGACTCTGCATGACCTAGAAAAGTGAAAATGCAGCACAGCATACTGAACTTTATCAAATAACACAAATGGGTCTATATATTGCACTAAAGGGAAGTCATTGCCTAAATATTTTTCCCAGAGGAAGAAGCCAAGAAAATGTCATTGCAAGGAACAGGAAAAATTCCACACTCGTAGCATTGTTTGTGGGAATGAACAACTTGGGTGTTATGAATGTACTATGAACTATATTGAGTATAATAGTGGCTTTATCAGGAAAAAGTGCTCCAATGAAAATTACAACAGATATATGTTTATACTCAGTTATTTCACTGCTAATAACAGTGCCTCTACTTATGACGAAAAAATTCCCCTCCAGTCCGTCTTCACTCCGACTATTGTAGCAGACTAAGCTAAAAAAATATGGGTTTCTGCCTAATTTCATGCTATAAGATGCCATCTGTGGTAATGGACTTGCCTGCATATATTAATTCTTTTTTTAAGAGAAACTAGAAGTGATTTGTTAACAGTATGTAACTTTCTTGTGTAGCTTTTTCTTTCACTTTGCTCCAGGCTTGCAAGCTACTTTGCTGTTCTTAAAATTCACACTGTAAGCCTGCAATGCTGTTCCTTACTTGGTTTATTTCAATTTTTTTCACTTTTTCCTTTTGTTGTGCCTCTTTCTTTTTGTTTTTTGCTTGTTTGTTGTTTTTTTTTTAGTTCTGCTTTAAATGTGAACCTAAAGTGTTGAATTTGGGTGATTTTTCAATTTTATTCACATCAGTCTCTCTGTTAGTGCACCTTTCTACATACCACCACCTCAAATGCACCATTTTTGTGCCTGCTAGATTCTGTAGCAGTTTACAGGTTTCTGGAAATAGGGCAGCAGCAGCATCTGGGAAGAAAGCATCAAGAAATAAGTGTTCACTGTGTGAAAGTGTGGGAACACTGCAACTGGAAGGACCACACTCTCTGATCCTGTTCATGCAGTCCTCTGAATAAGCTCTTGTTCCAGACATACAAGATGTGTATGGGAAGCTAACATGCAAAAAGAAGGGATAAACTCACAGGTTCACAGGACAAACTTGGGTGGTTTTTATGAAGATTGTGGGTGGTACAAAGGCAACCCCTGAATCTGAAACTAAGGGCTCCTGAAACAAATGCATGAACAAAACTAAGCTTTTTCTTACTTACATGTCAACTTACCTAGAAAAGAGCAGGTGTTTCTGTGGGCTTCAGGCAAGCCCCTCAGACTACTTGGAGTAACTGTCCCTGTTTGAGGAGAGAAAAACAAGGAAAAGTATGAGTTCATCTTTTAATGGGTACAGTTTTCCAGAAAACAAAGTTTCTATTTTCAATTTTGTTGGTTTGTTTCTTTACTTTATTGGACAAAGATTTGTAAATCTTCTTTCTTTATGAAGTTAAATCCTGTAAATTCTCAGTTTTATTGCTCTCTTTATTTTTTTTTTCCCTCTGGTAGGACTATTTTCAAGGCACTGATTAAATGCAGTATAGGGCATGTAGAAGTAGAAAGAGCAAAAAAAAAAGGAATATGGCTATATTTTGAAGAAGAAATGGAAAAACATAAAAGGTAACCACAGAGGGGACATCTCGGAGAGCTCATAAGGGATTTTAAAAAATAAAGAATGTGTGAATAAAAGAGGCTTCAGAGAAAGAAGCAACATTAATGAAGAAGTGGCATGGAGATTATTTGTCCATTTACCTTTGAGCAATTTGTTATCAAGTTCCTTGTTGTGGCAGAAGTGTGTAGGCCACCCAAGTCCCTTTAGCTTGTTTTAAGTGGATGTCTGCATATACTTGGGAAGACTGGTTAGTTGGCATTGAGGATATCCCTTCCAGGCAGCAGAAAATTCTTTCTGAAAACACACTGCTGGCACCAGGATATAAGAAGTGTATCCTGTTGCTGTCTTGCTTATATTTGTCAAGTGCAAATTCTGCTCAGGGATGGACATGGCTCTTTGTCTCCTGTTTGTCTGAGCAAAGGTGTGTTTCTCAGTAATTTCAACTACATCATCAACAGTGGACTCCTGGCAGTTAATGTCGTTTAATTAATACATTGTATGCACTATTTTCTAGTGATAAGGTGTTGCTGTGACCTTGTAAAGGAATTTTCTCTAAAGAAACTGAGCTGTCATCTTAATTATTGAAATAAGTGTCTGTTACATTCTTGATGCTTTTTTGTATGGGCAGGAAGACAAAAATCTGCATAGCAAATAAATCTAGGATTGTTATGGTGCCAGAGCTCAAAGGGACAGATCCAAACACCCATATATACAGCTGTAGCCAAATATTCCTGTAGCCAAAAATTCCAAATATTCCTGCATTTAGCTCCTTGGGCTGGGACATAATCAGGAGAACAATTTCTAGGTGACTAAGATGCCTCATTCTCTATGGTCCATACATTGTGAACCACTGCAGAGAATGCCTTACTGCATGGAGCCTCATCTAGTTTAATCAAATGAGATGCAGTTTCTGTCTGATTAAGTAGCTGGCTGTTGCTCTACAACAGGTTCTCCTTGGTATCTGTTTGCTTACAAATACAAACACACATCTACATGCACACATCTGCTACATGTGTCTTAATGTATGTCATAATGTATACTTATCTATCACTAGCAACAGTTCTTGATATATCAACTATACAATTTATTTGCAAAGTCCAAGCTCTGTTTACCTGTTTCAAGCAGTTGTGTGTAGCCATTTAAAAGGGATATAATAGAACTGTACACTGTGTTTTCAGTCCTGAATTTTTCTGTTTCTTCACAAAAATCCAAATTCTGTACATTTTTCTGTCTTCCTAAAAGATGACTAAATCAGAGCATAATTGAAGATGTCTGAAAATATTTTCAAAATTGAAAAGTTTAAAGGTTTGAGGAAAAAGTAGGGCTTGAGAAAGAACTTAGGAAATGTCTTGGTTAGGAATACTAGGAGTTTAAAATCCTTGTTACTGCCAAATGGATAAAATGGGTATCATTTTACTCAAGATCTGTGTGAGAGGATAAAAATTGTTTTCTTGTTTTGTAGCCTATCTGTAGCTGATGTCTTGTTCACCTGCTTTTGGGTCTGGAGAACCACCACTCTACCCTTAAATCTTTGTCCTTAACTTTGTATTTAAATACTGGTGTCTGTGGCAGTTCTGACAGAATTGCAAATAGTTTCATGAGTCTGTCCACTGTCACTTGTAGTGAATGTCACCAGCTCAGCACCTGTACAATGAATGGGGATTTGTGTGAGGAGGGAAGATTCTGCAGAAGTAAATGTACCCTGTGCTTTTCTTTTCCAGAAGGTATGTTATTACAAAAACTTATTTTGTAATAATATACATTTATATAATCAAGTATTCTGGCCAAACAGCTTCAGATAGAGTTGTACTGCAAGTTAATGCTTCTGTCTTCCAAATTTTGGGGGGAATATGCACATGCTTGTCTCTCAAGATTAAAAGTTTGGTCTCATGCAATGCTGGAGATTTAAATCTCCATGCAAACAAGAATTCCACATTTTAGAGTTCAACTGTGTACAGTCATGCAGTTAAATACATTTGACCCATCTACTGGGGTAAATCAGATTGTACACTTCCTTTTATAATCAAAATTTCACATGTTTGATCATCCTTTTGTAGTCTTTGGGTCTAAAAATTGGCCTCCCAAGGGGGTGGGGGAAGGAGGGTTAACCTGGAGAGGACTCATCTTGCTGAAAGGTCATTGGCTGTTGTGTGGCAGATGTCCTCAAACTCATGGGAAAGTGAGAAGTAGGCAGCCTTCCCTCACAAGAGGAGTTCAAGCTGCTCTCCTGCATCTTACAAGGTCCTGTAAGAGACAGATGAACTTACCCTGTGTGCAAGGTGTAGCTAAGGTGGAGAGATGCTCCCCTGCTCACAGCAGAACTGCTTTCTCTCCTCTTCTTTTTGCCCACCTGTTGTAGCTTCTTGAAGCTCAAAATGCTCTCTTTCTAAACTCTTCTTGAGCCTCACAGCTATTTTTCAGGTCATATGATATATATGGAGGCTTCTAGGAAGGAAGGGAAAAGAAAAGTAGAAGGTAGTTTCCTACAGTAAATAAAACCAGAAAATCAGACCACCTTTTTTTGATCAGAAAAACCATCTTGTACAGCTAGGCTGATGGGTTGCTTTCCTTTATTCTTTTTTCCCATCTCCTGAAGCTTTTTGTTGCAGGTGAGGAACATGCCAATGGAAAATTTCTCCTTAGAAGACATTGTGGTCAAGAGATTCCTTCTTTATTCTCCAGTAATTTTCTTAATGACAGTAAAGAAGTCATCTTCTGTATGGCATAGATGTGAGAGAAGAAATAACTGCATTGTGCTTTTGGCAGGAAAGAAAAGTAAAATGAAAAATTTAATTGAGGGCCTTCATTTCATGCCTTGAGCATAGATAACAGACAAGGAAGAGGAAAAATCTGCCCTATGTTTCCAGGTACTTTAACTCTTACTTGGTGGAGTTTGCCTCCTTTGGATGTCTGGGTTTGGATAGGATTAACTCGTGACTGTTAAGTCTAAACTACCCAGGGATAGTAATGTATGCACATCTAAAATGTGTGTAGTCATAAGTAGCTTTGCCTTAATTTAGCTAGCTTGTTAAATGGTTGATAATTTTTTGAGGAGCTGTCCTACAGCCAGAAGAAGATGTGGTTTTAGGGGGAGGAAGAAGGATTTGGCAGTGTTGTTACAAAAGGATTTTGTATTGGTGAAATGAAAAGGGAATATGTGCAGCACACACAATCTTGAGGAGGGCACTATAGGACAAGAGCATTATCTGAAAACATTGCTACCAGCTAATTAGGCTTCTTTTGAAGACTAACCTCAGTGCCTCTAATATACCTTTTCTGCTGCTTAGTTTCTGAAATTCATTAATGATGTGTTTTTGACAGCCAAGAAATTTGCTCCATAGTGCATAGCACTCTGGGATTATTCTGCTCTGTGGAGGAAATGGTTGGTCCTCTCACTGCCTTGAAGTCTTCTGCTCATACCATGCTGTGTTGGCAGGGACCCATGTCCGGAGTAATCAGAAACTATTCTGCCTCTGGAGATGGACTGACCCCCAGTGAGGGAAACAAAAATGCAATTGGCACTGTATGATGCACAAAGATCTGGCAAGTTGACAGCTGGTATTTTTTTCTGAGGTCATGAAGCCTCCAGTTATTCTTATTAGCTCTTTTTACAGTTTTGAGGTTGTCATAATGCAAGTAGCATCACTCACTAACTAGTAATGTGCACTTTAAAAATAAAAATGGCTTCTTCCTCAGTGCAGGCTTGAATGTTTGTTTTGGTATTTGCAGTTCCTTGGGACAAGAGATGAGAACTTGTTAGTCCCCTACTCCCAGATTCTTGTGGTGGGAAGAATATTTAATCAGGGTTCCCTTGAATACCTTGGACTCCTAAGCTCCAAGTACTAGAATCAGCACATTCTGAATATTAAACTAAATGTAATTCCTGAAGGTGCCAAATATTGTTTCTAGAGTGTGCTGAGCTACTTCAGGCCAGAAACAAAAATAGGTTAAGTCCTCATTCTGGTGTAGCTGGCTCCATATCTGGTTTGTTTGCTTTTTAAACATCATGGAAAAATAAGTGACCTTTCTGTGTTTTCTCAACCTGTTTTACTCGCAGCTGCCAAGGAATCTGCAAGCTTTGTCCTTGTAAACCAGAGTTGATGAATACCTCTATCTTTCAAAGCCACAAATTTCATAGGCAGATTTCTAGGAGTCTGGAGTATCCATGTGGGTGGTGTGTCATAGCCATGATTCGTGAAGTGGAATTATTTCTAATACATCAGCATTTTGGTGGTCATGCAGTGTTGCAACACCAAATACCTATGTTTGCTTGTGAATGACCAGCAAAATTCCTGCTTATGCAGTTTCACAATCTGTTCCTTACGTTGATTTCTGGTTTTGCCTCTAAATTCAGAATAAATGGTGGCAGATTACTCTTTTTGGCATTGTGGCCAATCAGATTTTGCAAAACCAAAAAGTTCATGTGGTGTTCAGAAATATGTCAGACCTGTTCCTGCTTGTGAAATGCCTAATAACCAGCCTGCCAGAAATATATTCCTTCTCAGCTTCTGTGATTTCTACCCCCTTGTTCCTGGCTAGGTTTTTATGTTGGAAACACTTCTAATAGGTGTGGTCCTGTTGGAAACACTTCTAATAGGTGTGGTCCTGTTAGTGACTTCCAGTAGTCTGAGGAGATTCCCATGGCTTGCCAGGCAGAAAATGATGGTGATGAAAAGTGTTAAAGTTGGGAGCCAAGAATTTGAGTGAGTAGAACTGAGTGAGATTATTTTAGCAGCATCTCACTTAAAGTACTGACCATTGTGTAATAACCAGCTGTGTTTGAGTTTCAGGTGTTGACATGCAGTAGACCCCAAATTGGAAATGCAGATTAGGGTTCTTGCTTGGGTTTCCAACCAAGAGTAGAGGACTATCTCAGGTAGCTAGGCAGAGGGCTCCCACCCACACAGCATACTTTCTTGGTGTCCAGGACTGACGGTGAGGGAGAGGTAGAGCTTGCATGGCCTTGCTGTGGGCTAATTGCATCAGAAAGAGTCATGCTCTTGGTTCATCTGGTGACATGGGTGTTTTTTACACGATGCAGCAGTAATGTCTGTGGGGTAAGGCAGAGCAGGCTCTGCTTTGACAAGCAAGTTGCTAGCCCAGAAACTCAAATGGTGGAGGTAGGTGATGTGATGAGCTCCTGGTTTCACTAGCAGAAGGTTGCTGCAAGCAGGATGCTGAAGTTGATGTTAGGGGATTCCCTGTCCTGCTTGGAAATCCTTCCCACCACTCTTAATGCTCACACCAGTCTGGGGTTCCTGGGAAGATGAAGCCCCCAGTGGATGGTGGCACTGGGAAAATGGGTGATGCTTCAGGGTGTCCAGAGTGAAGTTAAAAATGCACTTTGTGTCTTTAAAATTGTTTTGCTGGCTCTTAACTGGACTCAGCAGTGAAGAACCTTCTGAGTGAAGTGTTACCTTCTGCATGTAGTCCTGGCTTTTCAGGTAGTGAATATGACAAAATTTTACTCTCTGCGTGGGCTTAAATCTTGTTCTAAATAAAACAAAAAACCCAGGAGGATGGGGAGAGATTAGGCTTCAGTTTGTTAACCTATACTGGCAGCACCCTATTAGCTGATGTACCAGATGGTGACCCAAGAGGTATGTCCAAGAATGTTGTGAAACTATGGATAATGTTAGCCCTATTTACCAAGACTTTAAGTTCTCCTTAATGAGCCTTTTGTTTCCAGCAAAGGCTTAAACTTTTAGTACTGGAAAATGAATACACTGGGATTTCTTTCACTGGTGTTAAAAGCTTACTTTTAATTAATGCATTGAATCCTACTGGAAATGTCTTCAAGGATACTTGGCATAATGTTGGTTTCCCCTTGCTGCAAGCTTTTATTACTAAATAAATAGAAGCATTTAGTACAGCTGTACAGCTGTAGGCCAGTATAATCCTTCACAGGGCATTTCAAAAGCATGGTTTAAATTTTGGCTTTAGATCTGGTAGAGGGTTTGAATAAAAGGATACCTCACTTCCTGACAAAGCTTAGAGTAGTCTGAAGACCAAGTGAGTAATCTTAAATCTTCCTTGCCTTTGGTGATCATGGGAAAGGGGGAGAATAGCAAAAGGGAACTTTTTAATGCACTCATCCACTGAGTGAATTTGTTTACTATTTAAGAACAAAAACCACCAATAACCCACTTGGCTTAGATGATAACATTGACTGAAACAGTTCCATGCAGTTGTAAAGTAGTTCTTAATTATTTTCCTCACAACTAAAGAAACTGACGCTGTCTAGAAATGGATAGCATGACTTTGTGATTTAAAATAAATGTCTCATCCTAAGATAATTGATTTGCAACACATTTAGAGTAAATTAAAACATATACTGGAGATGGCTTAGACACCAGCAAAGAGCTGATTCTGCTTCTACTAATATCTTGCACAAAATCTCTCACTTAAGTTGTTAAAAAGTTCTTAAAGGTTTCCAATCTTATCCCAAATATTGTTATGGATTTATGCAACCTAATGCATGGAGCAAGGGGTCTATGGTAACACTTAAAAACATGATGAAATGGTGAAAAAAAAATTGTGATGTTGGCAGACTTGCAGAAAAAGATTGAGATTAGTGCTCAAGTTATCACTTAGGATAAAAACAAACATACCCCCTTACTAGCCCTGAAATCAGCCCTGCAAAAATACACCCTCTGCTAAGGGAGCCCTGTACTGACCCAGTGTCACTGGAAAGCAAGGGGAGGGGGATGTTCATCATGGAGAACAACTGCAGGGGCAAAACTCCATTTTTTTGTGTAGTGGGCTTTTTTGGGTTTTTTGTTTGTTTTTGTAGGTTTGTGTGTGCGTGTGTTGTCTATGGAGATTAATTTTGAAATCTCATTCCCCAAATACAATGTCCAGTCCCCATCTCTGGTGGCTTAGGGCCTACTTTTTTATCTACCACTACCAGTCTGAAGAATCCTAGTTTGATTTTTGAGTTTTCATCCTTGCCTGGCCATGCTTTGGCTGTTAGGCAAGTGCAAGATGAGGAGGAATGCTTTTCCTCCTGATGACCTATCTGGTAAGGGAAAAGCTCTCAGTGTGTGGTTTTGGGCAGTTTGTAGGATTGATGCACCAAGCTTATACCAAGGGTAGCCTATTGGGCTTTACAAATCTTTCTAAATGCAAGCAAGAGATGCAAAAAGAAGATTTGAATCTGCAAATTTTCCTGGCTGGGACTCCTCAGCTTCTAGCTCTGGTGTGGAGCGGCTCTTGTGCCATGGAGTAATAGCTGAAGGAGGGGAAGAAGCTTTACCCCAGTTGAGGTTTTGGAAACTTAAGAAATGACCACTCTGTTAACCCAGTTTGCATAAGAGTAAACTATAACATGGTATGGATGGCAGTAGAGAAGTGATCCTCCTGGGAAGAACTTCTGTTGGGCTGCAGAATGTGGCTGGAATGAGGGGGAACCATCCTGATGGAACCTGCAATGCAGGGGCTCCAGGCAAGCCCAGTTTAATAAAGCAGCCAGAGGTTACAGGATTTTGCCAGAGGTTACAGAATAGGCTAGGTCTTGGATGAGGTGGATGGGATTTAAAATAAGAAATAATTTTCTTTTTTAAAAGAAATAGTGTAGTATAGACTTGTAGGCTAGAGACAGATGGTTGGTGTTCAGGGACTTGCAGGAGGTATGGAAGGAGGTGTAACCAAACTAATGTTGGAAAAAGAGTTGGATTAGTGTTAAAATGTGAGAGGTACTGGTGTGCAGAATCAGTTGCTTAGCTTCATCCAATGAGGTAGATTAATTTACGTGTCTGTGTTAGATCACTGTTTTCAATCATGATTTAAAGGAGTAAGCAGGAAATCTGAATTAAGTTTACTTATCAAGTTTTACATCTGTACTTTCGTTACCTTTCTGAAAGCCTTAGTGTAGTCTGCAGCAGCACAGCTACCCTTTGCCACTGTAGTGAATATATCTTTCTATTTAAACAAGTATGCACTTTACCATTTGCTTTGGTTAATGTATTTTTTCAATGTTGTGTTAAAAATGATGAATGGTGCTTTTCTTATTTGTTTGATTAGTTTTTAACTTCTGAATTTCATCAGGCTACATTTGGATGGAAACTGGAATTCAATTAATGAACAAACCAGCATTTAAAATTGTTTTCCTTAGTTAAATGTACTGGGTATAGACAAAATTCCTTATCAAGCTTGTTA
This sequence comes from Calypte anna, assembly GCF_003957555.1. Lineage (NCBI taxonomy): Eukaryota > Metazoa > Chordata > Aves > Apodiformes > Trochilidae > Calypte > Calypte anna. Next base: position 32,411,810 of record NC_044245.1, on the reverse strand, counting down.
TGGGTTTAAAGCATACTGACTTTTGTAGAAACAAAGCAAGTATTATCAGCTGTTTACGAACTGAATTGTTTCTGGTCACCATGCTCTTCAAGGATCTTTTTCTTAGAACAAAGGAATTTGGCTTTATGAATCTTGGTTTCTGGAGTTTGTCTCCTTTTTATTAATAATTTTTTAAATTCTAGTAAATTAAGTTTAGGTTCTCCATCTGAATGAACATCCTGGTGTTGTCTTAACTGTGTTCCATGGCTATGTGAGACAAACTTCTCTCCCAAAGCCACATCCCTCACATGTATGCAGGCCTCCTGTCCCACCATCCAGAAGAGTACACAGCTTGCTTTGTCCTGTTTGGACCTGTTCAGTGTTAGGGTGGACAAGTCCTGAGCCCATCCTACAAGTATACGTAGGGCAGAAGAGGTAGTCTGTGCATCACAGGTTTCTGAGGGGGTGGATGTATGGGCAATACACCTTGGAGAACTTAGGTTGTTGTTTTAAAAGATTTTTTTTTCCACATTTCTATCAGTTCCTGGGGCTAGGCTGGGCTTGAACAAACTACTTTCTTATGTGGGGAAAAATTTATTTGAATGGGGAAGGGAAGAATATTTCACAGGAGTCTCTGTGTACAGGAGACTTTACTGTTGTCAAAAATTAGTTGGTGACTTGTTCCATGACTTAATGAACTTTGCAGCTTCAGTAATAAGAGCACACTAACATCGAGATGAAATGTATTTAAATTTGTAACTATACTGTTAAGGCCCTTATCGTTATGAAGCAGAAAAGATAAACTGCAGGATGCTTTCTAGAGTCAATACAGACATTCTTCAAGATATATATACACATATATATTTTAGTTTTTAGATTTTAAGTATAGGTTTAAGCAAATTTGGCCTGTTAAGGGAGTTAACATTGAAGCTCATATTCCACACAGTAGGAAATTAGTTCCTAAATTTAGTGCTTCTAACATATGTTTAAGATGTAGGAATCTATTTCTGATATAACTCATGCTAGAAGTTCCTGGAAAGCTCCATGACTTATGTGGCATGGCATGGAGACGATTAAATTATAGCTGATTTTCTTCCATCCTAGGATCCCAGAAGCTTCTGTAAGATTGATGGGTGGTGTATTCATTGCATTATGTTTTGATGTGTTTCTTTTGGAGGATAGTCTTCCAGTAAATACAGAAAGATTTTAAAGTTATTGTGGGTAAGGAGGTGGACAGATAATAAATTGAACTTGGTGTTATGATACCCTCTTGAAAGACTTAGCTAGACTTGATTTCTGCCAGAAGAAAAAAGAAAGAGCTGTTGTTTTTTTATGTTCATGCTTTGAAACAAATCGAACTTTTTTTGAGTAGTTAAAAATCAGTGTGGGTAAGGAAATGGGCATAATTTCCCTAAATGCTGTGTAAATACTGTGTGATGTTATACTTGAAGATGAATTTAGTTATACTTATGGGCCAATGTGCTTCTGCAGACAAGAATGAGAAATGATGATGTATATATACAACTCAGTATCAACAGATTTTCCACTGTTTCTTAATGAACTCACATCATTATTACTTCAAAAATGGAAGCGTTAGATTCTCACACAAAAATAATTTTTTAAAGATCCTTAAAAAAACAGTTGGAATGTATCAACAAGTCAAAATATGGGCAGGATATGGGGCAGAGAGCTACATTAGAGTTGACTGTGCAGCTAGAAAGACACGTGTGCATCTTCTGTCTGTCTTTGCCTTTGCTGTCCATGATTTCATGTTTAAGGGTGAGACAGCCAAAAGGAATTTCAGTGGTGAATTGAATCTAGCCAGGAAAGTGGCTTGAAATTGAGCTTTGGGAGGAAGGGAAGAGGGGAAAACTCTGCTGTTGGCAGATGGGCAGCAGAGGAAAGGCAAGAAATATCTGCAAACAAAAGTGATGAAGTTTGATTTGTTTCTATGGCAGAGAAATGTGTCTGGAGGTGGATTTAGGTAGAAGCTATGTAAGTTATTGAAAACCAAGTCAAATTACATGTTTGATTTGTAGCAGTGCTGCACAAATTAGATGGAAATTTTGTGTGCATTAGCTAAAAGTTCATCTGGAAATGGGGGGCTGGAACTGGATGTGGGAGAGAACTTTGGCAGCGGACTTCTGCGGGAGCTTGGAATGTGTATAGACAATTGAAGGGTAGGGGTCAAAAAGATGAGTGAGCAAGGGGTGACTGAGCTTTCTGCACTTAGATTGAAAAGAGGGATTGTCTCTGCACCTAATGTAGTTACTATGGGTCCTTCTGACAAAACTTGAAAAAATCAAGTATCTCATGAATTTGTATCCAATTTTCCAAAGTGATGAGATCAACCAAGTGCCTATAGTAACATTTCCCAGTTACTGGAAATCTCGCTGGACTCATGATGAACACGTAAAAGGGCTTACTATAAGTATGCTCACAGGATGTTTGTAATAATAAGGGGAGAAAATGAGTAATCTTCTGGGAAGTGGTGTAACGTATATACTGAAGTGACTGGTATCCTTCATGAGAAGTATGTAGTTTCAGGGTGTAGTTTTGAGATAATTTTCAACTGCCCTGTAGGCAGGTTGAAAAGGGTGTCCCCACCTTTTTCCATGCCCTGACCTAATTGTTCTTGCTTCCTCCTCTGCTTCAGGACTGTCACTTTGTGTGGCTCTCTGGTTATTTGGGTCAGGGATCCACTGCCTGCAGTAAAAATCAGCTGGAGCTGCAGTCCTGCTGGCCACAAAGCACAGAGGGCAGTGGGGAGGATAGGTATGGAGGGCTGCAACCTGTGTCCAGGGAAAACGTGGGCCTAAACCAGTATAAACCGACTGTGAATCTTGATGCCATCCTTGTATGTGTGAAAACACTGGGGAAATTTTGCGACTGTTGCAACCACCTAAAGCTACTGGCAGAATGTGTTTCTATTCTCAGTATCCTATTTTGGGGTTTCTTCACCTGGTACATGGAGCTGTGCCTAGAATCTGTTTCCCCTGAGGTTACAATTGACTTGTGTTTACCAAATATAAAGTGGTAAAACTTGGAAATAAGTATTTTGTTCTGATTTGTTTATGGTTAATGCACTGGGACTTTGGTTCCCCTTGAAAGAGGTTACGAAAATTGAGGTTTTTTAGGATTGCAGCTGCTTTTTGTGTTGTGTATAGCATATATTTTTATTTTGTTTAAAATATACCAGAAATAGCTGCTTTGAGTTTCTGTATATAGACCTGCATCCCAACCAAAATATATATAATAGCAAAAGCAAATGAGCACTGTTGGTCTCACGTGCTCTATTCACTGATGCTTGGGTTGGTCTGCACAGTGGTCACAGAGTGACAATGAGGATGGTGGCATTGTATTCAAATACCTCTGTGGAAAAAAAGAACTTGTTGGCTTTGTCTTGCTGAGGATGAAAAAACATTTTGAAAATATGTGTGGGAAACCCATTGGAAGAAATGCCTGAAATGTGTGTGTGTGTGGCTTAAATACCTCCTGGTTCAAAAGAAGGTTTGTGTGAAATGCTTTTGAGAAGTAACCCTGATGTGAGTGGATGGATTAAAGGCACGGTGGTGTAGTGGGTACTTGCTGATGCTCCATTGGTCTGAGAGAAGCTCTTCTAAGGCTGGTAAAACAGTCACAGTTTATGGTGACATACCTAACCTTGCATTGCTATGAAGCATGGAGAGAGGTTCTCTCCATGTGAGTTATGTTGTGCTCTTCAGCTGGGACCTCTGGATGAAAGCAATAGGAAATGTCAGTGGTGCTTGATATCCAGTGGATACAATGTTGGGGTCCTCTCACTTTTAAAAATGCCAAGTCTGGCATCTAATTCTCCAGCCCACTTGAGGCTTGCTTCCAAAGTTCCAAATGTTGCATAATGTTACACAGGAGGAATTGCTGGCAGTTTTCAAGCTGGCTATCATTCCAGATCACTCCCACACAAAGGAAATTGTAGCATATATGTAACTGAGGCTTTTTGTGCCATGCTCAGCACAATCTACAACTAAAAAGACCCAAACAAAACAAAACAAAAAACAACAACAAAAAACCCCACAAAATAACAAAACCAAAAAAAACACCTAGGAAAAATTAGAGCTTGCTTGCATAGGCTGTAGCCCCTCTACTTGTAGCATCCACTCATCTCCAGAATCCTGCATGTAGAAGAACATCCAGTGACAGATAAGAATGAAAGCCTCACGAATGAAAGCAATAGCGTGGTTGTTTTTTAAAACTCTTAAAACTGCAACTGTTTTATAAAAGGTAAAAGAATCCTCCTTTGGCTCAAGCTGTTCTTTCATGTTCTGTGAATTTTGTGATTCCCAGAGAAAGCCAGACCCTTAATATTCAGGCACCACAGTGCATCATAGGATTTCCCCCTCATTTCCATGCATGCCTCTTCACTACCCATTTTCCTGTCAGTCTGATCTGTAATGTTCAAAAACATTCACTGCATATTTCCTTCTTCCCCACAGCAACAGCCCGAGTCTGAGACTGTTCATCTGTTCATCCCAGCCTTGGCAGTTGGAGCTATTATTGGCAAGCAGGGACAGCACATCAAACAACTTTCTCGTTTTGCAGGAGCATCTATTAAGGTATTATTACTCTGCCTAACTTTCTATCTATTCTACGTGACACTTTCAGCAAGTATGCACAAGCTGTGCTTTCCTGAATGTCCTCCCCCACTCCATGCTTAAAATGTGATGTGATAAATGGTACATTTGTTTATAAATCATCTTTTAATCTTCCTGGAGACAAGATAATTAGAAGCATGTTTTCAAACGTCTCCTGAGGTGTGAAATATAAGCTGCAAAGAAAACTACTTTGGTGGTCTCATTTTCTTAGAAACAGACTTAAGTCTTAATGATTCAGAGGCTCAGAGGCTTTCTTCTTGCTTGCAGAAAATTGGTGAGGTATATTACCCTTTTAAAAAACAGCAGTACAGGTGAAGTCTTATTATGCGGTGGCCAGTCTGTTCCATATGAATTGGTCTGGACTCTCAGGCTTGGATGGCTCCATGCTAAAGCTCTGGCCTTTGTCATTTGTGGACTCTGAGCTCCTGGAGCTGGTCTGTGCTCTAACATCATGTTAACCTTGCTTTACCATCATGTTAAAATCCAGTTCTTTGTGACTTGGCCACTTCAGTGTATCTAAGAACAAATTGGTTTGCAGAAGTTGACTTTAATGGAAGCTAAAGTTTTATTTTAGCCAATTTGGTGAAATCTTTAGATCTTCCTTGGCTATATTATTTGAGTTAGTACCAGTTGCAGTTGTGGGAAGTCCTTGGGTTTCTGCTACTAATGCCATTGTAACCAAAATATCTCTTCTAGATGCTTGATTATTTTTTTTAAAATAGACAGTTCTATTCTGTGCTGTAAGGATAATGTTTTGTCCTACATTAAAAAAAAAAAAAAAAAAGGGCAGTGCGTAGCTTTATGTGTTGCTAGGCAGACATTTTCCTGCACAGGTGAAGCAAACATTTTCTTCATTCTTTTGTTGCTCAGGAGATGTCCTGTTTGGGGAGTGCTATGGAGCAGGGATCTGCTGAAGGTCTGGGCAGTTTAGGGCAGGAATTGGCTATGCTAAGTTGAGCTTCATGAAGCCAGTGAGGCTGGGCAGGGCTTGGAAATTGTTCATCTCAGTGTGCAGAGGAAAATAATTGGGGAACCCTGATGAATGAGGCTTGTGTGTGGTTTACTGAATAGCAATCCATTTACTGGCCAGTCAACCCATGGGCACGCTGCCCGATTCCATCCTTCATTGAACAGTACATTGAGTAGTTGTTATACTATCCAGATGGTTTACACTAGTCTAGCACTAATCATCTAGTAATAACCTATAGGTTTTTTTAAAAAACGAATGGAATAGATGGAACTATGAGAGGTGTTGAATTTTCTTTATCAAACCTGTCTTGCAATAGGGATGTGATGTTTCACATGGATTTTCTCTTTCCCTCTCAACTCTCCTAGTTTGTATCTAGAAAGTAAGTGATTTATGGAAGGTATTGCTAGGTGGAGAGAGAAATTTGAAATAAGCTGGATCCCCAAGAACCCGTCCAAACTAGTTCTTTCGTTGGTTCCTGGAAGCCAGTTTAGTGGAAAGGGAGTTTCCTGTGTTCCTCATGGATCTGGCTAACAGTGGCCTCAGGCTTCCTCTACTGGCTGGCACCTCTCTACCCAATGCATTTTCCATGTCTGCATTAACTGAAATTCAGTTAAAAGTTTGCTAAAGTTCTGGTCTTTTGTTCCTTCAGTAGAAATAAGGAAGATATTTGCAGAAATGGAAATTAACATTAACTTAACAGATATCTACAGATCCAGAGTAGACTTGCTAAACTGAGAAGCTGCATGTATGCTTATCCATTAAAAAGACATCACTTCATCTGTAATCTGACTGACCAACAGGAGCAGCATGTTTGCTTCTGTGTGAAAGCAAATGTTAAACATGACAGCTACTAGAAACCAGTTCAAAAGTTCTGAGCTTTCTTTGACTACGTGCCCTTCACCATGACTTTTGAGCAACATATCAAATAATGAATCATTAAGGAACCTTAGCTTTTAGCTAAGAGTTGGAGTGAGTGCTGTCTGAGTAACTTCTAACTTGCCAAACTGTAGTTATCTGTACTTTGCAGAGGAGGCAAGTCTTCCTGCACAACATTCTGAAGTGGTTTGGAGTTATGCTGTAGATTGTTATACCTGAAAATGTTTTATATCCACATGCATCTTGTTTGTGTTCATGCTGAGCTTTGGAGATTTGATGAAACTCTCTAGCCACAAAGTGAGACTAAGTAAACTGCAGATGCAGAAGGGTTCTGTGTCAGGCTGTGGTGTCCATTCTGTTACTTCAGAGTGTGTGTGGCTGTCAAAAAGTTCAGGTTCTTTTCCTGTGCCAGGGGGCAATGGCTTGGTAATGCAGGCTTGGTGTGGGGTATCAGCAGACTAAATTATTCAGCAAAGGAGCCAGGCAGAAATTTCTGCTCTGTCTGCTGCTCACCCTGTACTGCAGTGCTGAGGCCTGTTTGGAACCACTGGCATCTTTTTTGTTACAAATTATGCCCAGAGTAGCCTTTCTTGTCTCTGAAGGAGCTGGGATGAGCATTACAGGTTTTGATCGTATGAAATTGTCAGCTTATGACTTGTCATATGGAAGAGTGGTTGTTTTCTGGTTAGGAATGTAAAACTATTTCCCACAGACATGAAAAATGTGCCCCTTGGATACTATTTCTATGTATATAACATCTTCTTTCAAGAGCAGACAAAATTAATACTGGAGTATCTTAGCTTGCCCCTTCAGACATTGAGATGTTGGTACATGTTGCTTTCACATCCCTTATAGATGTTTTACTCCAGCTGCTAAGAACAGAACATTCTAAGATAAAAGCAAAGCAAGAAACATCCCAGAACATTTAAGGATGTTTAAGATGTAATTAAGGCTTGATGAAAAATATTTTTCCTAAAATTTCAGTAAAGGCACTAAGAAAGCACGAGGTGACTGAGAGGCAAACTACAATGTCCATTTTACATGAATGGCAATTAACAGAGTGAGCTCTGTTCAGCCAGCTGCCTCCAAACATGCCTTGAAATTTTGCCCCTCTAAAGTACTTGTGTTCCAAAGAATGAATGGATTTAGTCTGTGCTGGTCCTTACCACAATGTCATGTCATATAAATGTACTGCTGTAAAACGAATGTGTATTTTTAGATATAGCCAATTGGAATGCAGAAATCATAGGAAAAATAAATATGCAAACCAGATAACTAGTATGTAATGTCTTCTCCATCTCAGGGTACAATATGAATAATTATATAAACTTTGGTTAGCAAAATTCTTGAGTGAAAATGATGCATGGTGACTGGTAATTTGTCTGAAATAAACTACAGCTGTTAAATATGAATAACATCCCTATGCCAACAGCTAAGATGAAATCCTGTAGTGTTTAATATATTGCCCATTCAACAGCAGCTATGTAATACTAGATGCAACAATGGAAATGTCAGTTGTGACAAACAAAAGATTCATCCAGAGTGTCAGAGGCTCGTTTGAATTATTTAATGCCACTGGAGTCTGAGAACAACACCCACTGAAATCTTACTTCTGTGGTGACATGAACTGCTAAAGACCCTACAGGCGTCTCTGTCTCAGCTCTGGTGGAGCTTAATTTTATTTGGGTTACACGAATGTCTGTAGATACAAACCTTTGGAAACTGCAAACTCATTGTTGCAGGACTGTTTTGATTCTGATTAGCAGCAACAATAGAATGGTCTTTTGCTCTCAGAGGGATGGATGCAAACTTTTGTTAATGAGCAAAAGTTGTTAGAAAGACTATTTAAGTTAGTGGACAGAGAGAAGAATCTCAGCCTATTAACCATGCTTGTAGTTTTGAAGGCTACGTTTCTTACATCACTCTTAGCCACATGAAAATGGCTTGTGGGTTTTGCCATATGTGGATGAGTAGCTATGCTTTTAATTTTTCAGAAGTAAATTTGCCTATTGTTTTAGCCAGTTTCTCCATATTTCATTAAGGTTAATTAATGCACTTTAAAGAGAACAAGCACATCACGACTGAGGTGCAATGCTGTTGCTGTAACGAGTAGTTCTTCACTCTTGAACAGAAATGTGAGACTGAAATGGGGAGGAGGTGGCTATAAACCATTCCTTGAAAAGACAGCTACCAAAAATTATGCTTATCCATTCCAGATTGCCCCTGCTGAAGGACCAGATGCCAAGCTGAGAATGGTTATCATCACTGGACCTCCAGAAGCTCAGTTCAAGGTACAATATGTTAAAACTTGTCAGTCCATAGTGGCCTTTAGACTGTAAGGGACAGCACTGAAAACAAAAAACTTGGTTCCAAGAAACATTTTATTCAGAATTTTAGAAAGGACTTGATTTTTGCTTTTCTTTTGCTGAAATATCTCTCATATGAATATGGGAATAATAAAGTACTACCAGAAGCCACATTCTGGTCACCTGAAAACTGGTAGGAATTTCTTGTAAATTAGGATCAAGTCTAGCATGAAAATATGGTCATATTACATTCCTAATTTCCCCTTTTATCTGTGAACACAATAGTTCAGTCTTTCTAGCCTGTCTTAATACACACTACACTGTTTTGTGTTTACTTGAAATAACAAAGCTGACAAGATGACTGAGTCTTTCCAGGTTACTGTTGCGTGCCAAGTGGAAAGTGCATTTTTTTAGGTAGCTCTACAGATAAACGCAAGATTTCTAATTGTATTTCCACTACAACTACGAAGACATACTCAACCTGATTATTCCATTTGTGTTCAAATTGAGCTCTGGAGTGGCCTTCTACCTGAAGTGCCAAGGGATAAATCTAGTTACCCCAAAAGGAGTTGACCACGTTAAGAGTGGTGCAGTCAGCTCTGTGCAGCACCCTCAGCTCATCACAGGTGAGGTCCAGAGCAGGTAGAAAGTCACTTGAGAGTTCATGTCCTGGCATCGTACTCTTGTCTGTTCTTGTTTTTGTCTTTGTATTTTTGCTTCAGGGCATCTTGCAAGAAGGAGGTGCACACACTTCAGGCATATCTAGAATCAGTTTCATTAATGCCTTTAGGAGTTTTGGAGAAGTATCAGGGGAGTGGTGACAGTGAACAAGATACATTTGAGATTATTGCTCAGTTACCATTATACATCTGAGAAGCTCTATGAAGGCAAAGTATAATTTAAAAGCTTTGCCTCCTTGCAGAGGTTTCTCTGTGCATGTGAGCTTGGCCACATGGCATGTTCCATACATGGGGTGCTCTTGTGATCTGGGATCAACATGAAGTCAGATTCTCGCTACCTTTTATTTCCATCAGATATCAGTGAACTTTCTCTCAAAGTGTAGCAGGCCAAAGTAGATTTGGGATATTCCGTATCCTGACTTTTCATGCAGGCAGATGCTTGTCCTCTGGTTCCCTCCCTAAGATAGACTTTAAGTCCCTCAGAGAGTCCTTTTGCCAGCTCTTCTCCCCAACCCGAGTCATGCAAGGAGGAAAGTCTTCCTTGTCTGCATCCTGTCAGTCAGTCAGTCAATTCTCTCTATGCCTGGGCTTCTGTTTGCAAAGAAAGATCAGTGTACTAGCCCAGCTGATGTCCCCGAGTATGCTGGTTTTTCAGAGGAGAGAGGTTATCCCTTGGGGCTTCCTTCAGCTCCAGTCCTTATAATCTTTTACTACTCTTTGAGCGGTGACTCTCTTGACTGAGATGGGCAGAGGCAGAGCTCAGTCCCTTCTTTATCACCACTTTTAACCCAAAGCATGCCTAACAGCCAGGGCCAAGCTTCATTAACACTGTCCTTAAGCCTTGTTTAAGAAGGGTCTTCTTTATTTTTGAGCATAGGCTACTGCTTGTTAGGCAAAAGAGTGTAATCTGAATGCACAACAACTTGAAGCGGGAATAGCTGCTGCTCAGATGAGTAACAAGCTCTTGGAGAGGCGGCGTCATCCCAGAGCCTGTGAGTTTGGCATCCTTTCCCTACTACATTGTGTTCTGCTGTCTGTGATTCATGTCCGTGGTAGCTGCAGTGGCTTCACCCCTTTCTTCCTCAGCTGCAGTAGCCTGAGGATGTTGTGGTATGCAGAGCTATTTGTTAGCAAGGCAATGGGAAGAGAATATGTCCCTGTTTACAGCTTCTGCTGCACTGCTCCCTAGAGTTTAGGCACACCCGTGACACGGGTATTCAGAGATAATCATGTTGCCTTGAATGTGAGACATGCCCAAGAGAAATGGAATCTAGTGTAGACAACACATTGCAGCCACGATTTACTGTCGAAGAGCTCCAGCCCAGTTAGGTCACTACCTTTCCTTAAAGGCTTCTTCAAGAGCTGAAAGATTTGGGATATTAGAAATGTATCTGCTATCTTTTAAATAGTCAACATCCCACCTTCCTTTACAAATCTTAATAATGCACACTTGTTTCTTATTAGTACCTCTCCCACTGATCCCCGCAGCCTGTGCAGATTGTCAAAGTGTAATGCACACTAAAAACACTGCTACTGAAATGAAAAGAGCTATGCTGGCTACTGTCTGTCTATATCAAATTTTGGAAATACTTTCAAAATCTCCAGATCAAGATGAAGGCTGGGAGTAGTATTTTATCTGCTCTTGGCAAACCTTTTTGAAGTGCTTTCCTGGAGCAGGAATCTCTAATTCTATGGCTCTTGAGGGTGCCAGAACACAGTAGTTGTACTGAGTTTTTGTATGGCTTTTTTTGTGTTTTGTCTCACTGGAAAGATGATCACTTTTCTCCTCTGTGATAGCATTCCACAATCTGCAGTATCCTACCTAGGTCCAAACCATGCTACAGATTTTTCCCCACTCTTCAGGTGAAGTCTGGTAATACTTTCAGCTCTAAGGTCACAAAATGTCTTTCATCTTACTCATTCCAGAGCAGCATGAAGTTGAGTAAGCTTTTAGGATATGAGATAGCAATAAGACTAAATAACCTTCCACTATTTAAAATAATTATCACATTGTGCTGTATTTTTTGACTTTTCATTGGAGTGGTGGCCTATAAGATGGTTAGAGTTAGTGTGTACCCAGTGTGATGGGGCTGGTGAGTGTGATTTAAAAGTGATAAAAATCTGAACTGAGAAGGCTTTGTGATCCTAGGTCTTTACAGCATTTCTCTTCAGTGTCTCAATAGTAATGTCCTTTTGGTGCTTCTAGGGGATGCAGAGTAGATGATGTTACCATTTCTCAGGAATTCACTGATGAATGGCAGGGAATAAGGAAATAAATATGTTTAAAAATCAGAAAGATGCATGAATTAAATCTCAAGGGATGCTCTTCTTGCTACCTGGCACTTGTGTGTTCCCCAAAAAAGGAAACTGTGTGCTGGTTGGAGTCACACTGTTCTCATGGTGCTATTTGAATTCTAGGCAGTTCAGTTTTTCACTTAAGAAAACAGAGCAAGATGAGATTTATTTATTTATTTATTTATAACATAAAACAATATGTTTTAATGACTTGTAAAAGTAGGCTATTTGCTCTAATTGGAGTCTTTATCCCATGACTTGTTTAGGGGGGTTGTGGCTTTCTTTTTCAGTCTAGCAACTTTAAAAGAATGGATTCCTGAGCTAATTAATTGCATTCTGTGCTTCTGGGTGCAATAAAAAATGCTTCAGCCAGACAGTTCTTCTCTCCACCACTCTTTACCTCTACAGAGATGCAATAGTTTCTTTTAAAAGCAGTATTTCTACTGAAAAGCATAATAATAATGCTCTCTATTAAATTGTTCCATGATTCCCTGGATTGTTGTACAATCTTGAAAGTTGGACAATGGTACTTCCTACCTTCTGGTACAAAGACTTTTTAAAAACTGTTATTATATTTACTAGGGAAAATGCTTTGTCAGGGTAATGTATGGAGAGTTCTCCTTTCTGTGAGATTTCTTCATTTCAATAAGCACATTCTCTAACTAAAAGCATTTTTGCAGGCTCAAGGGCGAATCTATGGAAAACTTAAAGAAGAAAATTTCTTTGGACCTAAAGAAGAAGTGAAACTTGAGGCTCATATAAAAGTGCCATCCTATGCTGCTGGTAGAGTTATTGGTAAAGGAGGCAAAACAGTAAGTAGCTGAAATAAAACTTTTAGTTTCTTATTTCAGTCTGTGTATGGGTGTAAGGCTTAAACATTTAGCTAACGAAGAGGTAATCTTTTGAAGTTATGTGCTGTTTTTGAACAGATGCTTTTTTTTTTTTCAGCTGTACTTGTTAAGATTTCCTATCTTCTAGCATGGAGTCAAGAGAAGCTAAGCTCATAGAATAATTTATTTCATCTAAAAAACCTATCTAACAAAAATCTATAGCTGCAGTCATATACACAGGACTTAGTAATAGTAATGTAGTTCTTCCATTTACAAGAACACACTCAAAACCTGCTTCTGTGAACCTTAGCTTATGCCAGTTATTGCAAAAAGATTTCATTTACTTAATTAACATCAAATCCAATGTGTCCAAAGGTAGCATTTCTGGCCAAAACTGGGTGAATGCATAATTTCTAAATAAGTGGTAGGAAATTAAGACCTGTTCAGACCTCAGTTTTCAAAAAGAACTTCTTTTATTTTTTTCTTCAACTTGATTGATGGCATTTCCTAGACTCAGTTTCATCACTGAGACTTTTCAATCCTGAAAAGGTGCTGGCACTCCAATCCTCTCATATGGTTGTTAAGTCACAAGCTATCCAGTTTTTGCAAAGAAATGGTTCAGCCCTGCACCTCCATTCTTGAAGTGTCAGGAGGTACCGTGGCCTCTTTCTTCACTTGCAGTGGAAGAATTTAAGGACAAATATCTGACATTTTTTTTCATCTAAAAAGATTTTTAATAATGATATGCATTGCTAGTGTAAATGGGAGAAAGGCTTCTACTTAACACGGTGGAAGCTGATATTGTACTGAAAATAATTTGGACACTTCTCATTGTACTGTTTGGAGTTCTCCATCTTGTGGAAGTTTTTCAAGGTAAAAATGTATAAATACTATTTTTTTTTCTCCCTTTCATCATATATTGTATGAATTTTCTGACCTTAAACTTGTAAACTCCAATGTAAACACTGTGGCATCTATTTGCTTTTTAAAGCTGTGTATTTGACACCTTCTGTGTGATGTATTTAGTCTTTACAACACTTTTACAAAACCTAGAAAACTTGGTGCTAATTTATGTTGGAGACACAAGGATCATCTTGCAAAGTGCATGCTGCTATACAAAGATGCTTTCTGTTAGTGGCTTTCCTTTTTTTAAACACAGCTAAGAATATGATGTTTCTGTGGTCAGCAGTATCTTTGAGGCTTGGTGGTTGTGGGGTATTACTTTAAGATTTTCTGACTTCTACTGTCTATTTATAGGTAAATGAGCTTCAAAACTTGACAAGTGCGGAAGTTGTAGTCCCTCGTGACCAGACACCTGATGAAAATGATCAGGTGGTTGTGAAAATAACTGGTCACTTCTATGCATGCCAGGTAGGAGGACTGGAATGAATTTCTGTATTACCTTGATGTGTCTGTGGTCTGTCTTTCATATCCATGTGCAGAGCCAAGGGACTGAAGACTTTCACTCAGGATACAGAAAGTGCTTCTTGCCAGGCTCCTCTCACTGTCTTGCTGCAACTTTCCTCATGACTGTGAGAGAGACTTCCAGCAATATTGCACTGTTACATATGTAGAACAATATCCTTAAACTTGCCTATTAATATGTGGGCTCTGGCACTGCTAAAACTTCAAAAGCAAAAGAAAACCCAAGCTGTGATTAAACTGAAATTCAGAAGCAAGGAACACACAAGCCATCTCAGTACCTGGCAATAACTGCACATATAAATGTAATTCGGCCACATTGCCCAATCTGTTGATTTAATATCATGAAGAAAAGGATCACAAGACTTTCCCTCACTTAACTCTTAGTTAAGTGACAATTCCTTTTCATACTTTGCCACAGGTTGACTTGTAGTTTGAAAAGGAGATGGGAGGGCTAGTAAATCCTGTAAGCCTGACCTTCTGGATTCCCTAGTGTATTAAAGAATTGCCCAATCTCTATTAAAACGTAAGCTCTTATAAAACATTATCATCTCCACAGGTACAAATGAAACTAGTCTTGTAGCTTCTTAATGGTGATAGTCATCTACCTGTGCTGGTGCCTTCTATATTACAGATGTGAAAACTGACCGTGGGGGTAGTTGTGGTAGGTGGAAAAAGAAGAAAAACTAAACTGTACATCATGACTAAATCAAGGGTATTTGACCTAATGAGTAATCTTGCCAGTACTAGGAATTTAGTTATTCCAGATTTTCTTAATCCCAGTAGCATGTATAGTCACTTGCAAAGAGCAGTCCCCGTGGCACAGCATCACGATGGTTTCTTTCTTCTCCTTTCTGTCCTTCAGCTTGCTCAGAGAAAAATTCAGGAAATACTGGCTCAGGTAAGGAGGCAGCAGCAACAGCAAAAAACATTGCAAAGCGGACAGCCTCAGCCAAGACGAAAATAAAGGTTTAGGAAATGGCCCATCAGAGACAGATGCCAGACCAAAGACAGACTGTGCGACAGAGCGACGGGTGGTGAGCACCTGTTGAAGTTTTATGCAGAAGATCCACCAAGCCAATCACCTGTTCGAGGACCAGGCAACCGCTGAACGCTGTCTCTGAGAATGTATTCTTTAGGCTCTCTCAAACTTTTGAAACCCAGCTTTAAAATAAGGACCCCTTCACTTCCCTTTTGTTCTATTCTCACAATTTAACATAAACTCATTAGTCTTTTTTATTGTTCTTATTATTCCCCAACAATTTTTAGAACTTGGTTTAATGAAGCTTTCTCTTCTGAGTTCACTGGTTTAAAAAGAAAAAAAAAAAAAAAAAAAGGAAAGAAAAAACCAACAAAAAAAAAAGGCATTGCTCTTATAGGTCCAGCTGTAAAAGAAGAAACACATTTGGAGGGTGGGATTGCGGGTGGGCTAGGGTTAGAACAAGGGCATTGACAAGAATTTAAGTGTTAGCCCCAATGTTGAAACAAGTGGCATTTTTTAAAAAGAATTTGGTTGCATTTTTACATAACACTGCCATGAATAACCTAAGGGAAGTGTTGAATGGTGTTGGCCAGGGCATAAAAAGATAAATATGCATTTTACTAAACTACCTCAGGCATTTAGTACCTCAATGAGAAATTGTTCCTTTTTTGCTTTTTTTTTTGGTATTTTGTATACTTTATAAAGCTAATAGTTCTTGAGCATTTTATTTTTTTAAAAAAAATTAAAATTTGATCAGCCACCAGCCAGGAGTACTACAGACTTAACGGGGAAAAATATAGTAGAGCACTTCTAGCTGCTGGCTGATGGGAGTAAGGTGGGTAAAAAAAACACAGCCTCAGATTTTCTGAGGGCTTCAACACCATCATTTGTTTGAAAAAAAAATTCAGTGAATGTTCAAAAGATAGTGAATGATGCCAACATTCTGATAGCAGCAATGCCGTTTAGTTTTCTTTTAAGATGGGATGAAAAAGTTTGTGACGGTACTTTTTTGGGAACAGGAAAAGGAAGTGATGGCAAGAGGCTGGGGTTGGGGGAAAAATTTAGAAGGCTGCAAGAGGCTGAATTTTTTTTTGTGCTACTTGATTGAATGCATGAACCCTTTGTGCCTTTGACCATCACTACCTAATAATGCTACATTTAACCATTTGCAGCCCATTTGGATTGCCATTTTGTTCAAAGAGCAAGCTTCATCTTCAGTTTGATAGAACACTTGATCTGCTAGAGTGTATTTGAGGCCAGGAGGGTCTCTGCTGTCTGCAGATCACATCATACTGCGTTCAGTTACCACGATGGGGGAAGGTCAAACAGTGTTTGATCACAGTGAAAGATAATGAAAGGCTAAGTTTACATATCCAGCCGCTGTTATGGGCCACACTAAGCCACTTTGAAGGTTTAAAAAAAAACTATTACAAGAAAAACAAACGAACAAACAACCTCTCTAGCCTGGCTTATAATAGATGCAGCAGGATTTATGCACGTTCTGCAACCAACCATTAGAGAAGGAAAAAAAAATAAAATAAAAAAAAAGTCAAAAGGCAGGGATAACAGGAAAGTTACCAAATTTTTTAATTTCCGAATGTAATTTGAATGATGATTGTGGTAATAGTGACACATTCAAGTTTCTACAATAAACTTCAGTCTACCTCAGTTTAAGAAAAAAAAAAATGTGGCAACACATGGTGCATAAAGACTGCTGTGTGTGTGTGTGCGCGTGCGCGCCTGTATGTGTGTGGTCGACAGAGCCATGCTATTACCTCTGAACCTTTTTTTTTGTGATGTTTTTTGTGCATGAGATGATCAGAATCACCATGCTGCACTGATTTGAGGGGCACAACGAGCAAAAACATTTGTTTCATCATTTTGTTATCTACCTCCTAGGTTCATGTTGAAATAGAGGCATTACTACATAGAATAGATAATTTTCCCAAAGATCATTGGTGTACAGATTAGGTAATTTTGAAAATGGTCTGAAGTGTTTTTCCTGCATCTCTTCTTTACTAATTGGTTTAAAAACCACAAACTTATGTTGTAGTTTTAGCAAAGAAAAATGAGTTTCTTTTCCTTTTTTGACAGTGACCTTCATCTAGCCTTTAGGATTTTTTTTTTCTTACAATGAATTTAAAATTACTGAAGTATGAAAAGTCATAGCATTTTAATTTTTGTTGAGGCTTAAGTCAGTCTGACGTTCTTTTCTTAACATTTGAGAAGGATTTGACTTCATTATTTTCCATAAAAATTACTTTACAGATAGGCACTGCATTTGCATCTGCTGATTTAAATACTGTCATCTTTCTTAAATTTCTAGACTTAGTATGGTAAATCATGTTTTCTTTTCAATTTTGAGACTTGGTTATTTGGAGTATTTGGGAATAGCTAGAAAGTAAATACTGTAAATGATTTCAATATCCACAAAGTATGGATCATTTTTCATCTGTAATGTGCCCCCCAATGCAGCTCCACTTGCCAGATGCCTCTGAATGGAATAAAGAGTTTAACTCCTATCATCAGATAAAGTTGTGTGGTGTTTTCTTAAACTGATGAGGCATTGGGACAGGCCTTTTCAAGTATGTGTGGTACTTTCAGCAAGTTGGTTTTCTGACCGTATTAATAACTGAATAAGGATGAGTCACTCACACACAGGAGTTCCATAGTTGCTAGGACATTCAGCTGCCAGCTTACAGTGTTTCCACTTGCAAACAGGGATTTCTGTGGCTAATAATTAATCTTCTCCCTCTCACACAATGCTGCAAAATCTGTAGTACCTGTAGCTGGCTCAAGGTTTCAGTCATAGCAAATCAGCCCAAGTGATCTGCCCAGGGAAAGAATGTGTACTCAACAGTCCTGACCCCAGAAAAACCTGAAGGAATCACATTATTTGGAATAGAAATGAGACTACATGTTATACCTGAATGCTGTAGAGTGAGAGGGAGGGGCTGAGGAATGAAAGTCATGAATAATATTATTCTCTATCTTTAAAAAAGTGGAAAACCAAACTCCTCTTCCAAACTCTTGCACTCTCCCACTTGTCTTCACAGTTCGTTTACTGAGACCAGCCACCAGAAAGAATTAAAAAAGTGCCTGTGGAAGACACTGGGTAGGTTATTGCATTTCACAGGGAACCCTTAAGCTTATTTTTCCATGCCAGTATTGAGTTGTCTTCTCAGAACTGGCATCCCTGCCATTTGAGCAACATAAAAGTTTAAGCCTTCCTCTGTATTGCTGGTGCGTTTGTGACACCTGACTGGTTTAAACATTTGCTTAATCATGATGCTTTTATTTGCTTCTAACCTTCTAAAGCTTTTATTCCTAAGCTGCAATTTCAAGGCATATGTTCTTTACATTAGTTCCCATTAAATGAAGCATATATGCTGTGCAGGATAGCAGAGTCTCAACGTGGTACTAAGGCAGAGGACATGAAAAGGCATGAAATAATGAACATGAAAAATTGTAGACTAAGCACTCAAGCTGGGCTGTAACAGATGTTA
This sequence comes from Calypte anna, assembly GCF_003957555.1. NCBI lineage: Eukaryota > Metazoa > Chordata > Aves > Apodiformes > Trochilidae > Calypte > Calypte anna. Next base: position 32,393,330 of record NC_044245.1, on the reverse strand, counting down.
GCTGATGGATGCAAACATGCTTGGTAATGAAGTTACCTAAATATGGTGCAGGAAATCAGTGAAATGATGACTAAAGTTCCACCTTGATAATTGTTTCATCCCATCATCAAGAGAACCTGCAGAGCCAAACCTTTATGTACCTCTGCACCATGGAAGACTGGTCAATCTTTAGACTCACTGGACAAGCTGCTAAATACTTTCCCTTTCTACAGAAACCGTTTGATCCACAGAAATGAAACCATTTCCAAATGTTTTCCTTCCGAAAGGGGTTCAGGATCAATTCTGATCATCCAGCCTGTCTCTTTTAATTTCTAGGTCACAGCTTTTTAGAGAATCAGGCCAAAGGCTCACCAAGTCAAGCAGGTAACTTGGCTGGGTGATTGAGGTAGCTGAGCACAGGTTATGGCTGCTTCTGTTACATGGAGGATGAAGAGGCTCCTCATGGGCTGGCACTTCAAATATTTAATAGCAACCAGTGGATGTCCCATATAACTCCTCTTCACAATGTGCTTCTGACAACAAACTGTTATACTTCATTTTACTGGGGCTGTCTCCACAGTTCATTTGAATTTTTTTGTCATGTCTTCCAGATGTGACAGACCCTTTCTAGTAGTTAAGAGTCCTGGTCTGTTCACATGAAAGGTGTTCCCCATCTCTTACCATTCTTTTCTGGGTGCTCCTTCTGTTGCTGTGCTCTTTGAGCTAGGATACTGTGTGGTGTTCTGGATACTAAATACAGGTTCATACAATGGTGTAATGTTTGCTGAACCTGCCTCTATTCATCTGCTATTACTTATCTGCAGCAGTAAAAGGCAAATGGTTCCAGGGAAGGATCCAAAACTACTTCTACATATGCCTCCTAGGAGGAAACACCCAATTTAGAACCCATCGCTCTGTAAGACAGCTAAGGTTATCTTTTCCCCCAGAGGGGTCATTGACAGGTATTGTGAAGCATTTTGAAAATCTTTCTTTGCAGTCAGATTTAACAATACCTTTATTCTCTGGGCAAAGATGTTTTATCTGCATAGTTTACTACATTTAATAAATACTTCCTGCTTAATTTGCAGAACGATCTGTTACCCTGTATCACGCAGCAGGTAAACTCAGCAGCAGTTGTTCATGGAAGTACAGAGCTAAGACACTGCAAGAAAACACAGCCAGTCTGAAATAATGCTGTTTTGTTAAAAACACAAAACTCTTCCCCAAACAGCACAACTACAGGCAAAAAAGCCAAGGTCCCCACCTCTGAGCACTATGAAAAGTAGCTGCTGTGCAGGGAAGAGATGCTGACAGGCCTAGAGGTAGTTTGTGAGGCTAAGGTGACCAGTCTCAGGCTCTACCATTCCTGCTTTCTGATGAATGGCAGAATAAGCTTTTCCAGAAGGAAGAGATCCTCATCTAGTGATGAAAGCCCTCGCCTGTGGTGGAGAGAAGCATCTTGGTTTACATAGTGAAGTTTTGTTACCATCATGAAGCTCTTCTAACTGTTTATAGTACCATGCACAAAGTTTAAGGACTTATGAAAGTGCTGAACAGCACATAAAGCTCAGTGACTAAGGGCTTCCTTTTTCCTTTCAAAATACTTTTGCCCTCTTCAAAGGAACTGAAGGTTTACACTGCCACACCGCGTTGCCTCAGTGTCTTTTTCCAAAAACTAGGTGAGAAAAAAAGGAGCAGAGAAGTTAACTGCACACTTATAATGAGCTGGATGTTTTAACATGAAGACAAGGAATTGAAGCTCTCCAGGCTGTTGGTTTTTTTATTAAAAACAGATTGGTCTTGGATGAAAATCTTACTGTTGTATTAACTCAAGGCATTTATTTGTTGCTGCTTCTCTTGGCTTTTGTGTGCTCAGTAACACCAATTTTCTGATTGTTTTCTCTCCTGCTTCAACTCAGAGCATGACTTGCTTCATTCTCACCACCCAAATGGCTTAATGCAAGAAGCCTCATATAAACTACCATCTTGCACAGTTTTTCTTCACAGCACTTGAGTCTTTTTTGCACTGCCACTACAGGGAGGTCTTTCAAAGAAACTAGAAAAACAATGGCTGCATAGAATGAGCATGAGTTTCAGGCTAAGTAGCTTAAGCAGCTTTCCTTGCCCTGCTCTTCTCACCACAAAATCCACTGAAAGGGTGACTCTCCCAAGAAGCTCTCTTAGGCTAGGATTCCTTGACATTTCTTGGCTGGACTCAGTCTTAAAGGTCTTTTCCAACCTTAATGACTCTCTGGTTCTGATCATTTTTGTAGCTTGTCCAGCACTTTACCTAGGCATACCCAATAAATACACTGTTTTGTACTGACCAACTATAGTGACTGTTGAGTCAGTAATCAAGACTATGTGTCTCCCTGATCTTTGAAGGTATGCTCATTTCTCTTTCCACTCAGCAGCTGCATCAAGTTCTTGTTCAAGATGATCACTACTGTTAATAGGGAGTCCCAATATGAAGTCTTCTGGCAGTGACTGTGAGGTCATTTGTGCTAACTGGTCATCATAGGAACCAAGAGTCCATAGCTTCTCCAGTTCATAAGTCTCCCGTGTTTCTGGCAGCATGAAATGTATCACGATGCTACCTGCCCAGAACAGAAATTCACAATAAATTAACATGAACTGGAAAGCACTCCACCCTTCCAGCTGCAAAAAGAGTTCAGCTCTTTCTTCCACCATTCTGGCTATTTTCCTTCCATTCTGGCTAGACCTCTGATAGAGGTCTCAATTTGCTGATTCCACCTCTTGAATGCTGCTAGAAACTGGTCATAACTTCCTAAGACTCCAAGCTAGTAAAATGAGAGGACGATACTCTGATTTAATTGAAGATGCTACCACAAGTACTCTGCACCACAGAAGAAAGGACTTCTACAGGATATCTATAAGTAAAAATAAATTTTACTCGGAGTCTCCTTCCTGAGATTACAGGTGCTTTTTCAGTTTTCCTAGATTACCAACAAAAATCAGTTCTAGACATGTAATTTTTCCTAGGTGTATTGCTCACTTTTCAGGTGTTTTTTTTTATAATGAAATAGATCCAAACTGTACGGGTTTTTTGCAGCTTTTCATTAATTCTATGCAAACAATAGTAGAGACAGTTAATTCCAGTGTACTTCTAATGCATTTTTTCTACTTACGCCCTTAGATTTCAATCGGTTTTCAGTTATAAGTATCAAAATTAATCAAGACAACATCACTTGTTGCATTCCTCCTCAACTACTCAAGCTCTCAAGGCAAAACAGGATTAGAGAGTGAGAATCTAGAGCCAACAGTGTAGGAGAAATGCTTTCTAAATGCAAACTTTTATGTTTGTGTAGAGTTTCATACTTGTAGAATAAATAATTGAATTCCAGTTCCTAGGACCGAAGTTTTACCGTGTGTTACAGTATGATCTGGGCAGAGGAAAAGCCCATTCAGTGGTTAACTTCTGGGGCAGCATACAAAGGGCACTGAAACAACAATTTTATAAGCCTGAGTAGATTAAGTAGCTTTTTTTCCTTTCCACTATTGTTATCTTCAATTTGCTAAAAACTGTTATAGCCACTGATAAAAGCATTTTAGTTACTGCTGTCTTCAGTGCCAGTGAGTTTTAGTGAAAACTTATTTAGTATCCCAAGCAACAACTGGAATTCCAATACAACAAAGTATTGCAGACTCTCCACAGCAACCAGAGTTCATGGTGAGATGCTTCCTTCAACAAAGAGCTCACGCAGAACTTCGTATTTGTCAGATTCACAAATATTTACCAAAATCAATGCAGAGCCAGTCATCTGTTTCCTTCCCTTCGATCCGAGTATGACGATCACTTTCTTCTTTGTGATTCTTGTACTAAGAGAGAAGCAATGGTAAAAAAAATACATACTTTGCATTTACTTAAAAGCATTCAAAACTAAAAGATAAGCTGAACTAAGCTGAGTTGTCTAGCCTTGTTTTAAATCTGAAATGGGTTACATTACTTAATGTCAGCTCTGGGGTCTGCACAATGAAAGAATAATACACCTGTAGCAGTGGAAAATAAGTACAGATTTCTCAATGGGATTTAGTATAAAATCTAAAATTCTAATGCACAGTATTCTCATGCAGTTATCCATAAATTTTACAGGTGTCCATTTTTTCTCAAGGTGAATACGGAATACAACTACTTAGCATTAGTTTTTTTAATTATAGGTTCTCTGTATCTGCCATTACCACTAAATTTTATTTCATTTCTGATACTTTTCATTGATGTTTTACATTGCCTAGTTAATGATGCAGAAATGGAGATGCCAAGCTTATTCTCTTCTCAGAGAGAGGAGTGGGGAGAAAAGTTTCAACCCATGCCATCAGAAATCCATTCAAACAAACCTCCTGTCTCCTTAGAGCATATCTTGATGCTCATTGCAAGCGGGGGAGGGGGGAAAGATGACCAGCACACAAAGGAACTACTAGGAATTACTGTGAGAAAGGGGAAGGGGTGGCTCACAGCAATGTCCCTGTCCAAGATGGTAGCTTTCCTAGCTCTCAGCTTCAGAGGAAAGAACTTAAGCATCTAGTAGAGCTGGAGAAATTTGACAACTAAAGGCTTAAGTACTGCCTCTTTTGGATCTGGCCATAACCTACTTGTTTCTTCACAAGAAGCATTAGCAGAAAAGAAACAATTAAAAATTAAGACAGCTGCATCTTCACAGAGCTCCTTTTTTCAAATTTCTACCTTATTTCTGGTTGAAGCACTTGGTCAAAAATATGGATCTCTCCTTCAAGCTGAAAATTTAAAAACAATCCAAACAACATTTACTCTAGCACAAGGCTACAAAGTAACAGTGTTAAACACCACTCTAACAGACCTGCCTGCCATGAATGACAAAATGCAAAATAACAGGTTGTACCAGCATAGCTGGCTAACAAAACATTATACAACTGTACCTGGTTATTTCAACACAGTGCCAGCTGCTGGACAATAGCTCCGGTTTGCAAGCCAGAATGGAGAACTTTCAAAATGCAACTCAGAAGTAGTTCTACCTTCCTTTTTTTTAAGGTACCTTGTGATATATTCTCAAAATCAGGCTGTCAGAAGTCTCTCAAAGTCTGCCCAAAACAGTGAAGAGCCCAGAGTACACTGCCATCAGCTATGTAAAAGAGGTTGGGAAAGTTGATCACAACTACAAGTTTCCTTCAGCCTTCTCTTTACAGCTGTGTAATGGTAAATAGATTCAAGTAAAGTATTAGTTTCTTCCTCTAACATGAATCCAGATGGAAAGGGTAAGTAGTAGCTGAGACTTTGCCATGTACAAGCTACTCAAATAGGACCTGATGCTACACATGAGTGCCTCCGCATTTCAGTGCAAATAAATCACATTTTAGGCACTGTAGCAGTAAAGCTTGCCAGCTGCCTAGCAGCACTCCCAAGCACCTGCTCTGCTTTATATCTTAAGCTTCAGATTACTTTTTGCAAGCCCAGTGACTCCTGAGTACTTGGCCAGGCTTTCTGGTGTCTCAGGACACCCAGGACGTTGCACGCCTCCTCAGAGGCTCTGCCCTGGCAAAAGAGCTGCTTTGACAGCCACGAGAGGGAGCAGCCAGAGCAGCACTGGGATGTTTTGGCAGGTGGGTGGTGTTCACTGATACCTCCTGCTCTGGGGAGGATGGACAGCCATTGATTTAAAACTAGCAAGTACTACAGTACATATTAAGCAATTAAATTTACTGCACTCAAATCATTTACTCAACTTCTATCTTGAGGCAAAATTTGTTTGTCAAGATGCACCAGTTCTGGCAGAGAATGCAAGAAACTCCTCACCTGCTCAGAAAGACACTGAACAATAACATGTATCCCTCTCTCCTTCACAAGCCTCACAACTGAAATGGGACTGTAAGGAATAAAATAAAACCAAAAGTCAAAGGAAAAATTTTTTTAGGAAGGTAAAGAAAGAGAAGGCAAAATACAGGTTGAGTACAGGCAGCTGATTGAGAGGGGAGAGTCATATTCCTCACACTGTGCTTTTTAATAGTCAGCTGGCTCTTTGGCCCTCAAGTTTCTCCCGCAAGGAGTGTGGTCCTTACCCTTAAGCTCTACCCATGTTTTTACTCCTACCTCTGTTGTACTGAAAAGCTCACATTCTGCAAAAGCCAAACTGCAAGATTTCTGTGCAAAGATGGCTGTTGCTCCTCTACTCCTCCTCTCCGTTCATAGTAGGGTGACTATTAACAAGCAGTTTGCATTAGTAAGCCCATGAGAGGATCCTATGCCTCCTCACATGCTGTCTTTTTTCCAGCCTTATGATTTACCTGAGAACCTGGAAATTTTAGAGATTAGGGTTTCAGAATAAAGGGAATAGCTATGAGGCTTGCTGGATGGAAGACAGAAGTGGACACAGATTGTCATCTCCATTTCACATCGCTTGTTCTAGCCATCAAATTCTGCTAATGTCATCACTGTCTTAAATACAGAGAAGTCTTGTTAAAAAAATATATGCTCTATATTTTGAGTACTACCTTTAAAAGAAAAAAGTACAGTTACTTGCTAGATGTATTCAGGACTAGATGACATAAGGATAGTTGGCTTCATCTTGCCTGGTACACCCCTAGAAGTGCAGTTCCTTGGACATCCCTCTCACATCTGGAATCATTCCTCAAAACCCAGAGCACAGCAGGAACTGTCTTACCATTTTCAGCATGTAATGTGCCATTGCATGGAGATGTCGTGTTGAAGATCCACTCACAATTATAAAATAATCACAATAATTTATTTCTGGAGGTAGCTGGATGACACAGATGTCTTTAGCATTTTCTTGCCTCAGCAGAGATACAACAAAGTCAATATTGAACCTTGGAAGAGCAGTATCTGGAACAGACAGAAAAAATAATATAGCAGCAATTTATCTTTCTAATTGGAAAACCCCGCCACTTAAGAGGACATAAAACAGCAATGAACTCTATTATAGCCTAAGCAAGCCACTCACTATGGAGTTTGGTTTGATACAGACAATGCAACACTAACTGTAGATTTTTTTAAACCATTTTTAAAACCATCGAAGTTGAGAACTAAACACTCTTTCAGTAAATAACACTCTATTACTAGCTACAGCAGTTAGCAAACTTCAAAGTTTCTATAAAGTAACTTATTTCTTGTTGTTAGTCCTTAAGAGTCAATGCTATCATCAGACATTTGACAATTAATTAAGGTGAATGAAACCTAGGTAATTCAGCAAACATTGTGAAAACAACAGAAAAATATTTCAGAGAATTATTTTCAACAGGCCTGTGATAATAAGTGGTTGTCCTGGTTTGGGCCAGGATAAAGGTAATTTTCTGTCTCGTAATTTTGCTTTCAGCTAGGTCTCTTGTAAGTAGCTGAACTTGCTGAAATTAACAGCAAGCTTCTCAGTCAGTGTCTGCTTCTGGGGCTGATAATGCTCAATGTTTATAGTTACAGCTAGAGACTGGTATGCAGAACCAAGGACACTGCTCAGTTCTGAGGAACATTTTGCCCTCCAGAAGGAGAAAAGGAGTAAAAACGTCATACCTGCAAACCCTCCCTTAGGGAGGAACAGACAAGATAGATGGCCAAAACTGACCGGAGTATTCCATCCCATACACGTCATACTCAGTATAAATTTGAGGCATCACGATGGCCAAACCCCTTCCCTTCCTTCTTCCCCTTCTTCACCTGTCCCTGTTTGCTTCAGCATCCTGGGAGGATTCCATCCATTCCTCTGCCTGTGCTCTTGATCCATCCCAGCCTGAGCCTGTGTGTTCCTGCCTCCAGCTCCCGACTGCTGCTGACCCCAGGAGTCCAGCCTGGACTTTCCCAGGGCTGCCCTGCAGCCTTGCTGGTGATGTGAGAGTTATTGGGGGTGGGGGGAGGAACATGGTATCAATTTTCCTGTATATTTGTACATATTTAGTAATTTTTCCTTTTTATCATTACTGTTTAGTTTCCAGCCCATAAGTCTCTCTCCCTTATTCTCTCTCCTTTGTTTATCAGGGAGGAGAAGGGGATTAATAGAGAGCATCTGTCATTTGGTTTAATTGCTGGCCCAGTGTTAAACGGTGACAATGGTGATGAAATTACTCTAAAATATTAAGTAGATGAAATGGAGCTGATGTGCAGTGGGAAGGTATTATTTTCACACTGACTAAAGACACTTTTCTTTTCCTCAACATGTTCTGTCACAAAGCATTACGATATTGTAGACAAAGCTTTAGTCCTTCAACAGTTTAAGCAAGCCAGCTTAGAAACTAGAAAATTAGTGCAACTACCTCCTGTTCACAACATGAAATCAATTTGTTTTTCATTTGTCCTAATTAGGGAGATGCAACTTGTGTGCATACTTGAGGCATAATTTCAATCGGTCCACAATGCACACCTGACACCATAAAGTGAACATTGGTGCATAACAAGCACCAGCACAAGGCTGAGCTTTATACTTACCAATATAAAGACAAAACCAAAGAACAATAGCTCCATAGAATTACATCCATGAATGGGGATATGAAATTGGATCAGGTCTCTTTATAGGAAAGCCTACGAGCTTAGGGACTCATGCACTCTTTCATCTTTGCTGTGGTCACACATGCAGAAAATTAGCAGTGGCCACAGCTCCTCCAGACACAGCAGTTAAATGTTTGCCTGGTAGCCACATGTGAAGTCTCTCGTGCCTACTTAAAGAACGAATGGGCTAAACAACCCCAGGCACACATTGCCACACTGAACGTCACGGTCAGATCTAGCCTAGAAAAACATTTGCCCAGAAAAGATTTGCAGAACAGCTACCACAAACCATCTCCATGCACACAAAGCCTATACCCATAACCAGCCATCGCGCTACTAAAACTGTTACCTATACAGGGAAATTTCTTTGCAAGGCTACATAGGATTGACACACCTCCTACTTGGCACCACTATCCTCACAAAATTCCCTGTATGTATCCATACGGACATACAGGCTGCGCCCACGCTAACCCCCGACTCCCCACTTTACATCGGGGCTTCAGAGATGACGCTGGTGCAGCGCCAACACCCTGAGCCTGTGGTCTCAGCCAAGGTGGGGGGGATCCTATCGCTGTAGGCACCCTCAGGATGAAATTCCATGCGTCCCGAACAGTTACTTTCTTCCCGAGCCGTTACCCTTCGCTTACGGCACCACTGCACAGAGATGCAGGGCAGAGTCGAGGCTCTCCGGGACGGCGGTCCCCGAGACGGACCGGCGCCTTAGCTCTGGCGGAGGCCGGAACACCACGTTCACCCATGATCCAGGCCCGCGGAGCCGCCCGCTCTGAAGGTGACCGAGCAGTGCCTGATCAGCGGGGAGGGCATGCGGACACACGGATCCTCACCCGCCGTGAGGCCGCGGAACCTTCGGAGAACACCCCGAGAACGATACAGCTAAACAATCACGAGACCCGGAACAAAGTACCGAGCGGCAGGTCAAAAGCAGCGCCGGTGCAGCGCATCGAGAGAAGCCGCGGGTTTACACCGGCAGCCCTCCCCGCCGATCCCCGCCAGGTCGCCCTTCGCTGGGCCCTACCTGCCGCCTGGCGCGGCTCCGCCACCGCCCACAGGGCCCCAGCTCCTCCTCCGCCGCCGCCTCCGGCCCCCCGCACCGCCGCGCAGCCCCAGCGGGGAACCCCAACCAGTCGGGGGGGCGGCTGCGACCGGCAGACACCCCCCGCCGCACCGGGGAGCGCCCGCAGCACCCGGTGCCCGCCAGCCACCGCCCGCCACATGCCCACCGACGCGCCCCGGAACAGCGGCCCGCCCCTCCCCTCAAATCAGTCCCGCCATTGGCCAGCGGCGGTCACGCCTCTCTCTTCTCATTGGTAAATCCCGCTGTCCGTCAGGCAGTGCCGTTAGGCGCGTGCGCAGTGGGTATGTGGAGGTTGTGGCGGTTGTGACCGTTGTGGCCGCTGGGCGGTCCCAACGTCCCCGGGGGCGTCCGAGCAGCGCTTGTGAGCGAGCGGCCCTTGTACCCTGCCAGAGCCCTGGCCGTGGGCTTTGGGTGTGTAAATGGAAACGCCGGGGCGGCCTCGCTTTCCCCACCTCATCGGTGTTTTCCGAGGGACGTCCGAGCCACGAGGCTGCAAAAGAGGAAGGAAGGGGAGAAAGGCGGGGAAGTGGACACCCGTGACCAGCGCTCTGCTGTGATGGTTTGTGGGGAAGCTGGAGAGGAGCAGACAAAAATTTTGTGCATTGCCATATATGCCCCAGTCACCTATCCCAGTTCGAAACTTGTGTCCCGTTTTTAAAGCCTTTGTTTTTGCCTAAAAACCTCCATCTGCTTTGAAACTCACACATTTTTCTTAGGGAAGTGCATTTTACTTATGCGTAATTCCCACATAGAGAGCACAGGGTGGTTTGATTTGCTGTGGAGGATGTTGTCAAGGGTTAAAAAGCTATCACCTAGGCAAGTTCAAACATTTGTATGTACTGTGGGTAAGAGGTGATTCCCTCCACTCTATTCCTCTGAAGTGTTGGTGTTTACAGTGACAGCAAAATCAGTTTCTGGTTAAACTGTTTTTCTCTCATTGAGTGTGATGGTAAAACGACGGTAGTGAAAGGCATCATCTTGTGAACTACAAAGAGTAGTAGTGATAGAAGCTTTAGTTCTAACAGAAATTCAACTATGCTGCACAAGGCTGGAGGTGGTCAGTTTTAGATGCCACAGTGTCTGAATGTCTCTTAAGTCACAGAAAGTTAGGGGCTGGAAGGGACCTCAAGGTTATTGAGCCCAACCCCCGTCCAAGAGCAGGGTCACCTACAGCAGGTCACACAGGAACACGACCTCCAGGTGGGTTTTGAATATCTCCAGAGAAGGAGACTCCACAACCTCCCTGAGCAGCCTGTTCTAGTGCTCTGTCACCCTCACAGTGAAAAATTTATTTTGTTTCTTCTACAATTCCTTCAGGGGCTCATGTTTTTTGCCTTATTTTCAGCTTAAAAATACTTTTGGTCAGAAAAAAAAGCCACATCTGATGAGTTTTTAATTTGTGTGCTATAAATTGTGTTGAAGAAGAAAAAAAGAGAGAAACAGAACAAGCAGTTTGAAACTATGCTTCATTTTTTAAAGTAATTTTTAACAAACTCATTACTCAACTGGTTCTGTTTCTCTTGATGATGTTTGAAAGGATATTCTTTTTAATGATGATGTACATTTATGTTTTATGTTATTCTTTGATGTTATTTTTCCAAAGGGATTGCCTGAAACCTGTCTTCTTGTAACATCTGCTGGCAGTCAGTAATCTGCTTTTTGTCAGCTGTTACCACCTTTGAAGACCATGAAATTCATTTGTTTCCTGATCTGTTCTGAAACTGGGGTAGTCTGGCAGCTAAGTCTCCTTGCTTCTCAGGTTCATGGTGCCATTGCTCTGAGTACACTTGAAAGGAAACTGCAAAAATGGCTCAATAAGCAACAGTAGTACCAGATGGGCATATGTGAACTGAGACTAAGCCAAATCCAGTTGTGTTTTCTGGAGATAGATACTGTTTTGATCAGTAATTAGGCTACTCATCAAGTTGCTATCTGACAGTATCTGAGACAAAGGAAATCTAGTCTTTAAAATCATGAGATGGTTTATTTGTCAATGCAGCAGTTAGATTCATTTGTATAAAAGTAAATGTGTATGAATGGAAGTTACAGCTTAAAAGGCAAAATCAAATTATAAAAATTGAATATTTTGACATATTTAAAGAAAGATAGTGCAAGCTATTCTGTATACTTATGTTAAAGGATAAAAAAGTTCTTAAAGTACACCCAAAAGCTGTTTTCCATGCAAAAGCTTAAGATGTGTCTGAGCTTCTAACATGCACTGTTTTGCTGAAATCAGATGCTTTCTGCATTTAGCCTAGGAGTACAGTGGTAGCCTGTGTCATCATTGATCTTAAGTGTTGTAACTGTGATAGTTTAATTTCTTCATGTTGCATTACAGGTCATCTTCAGCTTTCCCCTAAACCCCTGTCCTGACTCATGCTAGAGCAACAAATACAAATCACAGGCCTTTCTGTCATCTGCCTGACTGATAGCAAAGAACATAACATTCAGGCAGCAATTTCTGCAGAAAATGTGTTTTATCTTTAAGTCAGAGAATACTTTTAGATGCCCGGTTACAGCTAGACAATAGGATGTTACATATAAGTAAGATGGAAGAATGGCAAACATGGTGCTTTTAATGGTATGACAAAAATAATTAAAATAATGGGAGAACTTGTAAGCAGAAGAAGCAAAGAGGCTGCTGAATTTTAGAACTGAAGAACTAATTTCACAGGTATGTTGGAATCTACATTTTTATATCCTTAAGTCATTTAAAGGGTGTCTGTGCACAGCAGAGAAGTTGTAGGGAGGACTAGATTCAAATTATGACTGATGGGCGTTTGAAAAGTCTGCTAAGATACCAGGGAAAGATGTTTGTGCTTATATATCATCTCAGGAACTGAGAACACATTGTGTCTGAGATGTTCCAAGACACAATAAATAAGTTAGTCATATCAAAATATAGATCTTCAAAGAATTCAGTGTTTAGAAATGGACTGTATAAGTTTATTTGCTTGGTCACAGTTGAAAGTTAATTTCATTTTGATTATAACCTTTGATATTAACAGCAAGGCTGTTATGGCAAATGAACCATTTAAAGCATTTTTAGCCTGTTTTCTCATCTCAGTGAATCTTTTTAGCAGCCTCTTTCCCTTCTACAAATAAGATGCTCTCCTCATCATTCAGTAATGCAGCCTTCAGCAGTTTGTTTCTGTCTTGCACTGTGAAATGCCACGATGCAGAATGATGAGCATGTGTGGCTAGAAGACCAGATCATTTGGGAAAGGCTTCAACCTGAGTTTTCTTAACATAGAATTGCAGCTCGAGTAAACATTGTTTTTGCAAAGATTTACACTTTCTAAGCTGCATCATGCAAAAGCAGAAACTGAGGCTTTGTGCTTTTGTTTTATATTGGGATTTTCATTATTTGCTTACGTGGTCAAAGACAGGGATGGGGGAGCAAGCAGAAATTAAAGTATCTATATAGTGTGGGAGGAATGAAAAGAGAAGGGGAAAAGGCAGTTGAATGCTACCCCGTTCTGCTAGAACCCTCCTTCTGCTGACCCTGGTACATGTAGCATGTTATCTGCCCTTTGGGGAGCAGTGGTACTGGTTCGGTGTCTCAAAACCAAACACAGGAGACAGACAGCATCAGCAGCTGCATCTAAGGATTTTAAGTGGGAATCAGAGTAGAAGTTTCAACAGGGAGAGTCAAGCAGATGGGCCTCATCTTGGTGCTCGGGCGTCTGTGGTCTAGTTTATAGTGAGACCCATGCATTGGTAGCCATGTCCAGTAGGAAACTAAATGTGTCCAGCTCTGTTTTCTGGCCTTGAGGCCAACTGGCATGAAATGAGCTGCACCCGTGCTATTGAACCCAGCAAAACAGGATGGCTGCTGCCAAACTCTCAGTGAGGAGCAGTGCCTCTGGTGGTTCCCAGAATCTGGGGTTTGCTTGGTGGGGAGCAGCCTGCCTGGGGCCAGACTGTAGTAGGACCTCCTGAACAGTGTAACACTGTCAGTGGTTCAGTGCTAATGCCTGGGAGCAGGCCATGGCACGTTTCATTCCACAGGCATAACATGTGCCTGCCCCCTATGTCTTTCTAGCAAAGCATGAGTCCTGCTAAGGCAGTAAGCAGCCAGACTGGGCTGTCTATTTAAAACAAGCATTGATGAGGGGTTTTGTTGTTGTTGTTGTTGTTTGGTTGGGTATTAATTAACTTTTTTTTTTTCCCTTCCAGATTGTGGATCTGATTAGTTTTGTAGGTAGTTAACTTAGAAATAAGGAAACCCAGATAAGAGGGGGGGGGGTGTTAGTTGTTCAGAAGAGTATATACTAGGTCACAGGCAAGAATAGCAAGTGCTCAAAACTACCACATTGTTTTCTACAAAGGACTATTTTAATATTTCTAATTGCACCAAGCCCCCAAAAGTTACCATCCCATCTATATGGCTTTTATCTTAGCCCATGTTTTTCTATAACAGGAAAACCCCATCAAAGTACAGTTCAGATATGAATCCTGTATGTAATCTAATAGTCAGTGTTAGACTAAAGATTTAAACAGTGCCTATCTTGCTTGTCAGCAGAGGATTTCTCTCAGTGTTACTGGGGAAGAGAAGTGTTTTCAAAGTGCTGAAGAAAGAAACTTGTCCCTCCTGGTTCTCCGCTTGTCCTGCACTTTTCTCAATAGGTTTGTACTGCTTGTATTTCCTGCAAGGAAATGTGCACAGTTAGTTGCTGAAAGACATTTAAATAAAAGTCCACATATAGCATGTGACCAGGGCATAAGACAATCAATCATGTATTCATAACATGTATTTTCTCTCCTCCTTCCTTCTTCAATCCCATGTAATTGTAATTAAGAGCCATAGTAGTGGTGAGTAGGGCCTGGTTAATGAGAAGGTTCTGTGTCTTGTTGATTTCTGGAGGTGTTTCTCACCACTGGCTGTGAAGGGTGAGCATACTCTTAACTCAGGAATCTTGCAGTTTTACATAGCCAGGCTAATGAGACAGTAATACATGCTTCTGTTAACTACTTTCCCACATTACTAGCACCTTTCCCCCAAATAATATATTTGTCAATTACTTAGTGAAGAATTTTGGTCATTTATTCTAGATCTGTCAATCATTCTCAAACACTTCTATAAGAAGTTTTAGAACTAAATTAACTTTCTGGGGTTTAGGTTTTACTGCGTATATAAATCACATAATGCAGGCTGAGTTTGCTTACTGTTTCCATGCAGTTCCCAGGCCTTCTATATTACTAGTTGTGCTTATCAGCACAGAATCTAATTTTCTATGAGTCTTTGACATTTGCATATTTTCCAGTGGCTTTGTGGCTTAAGACAGTAATCTGATTTTCTTGAATATTTGCCAGAATATTTATGAACAAAAACCAAAACAAAAATGTAGCTAATGCAAATATAGCAAATGCAAAACCAACATATTGATGGGTTGGGTTTTTAAATTTAATTTTAAGTATTTTAAAATATTTTTTACAGTTCCCTGAACTGGTTTTAATACTAGAAACTAGCAACTTACTTGTAAAGGAAAACAGCCCCAATGGCTGCACACACTGCCAACAAACCAAGGAAGATAAAGATACCTCCTGTTGCCACTGATGATGATCCTAGAGTTGAGAAAGTAGTTTGATTAAAAGTTAGCCTCCTTTTTAGAGTGAGATAGATTTTCTAAAGAAAATGTCATTTTTGCTTGATTGCTGTACCAATTGAAGTACACTTAATACTTCTAACATGATAAGCATTGGGGACAGTGACTTTGGTGGGAGGTGGCACTTTCACATCACCACACAACACAGTTTGAGTTGATCTTTGTCAGTTTTCTCAAATGACCCATGCTCCTGAGACACACAGCTGCCTTTCCAGCATGGAAGGGTACAGAGAGCCTTGCTGGTATCCCATGAGATGAGACTAATTTGCTTCTTGCCAATTGCTATGCTAGGGAAACATTTACACTGAGACTTTAAGAGCTACAACATTATAAAGCTTTTTTTCTTAACACAAGATCAGCTTCAGCTTTTTCTTACGCATAATGATCAGGGGGAAAGAGGATAAACAAGGAATTTCTTAAATGTTACTGTTTGTTGCAGTCCTGCATATTAAGATGGCAGAGCGTGGCTGAGAGTTTGATGGACTGAAGCTTGTTTGCCTTATCCAAGAGCTGTGGGCTGTGCTTTTTTTAATATGTTCATTCTCATAAATTAACTTTGGGCTCTGCCTGTTATTGAACTCTGCCTTCTGGTTTGCCATCAACCATTTTGCCTTATCCACTCCTGGTTTCATCATATCTGATGGAAGAAGCCAAATCCTTACAAATACATAAATATTTTTTAATTTGTGTTAATTATCTTAATTTTCCAGTCCATAAACTGTAACTTTATTGAGTTTACTGGCACTGGGACACATTCTTGGTCCTCATATAAACAGTGTTAATACAATGAAGTATCTCAGAGGTGTGTGTTTGATTACCTTTCACGTTATTAATTTATAATTTCTGTTTATGAAAATCAAGATATCAGATCAGGGTTTACCATTTACTTGGTGCATGTGCCCCATGTATTTTTCAGTCTGTTGATACAAGTGTTTGTGAGCATTCCTAGTTAATGCACAATCTTCAGGGATTTATCTTTTTTTATGAATAAGGCAGATCCTTGGACTAGTTTGCAAAGCAACACATTGATAGCTTGGGTCTAACTGAAGCAGAGGAATGGGATCCATTCAACAGCAGTTCAAGCAAGTTAAGAGCAGATGTTTTGTGCAGTGCCTGCGTAGCCAAGGCACAGTCCTGCCAAATTTGAAGGGCCAGATGTTTAGGCACCAAATACTCAGGCAGCAAATTACGGGATTTTTCGAAATTTAGGAATACTTGCTTTCTCTTGAAATGAGTAGAAAATTGTGGTCTGTGAGAAATGTTTGCAAACATTAGATGGGCCCTTCCACTAGGTGAATCAAAGCAGCAACCTCTCTAGTTCTTGTATTTCTGCTTTGATTTTAGTGGAAACGCCAAAATACAAGCTGTCTTTGCCCTCTGGAGGAAACTTAGGAAGACCATCCTTGATGGGCTAACAATAGCTTCTGTGAATACAGTTTTGAAAAATCCTACTGAATGCTTATTGTCATCTTTGGGAGCCAGAATGCACTTACAGGTCAGGCGTTGTTGCTTAGAGTTCATGTACTGATTTACAATACATATATTATACTATATATACTGGTATATACTATATATATTACTGTAGCTCAATGTATACCTGGATTAAACAAAATCAGTGACATAGACTGTGGCAAATTACTACCAATGGTCAGTTGCTTGGCTGATAGTAATTAAATTGTGCAGAAGAGCTGCTAGAACATTGTACAGGAGTGCAATGGAGTGGGAACACAGAGGCAGCATGGTCATTTAGACTTCTGACTGAGGCTGAGTTTAGTACCTGGTTCTGTCAAAGACTGGATAACCATGAACAAGACACAGTTATGTCAACTCATCCAACCAAAGGTAAACCTCTTGTTCTGAAATAGTCACCCTAAGGAGACTCTGTAGTCAATGAATGTTACACAGATCTTCCCACACCTTGATTTGTCTTATCCTCAGGTAGAAATAGAAACCTGGTCAACTGTAAAAAAAAGAGCCCAGGGCAGCCAGCTCAGCTGCAGACTTTCATTCTGTCTCAAGTGAGCTGAATTCCTCTGTTTCTCCTATTTCTCCAGGTGTGGAGTAGACTGGCTGGCATGTGCCCCTGCTTTTCTGCTCAACAAAGTTATTCTGTGGAAGAATATTTTATAGCTTAAGACCTGTTAATATTCTGTGATACTGGAGGATTTGTACAATTACTGTACTTATTGGATCATACCACATTCTGACGTCTAAAATTCCTGCAGGGAAAGAATCATCTCTTTATCTTTTCATGGAGTCTCACACAAGCTGGTGCAGTCTCAGCTGAGGCCTCCAGGCATAATAGAAACCTCATGTAAATTCTTGTGGTCTTCCCCCCACTACAGGGAAATCACCACAGGGAGAAGTTATTTGCCGATGACCTGTATCTGGTCAGTGTGGACTCACCTTCATTTATGGAAATCAGTGCGCTGGTGAGGGCTTGACTTGTGTCATCCCCCAAGGTGATATTTATACAGTATGTTCCAGGTTCCTCAAAAGTTCTCCTGACGGTTATTAAGCATTCATCAGTGACCAGGATGGGGTCACATAACATACTCTGGGACACCTGGCATGTGGGGTCGGAAACAACTGTGCAGACATCTGTGGGAAGACTGTGATGGGAAGAGAGAACACATTGCATCTGTTGAGGCCTTTTAGCCCATTTCAAAGACATATTGCACAGGTGCTTCACTTTTATATTGGTGCTTGCTTGCTGAAATCAGTGACTCTATAATGATTTAAGAGTATTTTAGTAGTATACTATATAGATATCTGTTGTACGTACCTGTGCAATTTATATATACATACATGTGGATTTTATATAAAATGCATATATATGTATATATGCACATATTATATACGCATAAATGCATCTACTTGTTTTACATGTAATTCAATATTTTATGGTGATCATAGAATTATCTGCCTCAAGTCAGCTTATAAAGTCTGCTACCTTTAATACACATCATTAAGAAAGGAATGCAGATTCTTATATGTAGTATAATATGCCAAAAAGTAAACATTAAACTGGGGGGCTGTTTTCCAGTTGCAATACCAAGATGATTCTTGTACTTCTCAGTCCTCTCAACTCTAATCTCCTTCCAGGAGCTAGAAATATTAGTGCATTGTTTTTCTATTCAGGAAATTGCTTGGACACAACCATTTACTTTAAGTGTCAAATAATTGTGGCCAAAAAGAAAGGGCTTACTTCTGCTTTCAGTAGACTGCTTCCCATTTTAAAGTAAGTGCTGAAATCTTGTCTTGAACAGGAAAATATTGAACTGTTTCTCCCCACAATCCAGTTAATTTATTTTTCTGAGACTTTTGTTCTATATCCTAAGAGCCTGGCAGTAATCTCTGTTGCCATAGTTTACAAATGAGGCTTTCATTATCTTTACTTCTAGTCAAGAAATAGAAACACTGCAGTTCCCAACTTTTGCTCATGCATATGCATCTAAGTACAAATAGCATTCCAGCACCTAATTATTTCTAAAGAGGGAAGACAGACAGTTTCTTTCACACACTTACCCCTCTTGGCAGGTAACAACAAAATCAACCAGTGACTTTTCAGCTTGACTTTCTGTCTTCGGGATGCTCGTCATCTGAATAATATTTACCTCAAAGATTCCCTCTGAGAGAGGAAACAGATGTCAATGGTAAGGCACATGACAAGCCCTAAAGTCTATGTGTACAGAACCTCAAGTGTTTGGCTGGTGCTCAGTTCAGGTCTTGTTTTTCATAACTTCCTCCCTCTCTTAGCACCCTCTTTCAAACCCTCTTGGAGGGTTTGAAAACTGAGATATTAACTAGGGCTTTCTATGTGAGGCTGCTCATTTCTGCTCTGCTTTATTTTTCCATTATTATCATCATAATTTACTTATTTTACTATATAACTTCCCTGTCCCACTCCCCAAGACTTCTGTGCTTGACAAACTCAATTTAACTTAAATGTGACCCCTCCCAGGCCTGTATGCTTCATGTGGGGCAGGTTCAGAAACTGATGGTACAGAAAGCAGGGATACAGTGCACATCCCCACCAGCCATTTTCCAGCCCAAGTGCCTGGAAACGCCCCATGTAGCATGGGGGAAGCCATCAGCAGACATCCAAATCAAGGCTCAACCCCACATGTCTGAAACCAAGGGACAATAAAGTCTGCCACTAGGTCCTAGTAGAGCATGTAAAGAAACCAAAGTTAGGTGTTTAGCTGTCTTTAACTTTTAAAAATGTCATCTAGGTCCAAGAAAGGGATCATATTGTCAGTCTCACATAGTTGATAGAAGGGAGGAAAAATAAACTTTGTCTCTGACATACACTTGGGTTGTACTTTATTAACCCAATTCATCTCTTCAGGTGTTGATCTGTGTCCTTACCTACAACAGAGATGTCAGTTCCATAGTGTCCATTTCTGTAAATATGGCAACCTGCATCAGGATTATCTTCCATTGACATAGCAGTGGTAGAAGGAGCTGAATTAGTTGGCACAGTTCTTCTTACTGCTGAGTTGAGAAAGAGTAGGTATACATCTTTAGAGTAAGTTCTGCTTAGAGGTAGACTGAACATAGCCATATATTTAAACTGTGTCTATTACATAGGTCATTAGTGACTTTGGTCACTGCAGCTGTGCAGTCATGGATGTATCTGTATAGGATCATGGTAATAAACCTTAAAGAAAACACACATGCCCAACTGGAGAACCCTGGAGTGTCCTGGGTAGCCTCACTCTAAAAGCACCTTTCTAGTCACCCATCTCTGTGGAATAAAAGTGAGACTGGAAGGTTTGATATAATTAAACACTTCTTTAAAATTCCCAAATAAATTACTGAAGAAATCCAAGGGCCAATAAATGGTTTGAAATGTTCTCTTTAAAAGCAGGGATTTTCCCAGTGCTCTGTGTAACAGCTAGTGGAAAAATAAGAAGGGAGTGATAAAAATTATATATTTCCTTTCATTTTTCATTCTAACTCAGCATTTTGGTAAAAGCAGATATTAAAATTCTAAAATTTGAAAAAATATAGCCACTTTTACAATTTAATCACAGTAGTATTAAAAACTATCCAGGCTGAAACTGCAGTCCTTCTGCAAACTGTAAAACCCTCTGAGATGCTAAACCAATGCTGAACATAATGAAAGTTCTTCTGAAATATAATAGTTCATAAATTTTAAGAGGAAAAGCCATGCTGGGTTAATGCTTTGTGGAAATCCCATATTTTGGAATATGAGTTAAGTTTTTTCTCTTTCAGTGCAATCTTATTTATATATGAGTGTACTGTAGTATCTGTTTCTCTCTTAAAATTTACAGTGTACCTCAGAAGACGCCCCTGAGAAGGCAAGGCTAAACCCACTTGACCTAGTGTGGTAGAGGGTATAAAAGCAAATTTATGTGTACTGCACATCCACCTGAAGATCTCTGTTTGTTGTCACTCTGGTGGTAGAGCTGGATATATGATGTGTTAAACGTGCAAATGATGTCTACCATAGTGTCACAGAAGAGCATATGCTTGCTGATTCCCTCTCCAACCTACAGAGTGTTTGCAGAGCCTTGCAGCTCATTCACTGATGTCAATAAAAAACTTCTAAAGATATGAACTTAAAATATCAGAATTTAGAGTTCTAGCATAGCTCCTAATATCACAGATGTTCAATAAACTCTTACCTGCTGAGGTGGGCACTGGTGCAGCGGGTGTTACTGGACTGCAAGGTACAGGTATAATGGCTTGGACAGTTACATTCCAAGTGAAGTTTCCTTGCAGAGCATAGATGTGAGATGTACTAGAACCACTGGCCACAAACAAGCCACTTCCATCTCCAAAGTTCCACTTGTAGGAGATGGCAGAATTATTAAGATAGTAGCTGGGATCATGGATGTTCACCTTAAATATGATTGGTGAGTCTTTGATAAAAATGGAGTCTGAGACGTTGCGGTCATGTTTTTGGAACATACTCACAAATATTGGAATTTTGTCTGAAGGGGGAAAAAAGTAGTAAATAAATAAAGCACATACCTGGCTGCAAACAAGAAATGGCTCCAAAGCCCATGAACAGTAACAGTCAGAATATGAGACATTAAATTCTTTAACACAGGTTTCTACTTTAAATCTGTTCACCTATCTGAGGAATTAGTGTCAGTAGGAAACAGTTACCCAGAAAAGTATGGGAACAAATGAGGAATCACAGGCACCTGTGGAAGAGTGCCTTTCTTATAAGTTATTTTTCATTACAAAGTAGAGGTTTCACAACTGAGCTAGACATAAGGTAGATACTACGCAAGGCAATTTACCAGAGGTTCTGCACTCAAATTAAAAACCTTGCCTAGGCCAATGTCTTTTTTGTGCCAGATGATGCTTGCACTGAATTCTCTTAAGACCTAAACAACAAATACCCCCAGTATTTTATTACAGTTTATTCTAGCACACTCACCTGTTACAATGTAAGGGACATTTGTTCTTGCAATTGGAATGTGTGATGAATGTCCTCTCCTGTAAACAGCTACTGACATCATGTGTTTGCCAAGACTGACATATCCTGTGTTGACTGAAAATATTGCTGAAGATCGTCCAGTTGTTTGGTAGTACTGACCTGAAACAAAACATGAATTTATATTTTCTTCTTCTGTCAAGCTACAGTGTGTTTTAAGAGAAGCAAAGTCTCTGACAATCTTGGATGATCTAAGTAAAAACTAATAGTTTAGAATAATCTTTCTGTTATGTGGCAGGTGATTTTGGAGGACTGAATGCTTTTACAGTGTGTTTATTCCCATTATTTCTGTGTTTCTTCAAAGATGTCAGAAAGACATCCCAAATTTTGCTAATCTAAGCAAAATTTCTTAAGACATCTACATCTTTCCAAAGCAATTACATTAAGTTCTTAGGATTACATTGTGGATGGTGTTACCTTTTAGGCATTTTAGGTGATAGTGTTTGTATGCTTTCAGCATCACAAGAAGATAAAATACCTCTTGCTTCATACCCTAGAGCCCTTCATATACACTTTCTCATTTGTCTTTTTAACAGCTGATTGAGGTAGGTAAATAATATCACCTCTACTTAAAATTTGGAACATTAATAATATTACTCATGCTGATACTGATGATAATACTGATTGAGTCAAGCTAACTCAGAATACTAAGATTTAGTATGGAGTCAATGTCAGGAATGGCCCAACCATTACATACTCAGGAGTTGGGAACACTGAAAATCAGCATCAGTGACCAGATCAGTGCCACACAGTTCGTGGCAGTTTTCACCTCCTCCAATACAAGAAGTGCTGCACTGCTAAACTGATCTGAAGATAAATGGTGCTATGGTCTCTCTTAAATTTAAGAATCTGAAGTAGCAGTGAGCAGTTAACTGATCACCTGACTGACCTGCTTGGTCTCTCTGCTTTCCTAGAAAAGTATCTTGAGTAACACTGAAAGGTAAATAATTTTCTTCAGTGGTAGTACTGTGAGTGCAGCTTTAAAGAGAATCTCTTGGTAATCCACAGTTTTCAGACTGAGCAGCTAATGCCCTCTTTGTTAAGTGGGGAACACATTTGGGATCTCCACTCAAGAGCATGGAATCCTTTTTGAAGGAAAGGGCTTTTAATGAAATGCACTCAGCAAATGAGTTAATGTACAGCGTGGATTTAAGATTTGCAGCATCACCCAAACCAAGGGATGTGATGCAGTACTAACCGTATGTGTGAAAAACATAGACAAAGTGCCCTCTCCACCAGCCAGGATGATGAGGAGGGAAAGGTCTGCCATCTGGAAATACATGATTGCTGTGGTTTCTTGTGCAGTTTTCCCAGCCACAGTTGTCGGTCCATTCAGTCCAGTTGTAGATGTATGATTGCTGGCCCTCAGAAGCTGGATGACGGAAGCGTGGAGACCCAGTATGTTCCTGGTCAGCTGAGAAATGTGCAGAAAGTCAAGAAACAGAAGGCAGTCACCCAGGGTTACAGCAGTTACTGCACTTAAACAACAGGAGAAATGGGGAATTTTTAGACTGATGTTCACTTTTTCTAAGATTATGCTTTGGTTTTTAGTGAACACTGAATTGTTTCAGCGTGGCATTGGTTTATTTAGAAGCTTAAAATTTTAGTGTCTCATGGACCAGACAGTTTAAAATTGGTTGCCCAAAACTAGCTATCAACTTCAGCTACTGTTTCTGTGGAATTCATTGAGCTACCTTAGCATTTCACAAACAAAATATAAATTTTTAAATGAGATACCAGCTGTGGAAGCACATGAGGAAGTGACTTTTTTTTTTGTCAGGGAAGTTTTCTGTGTCACCTTTAAATAACTTAGACATGATTTTAAGTTCCTTTTAATAAAAATACAGTTTCCTTCCCCAAAAACCACAACGGACATTAAATAGAGAATGGATATCAGCAGTCTACAAAACATTAGAATATGAAAAAGTAGAATTCAGGCTGATAAAAAAATTTGCTGATATGTATTGAAATGAAAATTACTTTGATCGGTCAAAAGCTTTGTTGAGCATTTATGAATTCAGAGGAAGAAATGTACAGCAGCCTGTTTCACTTTAGATCTGGCAGCTTCAAAACCCTGGAATCATGATAGGCTTTTTGCTCCATGTAACAGTAAATAAGATGAAAAAAGGTAATTCTCTGATGAAAAGATTGATTTTTAAATTATTTTCTTTTTTTTTTTAATTCATAAAATGTGGGAATGCCAGATATGATCTTTTTTGAGGGTTTTACAAAATGCATGTGGTGGTAGTGAGTTCTACAGTTCCAAATTGGAAAAAAAAAAAAATCTCAATTTTATAAATTGACAGCTTTGTAAATTTGGAAAGAAACAGTATGACTGTGCCTGAGCTGAAAAGCAGTAACAGTTTTGTTAGGAAGCCCAATAACATTGCTGTTTCAGTGAGGCAGTTCTACAGTGAAGGTCAATCTTGAATTACCTGGTACAGAGCAGTAAAAATACTGCAGTGATCTTCTGAGGAAAGATACTGGTGTGTCAAAGGTTAGAGATGAGTGTAGTTACCAGTTAAAAGCAACATGGCTGTTGTTCTAGGGTGCACCTCTGGTGTTTTAAAGATTTGTGACGTGTTCAAGCAGCACCATAGCACCAAGCAGCTGTGTGTATTGTGCAGGGAAACTGCTGTTACCTACCCCAGGTGCAGTTTCTGTTGTATATTATGTTGCCATCTCTATCTTCTTTCTGGCACCTGGGGAACTGGAGAGCCACAACAAAGGTCACGTTGGATCCTATCAGTGCTGGACTATCAGTCTCCATTTTCGCTTTCACCTTTCCACCTGTGGAAAAGAAAATTGGTCTTCACTGCAGCATAGGATGTGTCAGAGCAGCAGCTACCTTCAAATGTGCACTATTTACATTAGAAATGCTTTGTTGATGCCTCTGGTTCCAAGGGATTTTGTGCTCCTAAGTCACTTGCACTTTTATCAAAACCCCAACCTAGAACAACTGGAGGGACTCATCATATCCCCTCTCATCACTCACTGACCTGTCATACGTTTCCTTCTGAGAACTAAGAATATGGGTTTTTACCCATGGGAGAGTCAGTATATTCCAAAGGATAAATTCTTAATTTTTTTTTCCTCAGCCTTTAGACCTCAGCTCAGCCCAGATGATAATATGCAAGGTCTTCACTAAAGCTGTCAAACTGAAGCCTTCATTGCCCTACAGAGGGAGCAGTTGAAGCTACCTGTCCTCTAGGGCATGTTTCAAAGAGCAGATTGTCCTAGAACTGGGGTCATCAATACTTCTTAATAAGTATTACTGTCTGAAACTGTGAGTCATGGGAAAACATTTACTGTAACAACTCACTGTTCTGCTTCCTCAGACAGTGTACTGGGAATGGGATCAGAGCCAGTCACCTCTAATTTGCCCATTTTCTCAGTGTCTTTGAAATGTATATGTGCAATCACCTTTCCAGCAATCCTTCCATCTGGGATCTCCTTCTTCCCAGACAGGATAAAGCTTTTCATCCCATGTATTTTGATCACTAGACCATCCTGGTATCGTCTTGTAGGATGTGGCAGGAGGAGTTTTTCCATCACTTAGCACATCTCGAAACCCTAGAGAGAAAATTGAACATGCAATGTAATTACGTTTCCCTACCACTCTATAAAGACATTGCTCTTGTGCTGAACAGCCTTATTAGGTCACTATTTTCTGCTTGCAGTATTGTACACTTTCCACCAAAAGAATAAAAAGGTTTACAACATTTTGACCACATCCGAGCAATTGTTTGCATGGATGAACATAACCTTGACCATCAGTCCAGTAGTACAGGGGTTGCACTGATTGCTTTGGGGTTGCCTAGTAATGAATCACTGAGTAAAAGGCTAGCAGGATGAATTTACCCAGTCAGTGTCCAAGCTGGGTTCAAGTGGAAGTTTTGCCAGGAATTAATTTTGACCCAGTGAAGTTTCTTTGATGAGTTGTCTGGTGGTTTGGGTAAGAGGGATGGAACCAATTGTAACAGAGCCTGATATTTCCAGAAAAGGAAATATAGACCTGAATAGTAAATTCATTGTGTTTATAATATAACAACAAAAACATATTAGCTTCATGCCTATGGCTCCGATATTAAGCAACTTTAATAACCTTCTTCTTCTCATATTACTACAAATGATAGGCTCAAACTTTTCCCAGGCCTTCTAGGATCCTTCTCTGTCCCAAAGTACATATAATGAAAAGCAATCTAAATATCCAAGTAACCTGTAAGAACATGTCAACCACTGTAGGATGCCATAAAAATAACTTTTTAAGCAGGCTTATAGGCAGTTCCATTAAAGCCTGGGGGCTTTAAACAACTCTGTCATGTTAATCAAGTAACTGCTAGGTGTGTCAAAACATCAAGGGAGTTAGGATTTCTTCTGCTTTTCATGGCTTTATTTTAAAGTTGGCTGAAGCCGAATGCTTCTGAGATTCATACTGAAGTGCAACAAAGAACTGGATGATTTTAAGGAAAATGCAGAGACCTGTAAGAAGGGTGGGAATGGCCCTGTGTGCTGTAACGTAACTGGCTGTGTTAGAATTCCTTCAAGGCTTGGAAGAGTCACAAAGCAGGTGTAGCCAGTCTAAGCATGGTCTTTATGGGCATATGACTCCTAATTTAACTGCAAGGGGGAACCAGAGAAACAGCACTGAAGAACAGGAAGGATCTACTTTCTCTTGATGTTTTATTGCCCAGTGAGGTTGCTGCTGGGCAAGAAGGACATCCCTTGGCCAGTACCGTCTCAACAGTCAATCTGAACTGGTGCTCGTAGCTCCTTCCCAGTCTCTTGGGTCTTGAGGACTGAAAAGTTTGAGGAAAAGAAGACACTTTGCACTCAGAGGCATATTCTCCCATGGTCTTTTGCCCTACAGGAACTCCCTGCAGTTTGACTTAAATCACTTGATTCAAATCTTTCCTGCAGATTTAATATATCTTGATGTGAGCAGAGCATAACATTGTGACTGATATTTACTAAGTATCACATGCTGTATTGTTTTCAGTCTTGGTCAGAAGAGGGGTTGGGTAACATCCTTCAGAAACTTTTCTCAGGAAAACAACAGAAACTATGAAAGTATTTCACAAAGGCTTATCAAGGTCAGTTAAGTTTTGTGTCAATAACGTAATATGTCATCTTAGTTGGAAATAAGTGGCTAGGGATTTTTCCTAATTTCTTTTTCCCGTTCTCTTTGATGTTATCTAAAAATTATTCAATGATTATTTTTTTATATTATTTTGTCAGATCAAAACCCCCCAGTAATTGGTTTTTCTTCCCAAATGTTCAATTCATCAAAAAGAGATGGGACACTTCTAATTCTATAAATGCTTTTAATTTTGAATTTTCAATAGCAATCCTTGAATTCAGCAGTAATGTTCTTGTCCAGCTTTGGTAATAACTGTGGTCAGTGCTTCTAAATCACAGGGTCCTTAGGCATTTCTCTGCCTCCCTGATGTGCTTTGTTTATTTCAATCGAATATAAACCATTTCACAAGCTTTAAGACAAGACAAAGACATTTTTGCAGATGAGCAAAGACTTCAGTAGTTTCTCTAGCACATGGAACTGAGGTTTTTCTGTTGCTGAATTTGAAGGAACAAAAAGCTTTAATATATTTCTTCTTTAACAATGAAAAACACTTCAGAACAGATGTTGGTCATAACCAAAATTAAAGCAATTCAGTTAGAAATAGACAGTAATATTGCATTTCAAGGAAATTATTACTGTAATATTTTTTGTGAGGTGATCATAGGAGAAAAGTTCTGATACTCTGACTTTGTTTTTCCTTATTCTTGTTTTTCTTTTTGGTGAAAAATGTAGCAAAGACAAGAAGATGAGCATTTCTGTGATGGCATGTTAGCCATGAGAGGCTAAAAGCCAGTGTTTGAAAAACAGCAATAAAAAAAGATGACCCAGCTGAAGAGGATGAAAGAGTATTATAAATAAAAAGGCTCATGCTGTGGTCAAACTAAGAAGACAGAAAATAATGTAAACTCTTTCAAGCTATATGCAGAAACATAAATCAGGACAAAAAGGTCTTGGAGGAACAACTTAAAAAAACATTAAAACTACTAATTTAATTTTTTTTCTTTTTTTTTTTTTCAAATACAGAGGTAGTGGAAAGTTTGCCATAAAGTCTGTTGGGCCAATAAGATGATGTAGATACAAGAGAATTCAGGGAAGATAGAGGACCACAGTCAAATACATTAATTTCCATTCATAAAGGAGGAGCAAAAGGGGTTTCTGTACTGGAATTTTTCTTTACCATGATGGCAAATGTCTCTCAAAATGAAGTGTTGGCACAAAAAAAATTAGAGAGCAAATCAACAACATTAAGAAGTTGTCTAGATAGGATGGCTTAAACAGTATGGAAGTTATTCAAAAGTGAAATAAATGAGCTATTAACCATAGCATGTAACATCTTGCTTTAAACTGCTTCTGGGTGTCTGAGAAACAAAAGTTGGCAAATGTGATGACAGTTTCTGAAAACACTGCCAGGGAAGATTTGAAGGATTACAAAAGGTTTGAGGCTTAGATTAGACAGGCTGGTAGAGACAGCACTGAAGAACAGAAGAACTGATATAGTGGATTAATATGATATGCTGTAAAAGGAGTGCATTCCCCACAAATATATTCAAGTTTTGGTGAGGAAGCCAGAGGGCATGGGAACAAGGCTGACCTCCTTGTTACAGCCTGCTTGAGTTCCAGACATTTGATGAGGTCTATTGCTAAAAGGCACATACAGGAACTAAGTTACTGTGGGATAAGAATGAAGGATTTCACATAGACAAATGATTGATTAGCACATATGTACCAAAAGTTAAAAATAAGTGGCCAGTTTTGTCAACTGCTGAAATAATTTAAAATGCTGAAGACATCATCTTAAAGAAGTAGAGGTGAGGACTGTATGAGACTCAATGACTCAAGAATAAAACTATATGAAAATCAGCATAGTTAGATGTAACTTTACTTACAGAACAAAGGGCTCTGCAGTAGCTATTGCCACTCAGAAATGAGATTTCAGAGCTTTACAGTTCTGAATGAAGTGATCATTAGTAGCTGAAAAACTTGGAAGAGGCTAGATAGAGCATGAACATGAAAATCTCATTACAGCATTGTATGATTCCTCATGTGTCATGTCTTGGAATGCCATATGCTACTCTGTTCTCTGCAGCTCAAGCAGGGTGTAAGAGAACTGAAAAAAATACAGAGAAAGGTGGTGAGGATGCTGCAAAGGAATAGAATTATTTTCATAGGAGGAACAGCTAAATAGACTGTGTCCTGAGCCTGGAGAAGAGGTGACAGAGAATATAAAAGCAGAATCATGAACATCATGGAGGAAGAAGCAATTTGTCACTATTTCTGGAAGTACGGAAGTTACAGAGAATCAAAGGAAACCAACATGTTATGGGTTCTAAGCAAAGAAAAGATACGTCTTCATGTAAGGCACAGTTAGGGTGTGAAATTTCTTGCTTGCATAACATTACACGTGCCAAAATTTTACACAGGTTGCAATCAAAACCTAAGTGCATTAACAGATGCAAGAAAAGTCCAGTAGAAACTTAAATACAATAAATGCATCTGGCAGAGACTGTTCTGGTGCTATAAATCACCAAAGGCTGGGAAAATGTCCTGAATAGTATCAGTATACACTTGCCCAGTTACACATCCATTGCTGTTTCATGTTGGAGACAAGTACAGGACTGAATGGATGCTCAGCTGCACCTCAGCTTTTAAGATCTTCAGTTTGCTAACCATAGATTCCAGAATTTGAGCCTAAAATCCCCTTGCTGGGTTCCCAGGCATGAGCTCAGTGACTCAGCCTAAGACTTGAGTCAAGTTGGGAGCCCAGAAAGAAGCAGAAGACCAGCACAGTGCCTGCCAGCCTTGAGATGGCTTGAGGCTCACATTCCTACACTGGGCTCCCTGAGTTTGGAGATGCACAGGTCTGGGTGTCCTTGTGGGGAGCACTGCCTCTGGAGCTGGCTTCTACTAGCCCTACCTGAGCAAATTGAAAGAAGTCTCTTTTTCTTCTACCTTCTTAGCCACGCTTGAGCTGAGGAAACGTTGTTAGAAATTTGTTGAAATGAGCCAAGGCTTAGCTCCGGTCAGCTCTGTGCACCTGTGGAGCGCAGGAAACATAGAACGTGGCATATTTCACCAGCTCAGGTGATATTCCTACCCAGAGCCAGGCAACCCTGAGGTGGAACAAGCTGTTGCCTACAGGTTCCCA
Source organism: Calypte anna (assembly GCF_003957555.1). Lineage (NCBI taxonomy): Eukaryota > Metazoa > Chordata > Aves > Apodiformes > Trochilidae > Calypte > Calypte anna. The sequence goes on along the minus strand of NC_044245.1, from coordinate 32,363,464 downwards.
AGCACAGCTCCAGCAGCTGCTGCACATGGAAGGAGCAGCCGCTGTTACCTCACCGTCTCAGGACATCGGACCTGCAGAGGCAGAGAGAGAGGACAGGGAGAAGGAAGCACTCACGTAGGGCAGCAGCACACAGCACTGCTTCAGCCAGGAGGAGGAATCCGAGCTGGCGGCGAACACCACTCATGGTGCTGGAGAGCCTGGGTCCAGCTCAGTGTGTGAGGAGCAGCAGAGAGAGCCCGGTGCCTGCACACGGTAACTCCTTCACTCCCCGCTGAGAAGTGAGAATGAAGTTTCTCCGCTGCTCTGCTCTCCAATTAAATGAAGGGCCCCAGGACTCATCATGTGATGGAATTAAGCAGAGATGCATGATTTTGTCTTCAGCTTCTTTCAGCTCATGTGCTTATGACTCACGCCCTTTGCTTTCAGCTTTCCCTGGGGTTTCTGAGAGACCTGTTTGGAGCCACACCATTTACCTTGCAGGCATTTTTATACTGGTTTTGCACCATGATCAATTTTTGCACTTAATTTGTTTTTAAATTAGGGATGCTTACTTCCCAGAAATCCAAATTAACTCCTGCCCCAGTCTGATTTGCAAGTGTTACTGCAACATCTCTCTGCATGTGATGGACCCATCACTATTTAACCATTCATCTCTCCACACATGCTGGGCAACAACGGTAAACCAGATGGAGCCAGGCCAGTTCTAACACATCCCTGGACTTGGCTCCTGATCGGAGCCGATTGTTAGGGTAAACGTTATTTAAACCATTAGTGGGCACACACGTGGAGCATCCAACCACAGCTGCACAATACGATGTGCACATGCCAAGAGGTGCGATCACAGTCCATGTGTAGTAATGGCCAGTCCATATCTAACTCACAAGTTGCCGTAACATATGCAGATAAGTACTTTATTGTATAAACTTCATGGTGTGTAGATGTAAAGGAAAAATGGAGTTTGTTGCCCAGCTTAGTAATGAGGTATAACCAATGGCTCGGGAAGAGTAGGGTAATAGAAGTGGATTGGCAAACACTGCATTAGTGGTTCAAATTCAGGTTCAACATGCTTCACCAGCACAGGTGTTCTTCTGCAGGCAGTGCAGGAACTGAATTTCATTGCTGCCCTGGCAGCCTTGTGAAGTTTCTGGAATTTGTTTGCAGCAATCAACAGGCTTTGGAGAGAGAGATGGCACAGCATAGAAGCAAGTATGGTTCTCAAGACAGCACTTCAGTAGTGGTTTCAGTGGTCCTGAAGTAGAGCTGTGGCAAGTGAGACACTGGCTAGCCAGAAACCACTGAGTTGGGCAACACTAAGTATTTTCATTTTGGGCAGGGCAGGTAGAAGTCTGTAAATCCAAGGCACTGTAGGCAAAATGAAGACGTTGCCCATTGGAATGAGATTTTAGAACTGTGACTACTCACTATTTTTATTTTTTGATTAATTCTTAGTTTCTTCCATTCTTCTGGCAATCTCTGTTGGCTGTTGAAGATGGTGTCACTACCTGGAATGCCCCAGCCAGCATTTCTTTCAATAACACAGGCTCTGATGTCCAGTCCTGTGCATCTTGCATATGTGGACTCCACGTGTCATCTCCTGGCTGGAGCCAAAACTCCCGTCTACTGCCAGCCAAGGAAAAGGGTGAAGGCAATAGCCCTAGGGATACCAAACCAGTTTAAACTAAACCCTCATTATCTGGCAAAAAGGAGAGGAAGCATAACTTAAAGTCAAATCAGTAACTGACTATGCAAAAAAATCATATGACTGCAGCGTCCTCATGTGATTGTTTTTTTTTTTGTTCTTATTAAACCAACTGCATTCCGAGTTGAAATGTCAGGTTTCAAAGCCATTCACAATTATTTTTAAACCATGTGGGACATTAACTTTCATTTCACTCATTTGTTTCCAGGTTATTGATCCTGGAAGTGAAAAGTGACCTTCAAATGCCAAGTTTCAGCACTGGGGCCCTGATCCAAAATCTGCTGGGGGAAAAGGAGATTTGAACGCTTGTTCCCAATAGGGTTTTGAGAACCTCCAGAGGAAAACTGTGGACAACAAATGCCTGCTAATTAAAACCAAAAAATTATCAGCCTAAAAACAATAAAGTTGGTTAGGACAGAGTTTTTTGCCGTGTTATTTGATACACGAAATTGTTACATAAATATTGAGTGACACTTTCAATAAGGGCCAGCTGGTGGAAGTTATTAAATACATTGTAAATAGACTTCAGGGGCACTGAGGATCAGGCCTGTGGTTAAAGGAATCCAAACCCACCAGGGCTGGGGTAATGACTAAAAGGTGGCTGTACTGCGACACTCCAGTCCTTTGCAGTCTTCCTCCTCTGTTCTTGGGCCTTCGACTACACATTCCTGGAGGGCTGACACAGAAAATGTTTGGATCTGCTGTGGCTGCAGCCGATGGAGTTAGGAAGAAAAGAGGAGAGGAGAAAGCTATACAGGAAGGGAAGAAAGAGCTGGGAGGAGCAGAGATGTGGAATGAAAAGAAGAATAAAACAGCCAAAGAGAAGTATGAGAAGTGAAGGTTTGAAGGGATGATCTGAAAACTGACTTGGCTTCTCCAAGTGTCCCAGCCATCGCTGACTTTATCTAAAAAATGGGCATGGTGTTTTTTTCTGGGCTGATGGTTGGACTCAGTGGTCTTAGAGGTCTTTTCCAACCATGACAATTCAGATTCTGTCTGATTCTGTGATTATTCCCTCTGAAGCTCTGAAGAGTTGCTTGAAACTGATTGATCCTCACCAGATCTTAACTTTACATTTTTTATATTATTATTATTATTTATCTCTGAGAAACAGCTTTGCAATTGAAACAACTAAAGTGAATTCTGCAGTTGTAAAAGAGAAAATATTTTAAGTACATTCTAAATATTCTCCTAGCTAAGAAACACATCTGGACAGATTCAGGGCTTAACCTTAAAAGAAGTGGGTGGGTAGGCAGTGCTTGGGACTTCACAGCATCAGCACCACAGTTATTAAAACCCTTTGAGGAGATACAGATCTCTGATACCTAAAGGGCTGTCAGATGACAGGGTGTGAGCACATCATGTGTACCTGCATGTCTAGACTGTTGCAGAGCTAGCACGCTCACACTGTTATCGCATCACCATCGCTGCAAGACAAGTACAGGGGTTGTTAATCACTGCTCACAGGAATTTTTTTTTTTTTTTTTTTTTTTTTTTTTTTTTTTTTTTTTTTTTTTGAGTGAACTTGAGTTTAGGCCAAGCCAGCAAAGGAAAATGAGAGGATTGTGTTTTGGCAGCAAGGTGCTTTTAGGCAAATGCTGTTTGCCATTCCCAGCGGTGTCTCTAGGGAACTCTGCTTAAGGCTGGGCCAATTCCCTTTCTGGGAAGAAATCATCCATGTCTCCCTTCACATGGGATAGTGCCCACTGGCTCTCTAAACTGAACATGTAAACAAAACTACCTCACCAGTCTGCAGTATTTCTTGTTGCACAGAGGATTAAAAAAGCTTTTCAAAAGTGCCTGATCAGTTTATGGCCCCACCACCTCAGTTTATCACTGAAAAATTAATCACCCTTGCAACTGGAAAACAAGGTTTTAGTAATTCCAGCATCTTCATCTTTTGCTTTTGTGGTAGCTAAAGCTACACATTACCATTTTTTATGGAAAGGTATTTCCTGGCAGTCATACTTTTCTCCAAATTCCTTTGTTGGGATTAATTTTTTCCAAACTTGGCACTTGGCCACAGCTTGTAATTCTGGAGATTTTTTTGTGATAAAGCTAATTTTTGGCCTGATTTCCTGTAGAGGGAAGGCTCTAAAAAGCACGCCAGCTCTCTGCCATTTTAGGGGTGTCTCTCTCTTGATTCCTCTCTATGAACACAAAACTCCACAGCCGTGTGTGTCCCAAAACCCCTCAGGAAAGCAGCTTGTGGGAAAGTAGGGGAACCCAGCACATCACTGCAATGCTTTGACATTGGCAAGTCCTCACAAAATCTCTGCCTTGAGATATAGTCCACTCATGCCCCACGGGTGGCTTTGGCTTCCCTGCTGGTGGGAGTTCTCATTAATTGGTGCAGATAACAGGAACAATCAAACCAGCAAAACCCAACCAAAAAGGTGATGTATCAAAGAGAATATACTTAACAACAGCATCTGCTGTGTACTCATTTTGGTGGGAGGACACTGAAGGATTAGTCCCAGAGAGAAAATCTGCTTTTTTTTTTTTTTTTTTTTTCCTGGTTTTCTAAGAAATTATAGAAACTGAATGCACTTGATTGTACCTTATTCCCTGTATATGCTATGTTTCGCTTATTATAGGCTGGGGATAAGAGTTCAGCACAGAAGTTCAGCTGTTTTATGGTCCAGTGAAATTACTTTGACTGCTCAAGAAATAACCTCAGCACTTCCCTGAAATGAGAGTCAGAATAAATGAAAATACTGGCAGCTGAACTGTGGCATAACATACTCTTTAATGTGTTAACAGCAAGAATATGGGCAAAAATGTGTATTTTTTTTGACTGCATCCCAGAGCCATGGCATTAATTCAGATAGTAACCTCTTCCTTTAAGGCAAGACCCAGCAGTGAATATGCAGGTAAGGAGAGGGAAGAAAAAGATTAATATATTACACAGTAACCATCTTTCTGTCTAGAAGCTTGGGTTAGCTCATAACTTTTATGGCATAAAAGGAAGGCAAATTCTGAGCAAGTGGAGCTGTTGTGCTCTTAGTGAAATGTGCTCTTGTCAGCCCATGACTTAAATCCCCCTGGATCCTCCTTCTGTGGCTGACAGTATCAAGATTTCATCTGGGGGCCCGGACAGAAGCAGCAGGCAAAGGCCATGTAAGTTTCAGTCTGGGTTGGGTTTTTTCAGGTTTACCTGCTGCCACTTGCACAGTGTGGTCAGGGCTTGCTGGGAGCATGGGTTAACAGGTGAGGCAGAGGAGGAGCAGTCTGGTTGTGCCATAACTTGCCCGTTCCCACATGCAAGGTCAGGCCCTGCAGTTTCAGTAAGGTGCTGGCAGGGAGGTGGGGAGATCCAGGCTTGTCAGGCAGCTCTGCAGGCCCCAGGTTTCACTGCCCCGCTCTCTCTGACACATGGCTGGAGGGGCTCCTGCTTGCAAACACTTTAACAGCAGCTGCTGTTTTTTCTTTCACCAAGAGAAAAATATATTTTTAGTGCCTCGTTCCCAAATGGATTGCATAATAACCCTTAACAGCTCTGACCATATGTGGGCAGGGAAATGTATCATTACATATATTAAATATATGGGAATTAGTCTTCTGAGTTTGTCTTAAAAACCAATATCCTTTATTTATCCTCTGTGATAGGAGCAGTAAATTTGCTCCCGTTCTGTTGTAAATCTGCATCGGGATATGGATATTTTATTTCAACTTTCTTTGCCAGTGCTGGAAAACCTAACATGAGTTTATTGTGTTACTGTGTGAGAACCAAAAAATTGATTTAATACAGCAGCCTACTTGCAATCCCTGGCTTAAGTGAAATGTTAAGGGTAAAATCTCTCTGTCTCGCATGTGTGATGCACTGATCACCAGAGCTGTGAGATCTGCATGGGAAATATTATATGACTTGATAAGAATCCTTGCAGGAAATGCATGGTGTGCAGAAAAATCTGGTTCTTAGATCTAGAGTTTAAATTGTCTCTCCTAAAAGAGCAAAATAGCTTAACACATCTTCCCTCAGCTGTGCTGCTGCTTTGTAGGTGGTTGCTTGGAGCACTGCTATACGCCTGTGGTCTGGAAGGAAGAGAAAGTTCTTCTGTGCCTAATACAAGATGTTACACTGCAAATGGTTCAGTTCTACTGCACGTGGAAAGAAGCTGAAGAGTTATAAAAAATAATTCAGATCAGTGTTAGATGGCTGCAATTCTTCTCAGTAACAGACATCATATCCAATTTGAACAGTCTGAATTTAACCCTGTACTGTGTCTGATAGCAAAGTATAAAAAAATGGAATAGTCCTGAAGAGAAGAAAATAAAGCAATGAGAAGCATAAATGGAGGATGAAATTGGATTGTACATTTAGACTTCTCTAAGTTTACATTGATTTTTCATGCTGCAGCTGCGGTGAGTGGAGTTCAGATGAAGGCAAGGATTTATGTTTTTATGAAATAAGAACAAAATGGTAAAATGAAAATAGAGATAGTTTGATATCTTAGTTACCAATCGTTTGCAATATTTCTAAGCACTTAGTGGTCTTCTCCTATTATACAATACATAAGAACTTTCAGAAAGAAAAACTGGGCCTTGAATGGTGCTTTGTAGAATAAAAAATAACATAAGAAAAAGAACATCAGAAATATCAGTGTTCGCTAAGACATAGACACCAAGGAAACTATGTCATAAATCATTCTTCTCTGAGAAGTTTTCTTAATCTTTCTAGTTCTGTGGATGTCCTAAAACAAATAAAAACTACATCAGTTGGGTGCTGAGGACAGACTAATTAATTACTAATACATTTCTATGGATTTGAATTTTATACAAATCAAGAAGTTTAATCAGGATGTTGACAAATGTAAAGAAATTTAGTATACAGCCCAAACAGCTTCATTTATTTAATTTTGAACATAATGGGAAGTCGGAGTTTCTTTACCTTCTTACAGAGTTTGTTGTCTAGGATGAAATTCAAAAATCTGAAGCTGGGAACAAACTAGATGAAACCACAGCTGAATTTCTGTATTTCACTCAGATACTCATTTGTGTTCCCTTCCCCATCTCTTCCCCTATACCTTTTACTTGGCGCACACACATTTACACTTTTAGACAGAGAGCATCTACTTTTTGGATCAGCAGCCACTTTTTGGATCAGTATTTGGATCAGCATGGATGTTTTTCCCCAACACCTGAAGAGAAATCTAGCTCTGGATTATGGTAGACATCTTTATCTGTAAGACATAAAATTGTCCTGTTAAACCACAGCTGAACCATCAGAACAGAAAGATCAGTTAGTTTGTTTTATTTTTTTGCTTGTATCCTAACATTTAGTGACTTGAAATGCCTATCTCCCTATCCAACTGAAGCAAGATAAAAAACTGCATAGTAAATGCAGAGGGCCACGTGAATGAGATTTTTCAGAAAGAAAATGTTAAAACCATCACTACTGTCTGGGGACACTTTGCAGCCACTCTGCAAGACTAGGTTCTTCATCATCCTCTCCACCTCAGCCATCTGAACAGTGAGAGGGAAAGCATGATGGAGTGTTCACAACATCTTCTGTAGCAAATAGATTTATGGATATGAAGGAGACAGCACTACCACTCTGCTCTTTGGATAAATAACTTACTTTGCCTTTACTTTGCCCTGCTTTACAAGTAAGGGAGGGAAATCAAGAGAAAAGAGGCTTAGTAATACTTTAAGCAAAATGAGGGCTGCAAACATAACCATACTAAAAATACCATGCAGCTATGTAACTATCAGTAACTACCACCAGTGCCCTGCCCGCTGCTCTGAGGAATGGCAGCACTATCCTGACCCTGTGCATCCCTCCAGCACTTCTAATCAGGACCAGCGTGGCCAATAGATCCAGGGCAGGGATTCTTCCCCTGTACTCAGCCCTGGTGAGGCTACACCTTGAGTCCTGTGTCCAGTTCTGGGCCCCTCAGGTCAGGAAGGAGATTGAGGTGCTGGAGCAGGTCCAGAGAAGAGCAAGGAGGCTGTGAAGGGATCCAGCACAAGTCCTGTGAGGAAGGACTGAGGGAGGTGGGGATGTTCAGTCTGGAGAAGAGGAGGCTCAGGGGAGACCTCATCACTCTCTAAAACTCCCTGAAAGGGGAGGGTAGCCAGGGGGGGGTCGGTCTCTTCTCCCAGAAAGCTATCAGTAAGACAAGAGAGCATGGACTTAAGGTCTGCCAGGAGAGGTTTAGGTTGGATATTAGGAAAAAATTATTCTTTACAGAGAGGGTGATCAGGCATTGGAATGGGCTGCCCAGGGAAGTAGTGGATTCTCCATCCCTGGAGATATTTAAAAAGAGACTGAATGTGGCACTCAGTGCCATGGTCTAGCAACCGCCACCTTGAACGGTGGTTCAAGGGTTGGACTCGATGATCTCTGAGGTCCCTTCCAGCCCGGCTGATTCTGTGATTCTGTAATGCTCTGTTGTGGAACCATGTTCACGGTGATTGGAAACACTGGAAGGCAACTTTTATTTCTTTCTTTAATTCATATGAAGTGGGAAGGTTTGTAGAGAAAGGGATTGAAGATGAAGTTTCAGCTCAGCGGAGCAGCAACCAAACCTCCAAGCAAGCTGCGCTTCCCTCAGATAACCCAGCATGGTCATCCCAGGAGCTAATATGATCTCTCCCTGGGATGGACACTACACTGGCAGCTGTTTGTCTGTTTAAGTAGCTAAAAATCACTCTGGCTAGCAAAATTCAGTGGAAAACTGTATGGAAATCATGAAGCATTTCAGTAAGAATTTAGTGCCAGGTCTTCAAAGCTCTTAGAATTACAGCAACTATAAATAAAACAAGTAAGGATCAAACTGTTATAAAATTTTTGAAGTGACATGTAGCAAGGCTTAAGGATACCACACGAGTATCTTGAAAGGCATAAGGATGAAATTTACACTGTTTCATAGTTACATGCTTTGGACATCAGGTGATATTCATGGGAAAGCTTCAAGACAGTGTTCAAGAAGATAGGAGGCAAAAGCCCCAGAAAATACAATCATCTTGACATTTTTTCTCAAATTACAGAACCTGCCTCTTCATCACAACTCTGTACTGAGAGCAGGGGGATGTGTAAACTCAGTCTTTTATTTATCTACATGTTTTATAATTTTAGTACCTACAGTATTTGAATGCTTTTCATGTGTGCTCAGATTCTGCAGAATTCTCTTTCAGAATGTATCTGTAATCGATACCATTTTTAAATAAAGAAAAAAGTTTCAGGTTATTTACAACAGAAGAAAGGTGATTTCCTGTTGGGTAGGGACCACCAGAACTTTGAGATGGTTTCTCCTTAAAACAAATATCCCTGAAACATAAGAAAGGCTTTGGCTCTTGAGAGCTACATCTGGTTAGAACATAAATGAGAATTATTCACTATTTAGATGAGAGCAAATACAAACTATGACAAAGCAGGGAATTTAAAAGAGACTCTACTGCTACTCATTTCATTCTCATGGGATGGATCCTTTTCTTTTGCTATGCCTCAGTCTAGGGCCATCTCAATAGCTGTAAGTGCTGTAGCAATGTCTGGAAGGGGCTGTTTCCCAGTAGTCACCTTTGGTTAAATTCCTGTCTGAATCCAAATTCCTTTGGTGTGTAAGCCAGGCTTCTAATGCTTTTGTGGGAGGCTGTGTGGAAAAAGAGCTGATAGACATGAGCTAATAAAAAAGTAGAGAGGTAATGCTGAGAGGAGGCAACTCTGCTTCAAGATACATCACAATATTTAGGGAGAGCTTTTAAATTCAGTTAAAAAATGACTGGCCAGGGGGATTTTGGTGGACATCTGAGGAGGCAGAAGAGTATTTAATCCTATTTCTTATGTACCTACAAGCCATTGAAATGAAGCGATTTTGTACCAGCCTACACAACCTTTCATTTACCTTTAAGTCTCAAAAAAAGCATGTGTTGACCTAAATCCCAACAGCCTAAAGTGGGTTTTCAAACTGAATAGCATGAGGAATTTTAAAATGTCATAAGAATAAAGACAAGACGTATCTGGTTAGGGAAAAGGGTTCCTTTGATGTTCATCTCTTCCCAAGTCTCTCTGTAATTAAGAACTGGCAAAATGAACTTGCCAAAATGAATGCTAATAGAACCACTTGGTGTTATTACCACAGTAGTATTTAGTGAACACAATCATCTACCACTGCTTTGTGCTGAGCATTTCATGACTATATGATGATCATTCAGGCAGTCAAATGCCAATATTGCAGGAGTGTGTTCATGTGCTTGCTCTTGTGGTTCTGCAGTGTGGCCTCAGCTCAGCCACTCTCCTACCATAGCAGTTTGGGTGCCCAGGATAAGCACAGCCCTGCTTAGTACCTGCCTTGTTGTACCTGTATGAATGTAAGTCCTGTCGTGGTAGCCATGGGACCAGCAGGTGATGTTTGGTGGCTTCCAACTTAGCCCTTGGGAAGCAGGAATAGATTGTGTGGCAGCAGAGAATGGGGATAAGTAGCATAGTTCCAGCTTTCTCTGTATTATTAGAGTAATGCTTTGATGATCCAGGACACAAACCTCAGTGTCCACTAAGAGGAGAAGAGGTTGCATAGAGATGCAATTCTCTGCTGGGGACCCAACCAAAATTTTATTAGATGCATCCTTTTCTTATCATTGTTCTAAGGGGTTTCCCAACACCTGATCCCTTGCTTTCAACCCTCTCAGGCTGCAACAGGCTGCAGCTGAGGCAAGCAAGAGGGAAGCTCTACTCCCTGGGAGCAAAGCAACAGGGCTGAAGGCTTGAGCTGGTGGTTTTCTGCTCTTCGGCTTCTTTTGTTTTACACTGAAATGGTGGTAGTTTTTCCTGACTCTTTCCTGAGTTTTATCAGGCCTTGTATGATAACTGTGTAAGAGGTGACCATCTGGAGATGATGGCATACGAGCAGGCAGAAGCTTTGTTGAGTCAGAGGAGATGTGGTTACTGGGTCAGCAGGGATTCCTTTGGAAAGCCCATCAGAACCATTCTCTGGAGTCTGCCTGAGCTTCAGTTTATTGGTGAGTATTCTTACTTAGAGCTGGACTGCCTTCAATGATTTGGAGCCTTTCTGGGGGATGGTGATTGTCCTGTAAAGTAAAAGGAGGCTGCCTGGGGTGATGCACCCCTAACGCTCTCCAGTTTGAACAGAGGGAGCCTGCAGCTGTTTGGGCTCCTTGTGTCTGCTCTACATGATGGAAAAACACTTAAAATCATTTGACTTCATTCACATTCAGACTCTCCTGTACCTTAAATCTCATGGAGTAAGTTTTGCTATGTTTAAGATTAGAAGATGAATTAATATGTTGCAAATCTCCTCAGCTGATGCTCAGTTTCCTCAAAATAACAAGAGGACATGTGAAATGGCTTGAAAAAATTCACATGATTTGGCAGAAATGGTATTCTTTACCAAAGAAAAAAGCAAGTAAATTAGTATAGTGTGTTGTACAGTAAGATGAAGGGTTAGTGAACATTTATGGCTATAAACTGGCCAGAGGGCAAAAAATGCTATAACAATTGTCTCATTTTTAGTAAGATTGGTTTTTCCAGTTTCATGTAACTGAAATATCATTCCTGGTTTCTATTTCATTGTCAAAGCTCTTCTGCAATGATCCTGTTTTCCCTCTAAGCTCTGGGAGGCTGGAAGGTCCTAGAATGGCAAGATTCTAGAACTGATGAGGCTTTGGGTCTATCACTACAGTTCTTGAATCATGGATGGATTCACTGATTTCAGTTACGTGTGAAACTGGCAGCAAGTTTGCAGTCCAGTGTGAAGTTAAAAGCCTCCATTCCTTGTCACACCTGAACTTACAAATAGTATTACTCCTTGTTCCTGGGATAACTTCATGTTTGAACATGGAAGAATTTTCCTTTCATGTTTGAAACAAGCTGGGTTTGACCCAGAGAATGTGCATGTGAAACTTAGTTTCCTATAGATGGGTTACACCCTCTGTTACATCCCCGTGGGGCTAAAATGTAGCAAACTGCTCTGGACACCAGGTTTACACCTTTGCTGATCAGCCAGACAGTTGCTAACGGTATTTATAGCTGCTGAGTTTTACCAGTTTTTCTTTCAGCTGCAATGCTAATTTTGGGCTCCTTTCTCATCCAAGCTGCCAGTTCTTACTACAGCAATGGGAATATCTTTTGAGAAATTCTTTGAGACTTCAGTACCTGGAAATTGGCCATGGGGATAAAAAAACAAAAGTGACTGGTGCAGAAGGAATCATAGACAGGTGATTAGGCAGCATAATCAAACCCATGTTATTTTCTTAGGAAACCTGCTAAAATTGAGTCATTTGAATACAAACCAGAAAACATAATGAACTGGACCTCATCAGTTTTCTGGCTCCAGTGCACTGTATCAGAAACTTAAATTGCTGTTTGGAAGTCCTGCTTCCATTGGGAATTTCTCTGGGACATCTTTCTAGAGATAGGTCTGCACTGAGACTCTGCGAGAGCTGAGCAGAGCACCCACGATGCTCAGTGTGCACTGGGGCTTCTCAGCTCTCTAGTCCTCCAGCTGACCTCCCAGGCTCTGTGAATCATCATACAGACCCAGCAACAGAGGTGGGACTGCTTTAAAAAGCGATTTATTTCCTCTTCCTGTACACCAAGTACTGCAATATATACAGACTCCTAAGTAAATGATCTAGGATGCAGAGCTATAAATCACAGCCACACACATGCTCTAACAGATTTTTAAAAACAACAAAAAAACCCATCACATATTGTTCTCATGTACTCTTTTAGTTACTTTATAGGACTCCCTCTGTTCGTGACTGTTTCTGTTATGTTATTGTTGGAAGAATAAATCTCAGAGTAAATCATCATAAGGATGGAATGTGTCCAGTGACCACTTAAGTAGGAGAAAATATCTTTGCTGCCAGAACCAGTTTATTGCAGCTGTGATCAAGAAGCATCTTGTGTGCATTTGTTTGTTTGTTCTCCAGCACTGTATTTAATATTGAGACACGCTGCTAATCTCTTTAATGTTACTCAATATTTTTCCAAACTGAAAGTAGCTTAATAGAGAAGAAAGAGAGAGCCCCCTGTTTTCGTCAGCACATCTGGCCTTAGATGTTGCCAGATGTCAAACATAACTTGATGACCTCAGTACAGACCTATTATTTGCAACCAGATCTATTTCTTGATGCAAGGACTAACTTATATTGCAGTGTTACTTGTATAATGTGTGGTCTTTGATAGGCATTGCTCTGTAGTGTTATTGTCAAAAGAAGGATGGACTTGTGCTTCAACCACACAACCAAAAATTAGGATGATGAGCAGCATCATGGATTTCAGCAAACTTGCCTAAATACTTTGTGCTTGAATACTTTAGTTCCTCTTTTCCTCATCCTCTGTACAGCATTGTTCAGAAGGGAAAAATAGGAGAAAATTAGTCTGATTGTTAGCAGATACAGACAGTTAAGCAACTGTGAGCAGACAGACTGAGGTCATTACTGTGTGGAGGCCCAAAAGTGCTTCCTTCTTTCCTGGATTTTACACCTGATGGATGACAAAATGATTGTTCTGCCTCCCCCAGCCAGCTCAGGACACAAGAATCCCTGTAGCATGCTCCCTATGGAAGGAGTGGGGGGACTAGAGGAGAAGGCAGGCAGGAATGTACATCACTGTGTCAGTGATTTTTAGGAGAAAATAAACCTTCTGATCTGTTTCAGACAAGTGTCTGGAGAACTAGAAGACTTCTTTTGTCAAGGGCAGGGGACAGCTTTGGCATCTCTGAGTTTCAAGGTGTGGTTCCCAGCCAAATACTGGGAAGAACAGCCAGAAGGAGCTGACCAGTGGTTACAAAAGATGATTAAAGGTTAAGGAGGATTCATTTTGCTAGAAATCTCATATGATACAGAGTTTGAATGTGTAAGTAAAGGGCACTAATGGAACAGAAGCTTGAAACAGCACCACCTGGAAAGACAAGTCATGCTGGAGCTGTATCATGACGTATCTGTGATGTTGTACAGCTCTGCCTCTTTTCTCAGGCTGGGTTGGAGATAGATAATTCATGGATACTGTGTCCTAACAGGGTCATCAGTGTCATATGCACATGTGAGTTCCCATGTCAGCTTTAGGACGAGGCACAGACTTCTGAAGAGGAGAGGTTTCTGGTGCATATTCCCCTCAGTGGGGAGGCAAAGGGAGTCATGTCTCCTGGTATGCAAAGGCAGGGGAACAGAGAGCTCAGAAAGAGTGGAGGATATGAAGGTCAGGGAGTAAAGGCCTCAGTCTCCAAGAAGTCAGATAGGTTAGATGGAGACATAGATATCTGAAGCAGGCTCCAAGCAGAAGGACCTACAGTGAAATTTGAGATAGCCTTATCTCAAAGCAGGCAGATCTGCCTGCAGGCTGGGTCTCTCTTTCATCGTTTGCCAAGTTCCTACAGTGAAGTTCATGTTCTTTGCTTTGCTTTGTGAGGGTCTGTTGGTCCTCAGCCCTATGGGAGCTGCTGAGCAAGGAGAGAGACCACAGGAGAACACTGAAGGTTCTCATGTGCCCCAAAGAGCTAATGTATACTTATACGGAAGGGTTCTTCTCTACCTCATCTGCTGCCCATTTACCACACAGAAACAATGTGATATCAGGTTGGGTTTTTTTAAATGCAACCTATGGTTATAAACAGCTATTTTAGTTTTATAAGATTTTTAGCTCTGATTCAAAACTACAGACACTTCAAGAGAAGCCCATACTTGCAGAAGGAAAGTACAGCCATAAAATCTCACGAGACTATATGGAGTGCTTTAATATTAAAGTGCATCACAAGCCAGAACTCCACAGACATTTGTCAAGCTGAGAAAAAGCACACCAGCACTGGTTTGACAGAAAAGCTAAGCTACCAGGGGTCCAAACCATAGCTCATTAGTCTCCCTTTAAAAGCGATGTGATGTGGCTTTATATGCACACACACAAATGTTGCTTGTTTGGTTCATACGGGTGGGTGGGTTTACTATGTTTAATGAGAACTAATATGATTCTTTTCTAGGGTATATGCAATGGGCACATTTCATGTGATTTGCAAAGATAAGGCTCCACAGAAGACTTACAGAAGCATGACTTGATGCTGACTAGAAAGTGTTTTGTTTGCTAAGAGCACACACACTCGCATAAGGAAACAGATATTCAGGTGGAACAGGATAGAATTGCTGCAGGTCCTTTAAACCCACCAGATCACTTTTCTGGTGACTACCATGCAATTAGCAACAAAACAGATCTGCTTGCTGGAAGGGGTAAGATGTAAAACTTACTTCTTATGTCTCTGTTGCGACATGGTAAGAACAAACCCTGCTGTCTGTGGAGTAAAGTACAAAGCAGTCTGTGTACTCAAACAAAAATGTTGATCAGCTTTGCTGGCATTAAAACCTTGCTCTTCTGCCCTCCATTTTAGGATCTGTTTTTGAGAACTACCCTCTGGTTTTTCACTTGGTTATTCTTAACAGGAAAACCCTGCAATTGCAACTGAGACTTTCAAGACCAAGAGGCATTTTCACTCCCAGTGTTAGGGGGCTAATTCGCCTCTTTAAACACCATGGGGAGAGGTTCCCTCTTTATGGGCAGCCCCCTAAACCATTCCCAGGAGAGGTGGCAGGCACATCCAGCTGCCTGTCCTCATGTCACTCTTTTCCCAAGTGCTGGAGTATTTTGGTTCAAAGGCAGGGGATCAGATCTACTTAAACTTACATACATCCCTGGGGACATGTTCTGTTAGTCCAGACAAGTAAGAGATTCTTTTTCTAGAGTTTTGGGTTTGGCTTGACCAGATCTTAACAGGGAAAGAAAAGCACTTTATTTCCCAAGTTGGGAAACTTCCTAAAATATTGCTGAGGAGGTACCACATCTTCTGGTTGCTAGTCAAGATGCCTTAAAAAAGTCCTGCTTTCTCCCTTCTGGGAGGGTGCCCTTTCAATAAATCAGTCCTTCCATGCCACAGTCTCTGCTTTCACCTAGCACTAATTATTCAGCCCTTAAGTTTCCTCCTAAATCCTCATTTGTAACTGGCAACTGCTTTGCTTGCTCTCTGCATCTCCATCAGGCAGCTCTCTGGCAGCTGTGTGCTCATAACCAAGCTCAGCATTACCACAGGAGGAGATTGCTACAGCTGTAGGAGACTCAGCTCAAATTGCATTTTACTGATCTCAACCACTGTGGCTTCAGATCTTACTTACTGTCACCACTTTTCAACTCAACAGTTTTCTCTGTCTCTCAGAATAGTTCAGATTTTTCCTTCAGCTGCTGGCTTATATTAGATCAAATACTATTAGATATCTACTTACAGTGTTTAAATACAAACTGTAACTTTTCTCCTCCACTGTTCTCCAGTAATCTCAATTTACAGTTCTCTCTGTCCTCTACATTAAGATGTGGGAGGTGAGCTATTAACAAAAAGCATTCACTGGCATGTCAATGTTTGCAATTAATTACTAATTTTAATTGCTGTTACACAAATACCTGATGCCTCTTAAATGCCTGTATCAAATACCTTATTAGAAGCCAGATGCTCTCTCTTTAGAGTCTCAAGTTACTTGTAGTCATCAACAAAGTGCCTTTTCTTGTCATATTCCTCAGTCTGCTAGCACATCCCTAGTGCTCAACCACTTATCTAAATAATTATCAGAAATATGGCAAATCCATTAGCTGCTCCCTTACTGACCAGTGCAGCACATTATCTGGACTCCCACTGTGCTGCAGTAAGCTCACATTTCACAAATATGTTCTTACTTGCCTTTTATCAGTAACTGCATTATGTCCTCATTGATTTTCAACTGTCCCTCGTTTTAAGTATTTTCAAAATGGATTTCCACCATTTCAGAGTTATCAGTCTCACTTCAGTGCTCCTGTATTAATAGGCCTTTTGTATTCCTTCCCTCCCAAATGTGTTTGTGAGAGCTTAATTGTGAAATTAATTTAATTGTGAAAGTTAATTTATTGCTGTTGATGCCCTTAGCTTTATTCTCTCAGGCTTAAATCTGGTAAGTTGATTATTTGCAGCCCATCTTCCTTCATTCAATGTAAGGCTCTGGTGCCACTTCCTGCTGCATACAGTGCAACCACAGGGCACACAGTGCTTAACTTTCAAGCAAAATTGTGGAGTTTTCTGATGCTCCCTTGGTCTTTATCCCCCTCTTCTCTGCTACTAGCTCATGCTTTGAGATCCCCCAGTGCTATTAGTATCATTTGGAAAAAAAAAGGCAGAGAAAATTCCATTTGATAGGTGCTGGGTTGCTGCTTCTGCTGGGGCAGTGGAGGGTTTTTCTCCTGTGTACAGCCAGTCTTGAGTGCTGCTGTCTGAGGATTAATCCATGATCTCTTGGAAACAAAAACTTGAAATCTCTCTTCAGATTACTTGTTTGTACCACACTGCAGGAATTTCAGTGACTCATAAATCCTGTTATTTATAAGTAAGGGAAGTACTTAAAAACATCACATGGAGACCAAATGTTCTACCCTAATACACAGACCAAGTTCTTCTACTAATCAGGACAGGCTACACCTCTTTGCTTGGTCACCTCCTGTTTTCTGTTCTAAAATGAGGTACAGCTCATGAGATCTGCAAGCTTGCTGTCCCCCTGTATGTGTTTTTATATGCCAGACCACAATATCATGACTTTCTGGAGAGCAGCCTATACCAAAAAAAACAAAACAAAAAAACAGTTGCAAAAAAAAAAAGGAAAAGTTAAAAATATAACAATTGTAGCTAAAATGAAGATATTATTTATCTATTTTTGTATTTGTAACCAACTTTGATATCAAGCACACCAAAAGCAGAACAGCAACGGAAATGAAATACAGTGTAAATGTTGGGAAAGATTGATCTGCTGACAAATTGTTACTTATTTTCTGCAGTTTAGTAAGCCCACTAGAGCAATCCTATTTCTTTCTATTCTATCCAGTCCTTATCTCTGCTCCTGCAGCCAAATGCATGTCTTGCCTTTTGCTAGCTATGTCATATCACACTGCTCTCTATCTTTTTAGAAGCTCAGAAGTCTAAGTGAGGTAAAATACCCAGTCTTAGTATCTGTAATAGTGACTTTTTTGATTTATTTTTTTTTATTATTGTGGGTGAGGACATGAGCTGAGAAAAATGTATTTGCTCAAAAAAAAATTCATCAAATGTGATTCTCTAGAATTTGTCACCTAAATTAGGAATGCCTCCTTTAACCTTAATCTTAATGGTTAAATAACCTACGACTTCAAAATTCCCTTCTCCCCCTAGGTCCCTATAGGTTAGAATAATGCTTGACAACATCTTAGCCAATGCTTTTTTGGGTACAACCAGTAATTATTCAGACTTTTCATGGCACTGCAATTTTATCTTTTAAGGAAAAGCATTTCCACTTTAAAAAGTGCTTGTGTGCTTTTTAACCTTGAAAGCTCTTAGTGCAGCTGAGCAGCAACAGCCTGCTGAGGTAATCTACAGCTAGACTGGAGATTTTAGCCCATTTAACATCAAAAGCAACCACTCTAGTGAAGTTTTAAGTCCAACTGTGGGTCCATTCCATAACTGGAATGTTATCTTCAAGTGCTAAAGGAACAATCAATTTATGAATGTCCTAGACTAAACTTTTGCTCTCTTCTTAAATACGAGGTTTGGTAACTTTAAACTATCAATAGGCAGGCCTGGTCAAGAACAAACATTCTCTTCCCCTGACTCTTTTACCTCCTCTGGAAGATTTTTGACCCCTGCTTTGATCATCTTGGCAAAATATATGATATATATACCTTGTTATATATACCTCATATAAAATATGTACCTTAATATCATCAATTCAGAAAAATTTATATTGCTAATAAATGTACGCATCAAGTTTTGAGAATTGGACAACAGAATTCTATCAGTTCACATAACTGTAGTAAGTAGTTTTGCAATTGCTGAAAAAATTTATCAAAGGTGTCCAAATAGCAAACCACAAGCTCCTTAGTCGTGCTGAGTGCTTTCAAGGCTGTTGTTTCCCTGCCCTGAATTACATTAATGCATGTGTTATGACCTCAAGCACATCAAGCTGGAGGGGTAACTGACTCCCAGGCAACATGTAGCCAGGTACAGACCATGCAGGAGGCCTCTGCCTCCAACCACAGTTGCCAAAAGCTGCACGAAGCCTTTAAATAAGATGCAAAACTCAACATGTTCCAACTAGCAGTGGTCTTGCACTGCATCCCTTTCTTTGCAGCCTTCTGTTCACAGCAGGCTGTGAATATCTGTGGCAGGAGCACTCCTCTCTCCTTCCTGCAAGTCTAAGGGCACAGTATCAGGGGCTGGGTGGGAAGCTCCTGTGCTGTCAGTTGTGTGGAGGCAGAGAACCCCCATCACACCCCCCATACACCTGAGCCCAATAAGCCCACCTAGGAGACACCCCCCCCCCCCCCCCCCCCAACCAACAGATGACAACAGTTCACATCCAACAAGGGTTATAAAATGGAGTCCCTATTGGAGACCCACTTTGAGCCATTCTCCTTGAAGCAGCACAGCTGTCAGCAGAAGCCCTCCCTTTGGATTGGGATGCCATCTAAAGTACTTCCCTGGGATTGAGTGTCTTCACATCATAAGGGAGCATAACGTGCATTTTTGAGTCATGATTCTGAACTCAGATTTAGTTACACACTATGCAGTATTAGCTCCCACTTGGCATCCTGAGCCCATAAATAAGTTGTGTCTGACAAAGTGTTTGAAATATAAGACCTCTCAATTGAGTGTTCCACCTTTTTCCCAACACCATTAAACTAATTTTGAGGTATATATTTTGTTGGTACACTTCTGCAATTCTTCACCAAAGCATTCTTACTTTTGACAAAGCTTTCCTAGTATAATTTCGCAGAACAAAATATAAAAGGGAACTTTAAATTTTATTTTCATTAGTTCATTTCTTGGATTTAAAAGGGCCATTCCAAAATGAGAATGATAAAATACAGTGTTAAAATATTTACACCTGTAAGATTATTCTTGCAGATGACTTCGAAATGAAATTAAAATTAACTTAAATGGAAACATTCTATTACTCAACCAGAGAACTCTGTAGCTGCCGTATCGGAGAAACGACAAAGCCATTTTATTTCAGGAAGAATTAAAAGCCTAAAATGTTTAAAAGTTCTAATGGTGGTGGCTTAAGAGGAATCTTCCCCATCGTAAACTTTTTTCCTTCAAATTGTTTCAGCTCTTCAGCTGATAACTCACTCTTTGGTGTAAATAACTTCTCCGAGATAGCAGTGTTTGTGACTGCAGAAACTGTGGATGTGATGCTGTGTCCAAAGGCACTGGCAGTCTGTCCACTGCTTGGATGTGAGGGAGCAGCATTGAAACTTCCAAAGGCTGTAAGTGAAGCGTTGCCTGAAGAGTTCCCAGAAGAACTGCCAAACCCTGAAAACCCAGAAGCTCCAAAACCACTGCTTGTTTCAGAAGTTTTAAACGAGAAGGAGGCTGCAGATGGAGTTGTTGAGCTGCCAAACCCAGCAGCATGGGATGCACTAGGAGAGGGTGTGACACCAAATGCAGGAAGACTGAAACCTCCAGAAGAGCTCCCAAAAGCAGGGGTGTTTCCAGATGATGCACTGACAAGACTGGAACTTGTTTTAAAGGAGAAGTTGCTAGCACTGCTACTGCTGCTGTTCACAGGAAAGGCTGCAATTATAAGATTTATAAAAAATGTTAGAATGTGCACTGCCTGTGATACTAAAACACTGTTGTATTTAGACAACAAAGAAAAACTCAAGGAAATGTTTAACTGTTAGTTCTTAATGTAGGAACTTACTTGGCATCCCAGTGCTTGATGTTTGCTGTCCTCCAAATCCAAAGGAAGGCAATGATTGAGCAGCTGTGTTCTTTAATTCAGATAGCTTAAAAAAATTCCAAACACATAACTGAAAACTGGATTCCAAAACAGGGAAAATGTCTTTCAATAAATACTTGGACTGTGCAGCTCTGTTTTTCTTCAATGTAATAAAACTTAGATTTTACACACTGCTTTTGTCACAACTGCATGCTCTTACACCTATGGACAAAATGCTTTAAGGCTGTACTCTGCAAGACCCTCTAGAAAAAATATATTACAATCTACAAATTTTTGTCTGTCAGTCAATGACCTGAACATCTCATCATGCTCTCTCATCTCAGTTAGTGCTTTATGATCCTACAGAATCATAGAATGTTTGGGCTGGAAGGGACTTCTGGTTCATCTGGTGCAACCCCCTGCAATAAGACTGGACACCTTCAACTAGGTCAGGTTGCTCTCTGTGTCACTGCTCTGACATCTGTTCTCTCACCTTGGCACATCTTGTCTTCTGGGCTTATGCTCAAATCTCACCCTCAACATTAAACACAGAATCACTGAATGGTTTGGGTTGGAAGGGACCTCAAAAGATCATGTTCCAACCCTTTTGCATGGGCAGGGACACCTCCCACTACAACAGGTTGCTCCAAGCCCCATCCAACCTGCCCTTGAACACTTCCAGGGAGGGCAGCCACAATTTCCCTGGGCAACCTGTTCCACTGTTTCATTATTCCCACAAGGGAGAATTTCTTAATATCTCATCTAAATCTCCCAGTTTAAAGCCATTCCTCTTTGTCCTATCACTACATGCCCTTGTGAAAAGTCTCTCCCCAGCTTTCCTGTAGGTCCTGTTAAAGTATTGAAAGGCTGCTATAAGGTCTCCCCAGAGACCTTCTGAGCAGAACAGAGCCTTCTGTTCTGCAGGCTGAACAACCCAAACTCCATCTTCACAGCAGAGGTGCACCAGCCCTCTGATAATCTTCATGACCCTCCTCTGGACTTGCTCCAAGGGGTCCTTTTTATACTGGGGGGACCCTTAGAACATACCAAGGTGTAGTGAAATGAGGCAACCAGGTGTCACTAATTGCCAGGGAGTGGGCATGAGCTTGTGTTAAGCCCACCTGTGCCTGATTGAGGCGGGCCCCCACTGCGCATGAGCAGGATTAGGGGGCCAATAAAGGCTCGGCTCACTCCTGGGTACGCCTGCAGAGACGTTAGCACCGCACTAACTTGGTTGGTGGAGAATGCGGGCAATGCTGAGGCCGTGGGTTCAAGACTCAGAGCCTCACCCTAACGGTGATGAGCTCTAGTGGCACAACCAAGTTAGTGCAGTGCTGAGACAAAGCAGCTAATCTCTCTGCAGGCGTACCCAGGAGTGAGCCGAGCCTTTATTGGCCCCCTAATCCTGCTCATGCGCAGTTAGGGCCTGCCTTAATCAGGCACAGGTGGGCTTAACACAAGCTCATGCCAACTACCTGGCAATTAGTGGCACTGATTGCCTCATTTCACTACACCAAGGGGTAGGATCGTATGACCAGAACTTCATGCACTTCATACAGACCCCACTTCATTAACTTACTGTCTCCCTGATTATTTAGTATTGGCTTTAAGCCAAGCCTTCTGACACATCTAGATTCACACATTTGTTACTTTCCCAGGAACAACCGTACTTTTTATCTTCAAATTTTACCCAAATAGTTCTCTCTCACCTATCTATCAATTTCTCATTCTGGTAGTACCAAAATGTTCTATTTATCCTACGATGGCTGAAGAACAATTCTGGTCTCATTTCCTGATTAATTATACCTTGGAAGAATCAATATGAGCACAAGATAAAAAATGGTGGGGTGGATATTCTGCTCTTACTGTATACATACACTGAACTGGATCCCAACCTGAAGCCATAGTTACCTTCATGTGGCTTGCAATGATGGTATTCCAAACAACCTGGGATGCAGCTGCTGCCTTACTAACATGGAACCATCTCAATTCACTGCTTTCCTTAGTTACCCAAAGGGTTTTACAACACCTGTCTGCAATTCACTGATTTAATGATTCCAGAGAAAAGTGGATATAAGACCCAAAACTGTGTTCACAGACTTTCACGTTCATCTGACTCAAGGCAGTGCTAAGAATATTCAGTCACACTTCTATTGCCTATAACAACAACAACAAAACCCCAACAAAATAAAAACAGATGGAGTGATGGGGTGGTTTTCAAACAGCAACCATTATTCTCTCATGTAAGTTCCTCCTTGCACCCTTTCCACTTTCTCTTAATGTTCTTTGGAGCATTCTAAGATTACTCTCAAAGTTTTTGTGCTGCCAGTCAGCCAAACACTTTCATGCCAGATGTTTTTCAAGGCTGCAGTGCCAAAATACAACACATCTGACATTCTAGCTGAGATTTTTGGCGAAGTTCATAGATCTACCATGAAATTACCAATGAATCTAGAAACCAAACATTGTCCTGTCTCAGCTATTTAGGTGCAAACAAGAATGCCCTAAAAGAATCATGTATGTTTTCTTGTAAAACATAGTATCCTGTGATCTTTGAAGCAATACCTATCACCTACTTAGAAGTGCAGTTAAATGCTTTGGTAACAACTGAAGTTTCTAGGGAACACTTGCAAGATGTCCCTGTTAGAAGCAAGGTGGCATATAACAACTTCGTGTTGTAGAAGTCTCTAGCAGAAATGGACATTGGCATTTTCAGGACAGTTTGGTGGAATGTATCTAAAATAATGGGACATTCTGTGTGAATCTAAGAAAAGCATTTTCCCAAGATGAATATAACAAATAACATCAGGAACAGAAACACTTTACCTTTTATTAGCACTTACCAAAGCTGCTTTTGTTGATGCATTCAAAGTTTTCAACTGAAGCAGCTGACTTTTCCATTGTTTCACTAACTGTTGGACAGAATTTATCTGAAAAAGGGAAAATAAAAATCACATTTTTATTACTGATGAAGACTTTAAAAACTGAGTGATCTGACAACTAAACAAAAATATTTCTAGAATTAGAAAAGAAACTTCCTTATGCTGACAAGATTTTTGCTTTCCTGAGCCTTCAAGGTGCGAAGCTGAAAGTTTTTAACACAGGATGCCTTTCAAGTCTTTTACCAATGCCCTTAAAGCAACTTTTTTCACTTCATGTAACAATTATATTTAAAAAAAAACATCCTAATGCTTTCTAATCTAAGCTCTATTTGAATTAGGTGCTTGGCAAAAAAACCCAAACAAACAAAACACAACAAACAACCCACAAAATATGTCAGTTTTAGGTATAGGTGAACAAACTTCAATCCTTGTTTTGTTTCTGGCTTGTCTATTTACATGCTCACTCATTGGGCTAAGTCCTTAGCTTCTTCAACAGTCAGAAAAGAAAAAAGCCTATTTTCACAACATAATTCAAAACACTTTAATAGTATCATCCTGAAATATTTACCTTTGCAGAAATTAACTTCCTTAATTTAAATCATCCCCTTAAATGTGATTCAATAGGTTAATGCATAGAACATATGGCAATAAGTAGTACCTGTGTCTGTCTGATAACTATGATTAAGGTATTAAACAAGAAATTATAAAGTCATTAGATAACTCCTTTTTCAGGAATCTCAAACCTGCATTTCCTATGTGGAAGTTTATCAACACATCTTATTTGAAGCTTGGCCAAATTTTCCTTAAAAACTAAGTAAACCACATAATATCCCAAATGCCTGCAAGAGTGGAATAAATCTTTTTTGTAAATAAATTCCTTAAATTTGAAAAGGGTTTTCAATCACAAATATCAATAATTCTTTTGTGTCTAGTCACATGCTGAAAGATCATGTTGCTTGGTATCAGCTCTCATACAAGACTAGCAAATTCAGAATTTGACCCACTTTAAGGACAGAAACACATGCTTTAACCATGTCACACAGCTATCAACTGTAGGCTGAGACTTTTAAGAACTTCAGTGTGCCACTGAGATGACAAACATTTTGTTTCTTAATAGCCAGGACTAATGTATTGTTTAATCGTTTCAGTGCATCTTTTTGAAGAGGTTTTTTGCTTTTAGTTTTTTTTTAAATGATCTCTCTTCTGTCTCTGAAAATGCATTTATGGTAATTCTAAATGCATGAAGCAAGAGTGATGGCAACAGTCATTCATTTTGTATAATTCAGAACCAATGGGAAGAGGAAAGAAAGCAATACAGCTTGATTTAGTAACTTGTGTCCATCCAACAGCCTGAGTCCTTTTCTAGCACATCAAACTGCACTAGCTTCCTTGATATTGATAGGACTATGAGGGAGGAACAAGACATCTACATATAGATATATTTACATAAAAACATTCATATTACTTCCTTTCTAGAAATGTGTATACTCCTTTAAATGTAACTGTTCTTTTCAGCATTAATTCCCTGCAATAAAAGTATGTAAAACAGTGAGGTCCAATAAACGTTCCCATTGTTTGGCCTAAATCACCAAATACCTCTCTGTAACAATCAGACTAATGGCACCAGAGAATGTTAAACTTTTGAGAGAGGACTCAACCAGCTTCTACACACAAGAACACGGACAAAACTAAGACAGAGAGTGTCCAGACTGAAAAGACTGGATGTTTAACTGAGGTTAGCTAACAGTCTATTTCCACCACTTTCTGGAGGAGCTGATGTGTCGATGTGTTCAAGCCACCAGTTTTAGAAGCCCAGGTCTGATAGTTTGAGCTTGTGATCTCAGGCAGAAATAGGAAGCTACAGACTAGCACCTATTTTTGCATTCTATTAGGAGCAGAGTATTTTAAAAGTATTTTGACATTCCAATAGCCTCCTAGAGTTCAGTAATAAAATGAGTCAAGAGTTGTCACCTGAAGAACAGTAACAAGTCCTATCCCCCAGGGTGTCCATATAAGCCAGCATTTGTTAAATACTCACATAGTTCTGAATGTTGTTGTTTGCTCTGCAGTTGTAATACTCCAGACGCAACTCTTCTGGTGAGAAATCTGAAAAGCCTAAAAGGAGAGAAGGAATCAAAACCCTGCAAGAAAATATGTAAATACTTCTGGGTGCTCTCAACAATTACAAAGATAATGTCCCAATGGGCCTTGGGACATTATAATGGTAGTAAGTCAATAACAGTTGGAAACACAAAAAAGGATTCATTACAGAACTTCAAAGATATGTTCAATATGAATTTGCCATAACACCATATTCCTTTCTCTTGCATCATGAGGCAAACATCACCTTGCAAATAGTTCCACAGAGGCACAACGATGTGTAAAACCCACCCTAAATAGCAGCAATACTCTGCAACACTAAAACCATGTCCCACCTGAGACATTCGGCTTCTTTTCCATTGGTGAATAAGATGAAAGTGCCCATTGTCCTGAAGATTCCCAAGTTTCCATGTCTTTCACTACACATTCACTAGAAAACAAAACAAAATAAGACCACACAGGAAGATGAAATGATGTGGTCAGAAGAAAACCACCAGAAGCAATTGCTTAGTTTGAATTCAAATTCAAATTCTTGCCACCATGAAAATTCGTGAAGTGTGACACTAGTCAGAATGAACAAGAGAAATATTCTCTGTGGATAAAAGGCCCTTATTCTGCAAGATAAAGAAACGTCCCTTCAAAGCATGTCTTCATCCTCTAACTGCAAGCAAATCAAACCAGATCTTATAAAAAAAAATCCCAACATATGCAAAGTATTTTCTAAACTTTGTATGGCGTATGTTGTAATGGGAATTTAAGTTTTTAATTTATTAATGGGAATTTAAATGGGAATTTAAAGCCTTCTCCATAGCAGATTACTCCATGATTTTACATTTTAAACAAAAATACAGTATTAAACAGCAAAATTCAGGAAACAAAAAAAAGGAGATATACGTTGCACATAAGGTTTTAAAGAACAATCAAAAGCATAAAAACCCAGACATCACAAAAGCAGAGAAATAGAAGTGACATTAACAAAAGTAAATCCAAATGTAAATAAAGAGCGAAAGGGTGGAAAACTAAAGTAGAAAAGCAGAACTAAAGATTCTAAGTATTTAAGATGTTTGCAACCCAATATACATTCAAGTTTGAGAAGCTGAATCAATAACGTGTTATGCTTTTTCTTAATGTAACCTTAATAAAATAACAGAAAGCAGTTCCAAAACTTTGCTTCTTCAGGAAATCACCCTGCCTGTTGCTTTTTGTCACCCACACTGTCATTGCCTTGACCTTGCTGGTCCTCTCAGTTGTCTCCAAGGCTCATGTGCATAGGAAAACAAGTTGCAATCATTTTGCTATTGGCAGAACAATTTGTTGCCCTAAGAGTCAGGAAAACAGGTCAACTTGCTCATTTTCTCAGAGAGGTTTGAGATTTTTTTTAAATGGTTGAAATGCTGACCAAGGGGCTCTGATCCCTTATTTTCCAGTACTGAAATCTTTGTTTCCTTCCTTATCCTTCTGCCCAGAACTTAAATACCATACCACTGGTACCACAGTAGTCTAGCTGCCCAACCCAGGTTCAAAACAAGGATTGTTTTCTTCCCATGCCAGCACAAGTCAAGTTGTATTTTCTATGGTTCTTACTACGTGTCCCAGCTTTGCCCTCAGGATCACACCTTCTGCATTATCTGTCATAAGACAATAAGCTTTTAAACAGCTAACTCTAAACACTTCCAGAGGAAAAGGACTATAACTTACAGAAGTCTCTCCTCTTCATCTTTGTAGCCATCAGCAATATTTTGACTGTTCATTAGCGAAGAGAATCTGTTCTGTGAAAAGTCTGCATTTCTGCTGCTGCTGCTGCCACCTGATGATCCAAAATCAGAGGACCCAAAAAATCCTCTTCCCTGATCTCTGCTGCCACCCCATGTATTAGACTTAAAGGTCGAGGGCTGGATAACATTAGTGTATCTCTGGTTGGTGGTCTGGTTGGTCCATCCTCCTCCTCTGCTAGTACCTCCAATAAAAAAAACCAAAAGCAAACAACAGAAGTTTTAAATCATAAAGATATTAAACAATACAACAGCAACAGAAACTCTAAGTATTCTTATGCTAGCAATCAAAAGTTTGAAAATTTAGTTTTTTCCTAACGAGTTAACATGATTATGTAGCAAACCCTGTAATTAACCCTGATTATGTAGCAAACCTACTGAGTTACCCTGGGTAGCTGTGTAACCAGATGTAAATTTGAACTCCACGTGACATCAATCACTAACTCGTTGGCACTGCACAAAAGAGGCTGTTTTAGTTTTTCTTACATTGTTTCATGACGTAACTACCCCAGCAGCAAAAAAGAGAAATTAACTGACATTATATTGACAATACAGCTTACAGCAGTGGCTCTGTTGCACAGCACAGACCTCCCACGCTTAATTTTAAGACCATGAACATGTCTCTGAGTCTGCTACAGGTGGGCTCTGACTCTCCTTCAGCAGGTGTAAAGACAAGGAACTGCAGGTGTGTTACTGCCTCTCCATAAATCTCTCTGTTCTATGGCATTCCTCATGATGTCTCTCGCAAATGAAAAGCTTCCCAAGAGTGTATCTGAATACAATGAAAAAACAACCTGTAAATATTTCCTAACATCCAGCCTAAACCTCCCCTGGCAGAGCTTCCACCCATTCCCTCTGCTCTTTTCACAGTTCACTAAGGAGCAGAGGCTGTTTCCCTCCTTGCTCCAACCTCCCTTGAGGCAGCTGAAGAGAACTATGAAGATCTCCTCTCAGCCTCCTCCTCTCCTGACTGAACAGCCCCAGCTCCCCCAGCCGCTCCTCACAGCCCTTGTGCTCCGGGCCCTTCATGAGCCTACAAGTTCTACCAGTAACTCTACAAGTGCCCAAGCAGATGCTCCCGCCGACAGCCCGACGGCAACAACACGGGCCACGGGGGTTCCCCCCAAAGGCCGGAGGCCTCAGAGGCGGCCGTGCGGCCCTGAGCTACACACACACACACACACACGGCCGCATCGCCGCCGCGCTCGGTGGTACCGTGGTGCTGGTGGGTCGCAGAGGGCCCATATCGCCCGCCGCCGCGGGGGTGCTCGTTCCAGCACCTCTCTCCGAAGCGGCAGCGGCCCTGGAGGAAGAACTGACAGATCGCCATGGTGCCCGCAGCCCCGCCACACCGCGCCCAATGGCGTCATAGGCGGGCGCCGCCGGACGGGGCGGGGCATGGCGGACCCGCTCTACCCCGCGGACGCTGTCGCGACAGCCACCGAGTGCCCGACGGCTGCCGCGCCGCTGATCCTAGCGACATGGAATGGTTCGGGTGGGAAGGGGCCCTAAAAGGTCACCTAGTGCGACCGCCTGCAGTGAGCAGGGTCATCCTCTGCGCGAGCAAGGCGCTCAGAGCCCCTTCCAGCCTCACCTGGAATGTCTCCAGGGATGAGGCATCGAGCAGCTGCTCCAGTGTTTCACCACCATCATAGTGAAAAGAAAGAAGATTTTTATCTAGTCTAAAACTTCCCTCTTTTACATTAAAAGCATTACCTCTTGTCACAAAATCACAGAATATTTTAGGTTGGAAGAAATTTCCCAAGATCATTCAGTCCAACCTTGGACCAACACCGTAAGCTCCCTACTTAACCATACCCTTAAGGACCAGGTGCAAAAGTCCTTTAAATACCTCCAGAGATGGTGACTCCACCACTGCCCTGGGCAGAACGTCCCAAAGCCCAACTAAAGATGTTCGAAAAGATGTTTGTTGTCTTACTGCAAGAGGTCCTGCTAAAGGGTCTGTCCCCATATTTCTTCTGTGCCCCCTGTAAGTGTTGAAAGGCCATAAAAATGTCTCCCTTGAGCCTTCTCCAGGCTGAAGAACCCCAACTGCAACTCTCAGCCCCTCCTGATAGAAGTGCTCCAACCCTGGGATCACTTATGGTGGCCTCCTCTGGACTCTCTTCCACAGCTCTGTGTGTCTTCCCAGCTCAGGACTCCAGAGCTGGAAGCAGTATTCCAAGCAGGGTCTCACTGCTGGAGGAAAGCAGCAGAATCACCTCCCTGGACCTGCTGGCCATGCCCTTCATGCAGCCCAGGGTACAGCTGACTTTCCAAGCTAAGAATGCACACTGATGGCTCATGCCCAGTTTTTCATACATCAGCACCTCCAACTCCTTCTCTGCAGGGCTGATAACAATACCTTCATCCAAGAGCTTCCATTGATACTAAAGCTTTTTCCCCTGACCCAGGACCTCATCACATTCACTGTCCCTCTTCCTAAGCTTGTCCAGGTCCCTTTGAATAGCATCCCATCCCTCAGGTGTGTCGTTTGCAAACTTGCTGAGGGTACACTCCATCCCACGATGGCACTGACAAAGACATTAAACAGTACTCATCCCAATACGGATTCCTGAGGGACACCAATGGTCAGTGATCTCCATCTGGAGATGAAGCCCACTGATCACTTCCCTCTGGAAGCGACCATCCAACCAATTCCTCATCCACTAAACAGTCCACCCACCAAATTCACCTCTCCAATTTAGAGAGAAGGATGTTGTGGGGGACCGTGTCAAAGGCCTTACAGAAATCCAGATAAATGACACCTGTAGCTTCTATCCCTTGTCTACTGATGGTAGCCATTCCACCACACAAGGCCATGAGGTTAGGCAGGACTTGCCCTTAGGAAAGCCTTGCTGCCTGTCTTGAATCACCTTCCTGACCTCCATGTGCCTCAGCATAACTTCTAGGATAATGTTTCATTATCTTCCCTGGCACAGAGGTGAGGCTGACAGGTCAGTAGTTGCCAGCATCCACCTTCCTACCCTTTTTAAAAAGGGACACAAGAGACTTCACCTGACTGCCACGATTTTTCAAATATAACAGAGAATGGCTTGGCAACTACATCAGCCAATTCCCTCAGGACTCTGGGATGCATCTTGTCAGGACCCATAGATTCACCTATATTCAGGTTCCTCAGGTGGTCACAAACCTGACCATCTTTACAGTGGGAAGTACTTTTCACCCTCAGCCCCTGCCTTGCAGGCCATTCACCTGAGAGGTGTAGGAAGAGAGTTTGCTAGTGAAGACTGAAGCAAAAAAAGTACTTCAAACTTCTTCATTGTTACCAGTTGTCCAGCCTTGCTCATCAGTAGGAGGTAAAACTTTGACCTTCCTTTTCTGGATGACATACCCATAGAAGCTTTTTGCCCCCCTTGCTAAGTTCAGCTCCAGACATGCCTTGGCTTTCCTGACCCCATCCTTACACAACGGGACAGTGTCCTTACACTCTTCCCAGGATACCTGTCCCTGCTACCACTGCCTGTGCATTTCCTTCTTGCCCTTGGGTTTTACCAGCAGGCCTTGACTTGGTCATGCAGCTCTCCTGCCTTCCTTGCCACAGAGCTGTGCATTAATCAGCTGGATGTGTCGGTTTCTTCTCACACTGCTGCCTGCAACTGGGAGAGGAAAAAACCACCTGCAGATTCTCTCACCAACTATCCCAAGGCCTTAAAGTCACTTTTGATAGCCCTTGGACTATGCATTGTGGCGTCACCACCCACATGGAAGCTCAGGTCCAAGGGCAGTCCCAGGCTGGAAGTTTCCTAGTGATGTCCTTGACTCACGCTCCAGGTAGGCAGGAGACCTCCCAAAGAGGGGAGTCTCTCCTGCATGTCCTCTTCCACTCAGAAGGGAGTCACCTATCCCAACAGCCCATCTTTTAATCCATATGGAGATGGTTGTGCTGTGTGGGGGGTTGGCCTTTCTGACTTTGCTGGTACCTCTTGTGTGGATGGACCATCATCCACTGACTGGTCTTCCATGTCCAGAGTCTTACACCTACTGTACGGAGGCACCTGGGAAGGCAAGGTGGACAAGGAGGGGTTTGCCCATAGTCCCAGGCATGGTCTTGCCTCCATTTACTCCTTTCCTTAAACCTACTGCCCTTCAGCCTGGGGAGGATATAGGATCCCCTTGATTTCTTTTTTTTTCCTGGTGGCTGTTCCTGTTTCTGTTTTGGGGAGGGTAGATCATGGCTCCACCAGCCTCTCAGACTTCCTGAAGCCTTTGTCCTATCAGATCCCATTCTACTTCCTCTTGTAGCTCTGCCACCAGGCTGAGCAGATCCTCCACCTGGGTCACACCACCCACAGCTTTTGCCACTACTGCTGTCCCTGACCAGCAAAAGGCTCTGGCACTCCCTGCAGCCTGAGGAATATGTGGCTGCATCTTTTCATGGGAGCTCTGTCTGGGCTGCCACATCCATTCTGGCAAGTGCAGAGGACGGAGCTTTCTGCCAGGGGGATGTCACAGCTAAGCCCCTTCTGAGAGCGATGACCGTGAATGGAATCACCTCATCTGTCAAAAGGGAGTCAAAAGAGCAAGGCTGATGGCAGGCTGGCACACTGTGAGCTTCATCAGCAGAGTTCATGACACACAGCAGTGCTGGGGAAGAGGATTATTGCCTTCCCAACCATTGTCAATTTGATCTAAACAAGATATCTGAGCCTATGGGCTGGGGCCTGCGCTGAGGTAAAAGTCAAGGGAAAGAACCTACCAGAAGTACATAAGCCCTTAAGAAAGTGCAGACAGGTATGGGGAGCAGTTTACAGTCCTGCCACCAGCACAGCCACTTAGAGAGGACAGACAGTGCACACGTTCCATGACATGCTAATTCTCACATGTTCTGTCTCTGTACTTAGAAGTTTTTTTGTAGTTTAAAGAGAAGTATTAACTACTTGAAGATAAAGTCAGAAAAAGATGCTTCACAATTTCAAAGGCAGACAGATAAGATCAAACAGCCTGTAGTACCTAAGTGCACAGCTGACTTCAGTTTTTACAGTGTTTTAGAATTAAGGATTGGAGACACTAACAACACATTTGTTTCATGGATGAGAAAAAAGAATAGGTGAGGTGGAACAACAACAACAACAAAAAGTGATTTATAGCATTCACTTACTACTCAATAAAGAACCAAATTGCAGGAACCATTGTCAAGCCCACGACTGCACCTGCTACTTCCTGTGCATGCAGAGAGTTGTTAGGATGAGGAAGAAAGCCAGAAAGAAATCTGCAAAGAAGCACTGACTTTGAAATTCATGCTACATATGAGAACTTGCTGGATCTTCTGAAATAAAACAGACTAAAAATCCATGCTACCAGCAATGTACAAGGTATCAGTAGGAAAGCACCAAGCTTTTTAAGCAAACCTAATAGTCTTACAGTAACAGATCTGAAAAATTAGCAAGCTAGAAGAGAGGTGACAAAAATCAGGATGAAGATTGTTAGTAAACTAGCATGGGATCAGGACAGATGTACAGATATCATTTGTATGGCTTTACAGAAGTTGGAAGATGTATACAATATTGACACCAATAGCTTGACAAGCTGAAGTTCTATGCTGGAAGAAATTTACTATGATGCTGGCTAGAAACATTTACAGAACTATATGCTTATAAACCAGAGATTAATAACCATGTGCAACTTTAGAAGACTTCTATAAAGTATCTTTAATGACTTGGTTCATGCCATTTTAAAAACAGTCACTCTCAAGAAGAAAATCAATACATTTGTTGTATTGACTTCGCCTTCCCATTGCCATTACCATCTTTACTAATGGTCTGGCATCCACAATATGTACAGTCTGATGCCTGGCAAAATATATTCAGTATTAATCCCAAATTTCCAACTTGCTAATTATAGTGCACAATTATTGTAGACTTCCCCCACCATGCCCCTACCTCAGCGTAACAAAAAAATGAGAGTTCTTCTATGAAAGCTCCCCAAAATGCCAAAGATGTTACTAGCAAAGTGTTTCTCTAATCTATATATACGGCCAGCCTAACTTTAAAAAATTATATGCAGTCATGCAAATGATGGAAGAAAGTCACTGGAAGAGGGCAGCTATCATAATCTAGGGAACTGTATAACCTATTCCCATTCAACATGGGAATATTTATTACACTGCTGTCCTTGGTCTTTCCTGAGGAAAATCTTCATTGCATTCTAGTAAGGTTTCTGCAGGTAGGTATAAATGAGAAAAACTTTTGCTTGTATTTCTCATGACCCAAGCTGCATTTACTCACCTTTATTACACGAAGAATATCTGCAACTGAGCTCCATAAAGTGTCGTTTAACCAGAAATCCTATCTTCATCAAATGCTTTGAGTTCTATATAATTGGACTGGGTCTATTTTAACAAGGCCACACAGAGTCCTTTTAAAAGGAAGATGCCGTATGATGTCAGCTAGGTAAGTGGATTCTCAAAACACATCCCCATCTCTTAAAACAGACAAGAAAATGGGCATGACAAAATCCATGTTACACAATATGCTGTATATACAAATCTAAAGACTGCATCTCAGTTTTTCATATTACTCAATTTAACAAGATTCAGTAAAACATGGAAGCAAAGCACCAATAGTCATCTTTCCACAAGTCCTTGAAGAATGTCTAAGCGTCTCCTACAGGTCTTCAGGTTTCTAAAGTTTCTTCATTTGCCCCACAAGTGTCTACAACACAGATTAAACAACTTGTCACTGGGAAAGCACGGACTTTGGAATTGGCTATCCACTTGTCTGTTTCAGTATTATATTCAAGAATGTGCCCTAATCGACCAACACCCTGAAAACCAGCCAGGACATAGACTATAGATCCCACAGCAGCACACTTCACTGTTACACCTTTCCATGGCATTGGAGACACCATCTTCCATTCATTCATCTTGATATCATAATATTCTACATTATCAAGGCCACCTAAAAAGCAATAAGACAGATAACCACTTTAGTACACCACCCTGTACAGACTGAGCTAGAGCATACAAATGCTTCATTAAACTCTGTCTTTATTTTCAAGGTTTAGATTAAATGTGTATCCTAGAATTACAAAAAACAAACAAACCCCCCTCCCCAAGCCACAACATGAAAAGGGCCACAGTTTTTAAACTAGTGGCTTACCTTTTTATCAGCACAGGAATGACACAAGTGAAAAGGGCACTGAAAGGCAGATGTGTTGCAAGAAATTTCTGATTATTCTCCAGAAAGAGACTCCAACACATTACTTTGTGAAGAGAAGGACTAAAGTGACTTCTCTTATGGATTTTTGTTTAGTGATTACAGCTTAGGAATTCACCTGCAACTTCCTTATGGTAATGGCTTTTTATTCTAAAGGTGTCAACAGTACCTTAACCTAAATCAGTTATTTACTGATACAGGATGTCTCTTCATTGTGATATTAAAATAACTGAAGTTTGAAAGCCTGAATCTTTGAAAAGTGTCAGGGGAATTGAAACTTGCTATGGAAAAGTAGATTTTGTGATTTGCTAAGATTTGCTTCTTTTGGAAGCAGGCCAGTAATCACACTTCACAGTATCTATGAACATCCTGTTACCCCTATTTCACAACAGTAATATGAGTCACAGAGTTTTCACTTCCAGTCCTTAACTACTAGGTCTGAAAGATTAAGAAACCTTGATATAATGTTAAGAAATACAAATATTTAAACCAAGACATTATATTACAATAACACCAATTAGTCAGTAAGTCAGGCTACGAAGAGCAAAACAGTACTTGAACTTACTCAACAGTGCACACTTCTGAGCATTCAGTGAATACTTTAACATTTTGAGTGGCATCTCTGCCTATAAATGGTTGATAGAATCTTTGTACAAAAAGTGCATCTACTGATGTTTTTGCATTAGTAAATCAATCATTCTGGGAATAGCTTTAGTAGCTAATTAAAAAACAAGCTATATTCTAAAAGATCATAAGTCTGAAAAAAATATTCTAATTACCATAAATAGTGATTAATAAGCCTAATAGCTGAAAATTTTCCATTTTAAAAAGCACTTCAGAAACCCTGTATAATTAAAACGCAGTTCTTCTGGGAAACAAACTATTATTATTCTTCTAGTCTTAAAGACAAGGAGACAGGTCATAAAATGATCTGCCCATGACAGTCACCTTTCAAAACTAGGGCAGTCAAGAGAGTTCACTTTTTTACCACTTCAAAATAGCTGACTAGCTTCAAGTCTTTAGACTGGTGTTCCCAAAATCATGGCTACACCTTTACCTTTCTCAAAAGAATACTAAAATATCTTGAAATACGTAACGAAGAAGAAAAAAAAATGTCTTTTCTCAGATGACTGGTTTAGCCATAGTAACTACCAAAGAACTGGGCCATAGGATGGACACATATCTGAATTTGACAGTACTGTGACTTTGAAAAATAAGAAACACTGAAGCAGGGAAGTGAAAGGAAGGCAGTGTGACACCCATGTGACAGTGGCAGGATGTGTTGTATGGTACTGTGTAAAGTTTTTCAGCTGCACAGAGCAGAATAGATTCTTTGTAAATGAAAAAGGGCCCCCACAAAACCTTGTGTTACCTGCTAGAGAATTAAAATAATTAAAGTACCTAAGCCATTTTGTCCACCCACAGCAAATATTTTGTCCTTTACAAACACCAGTCCATGATTCTTTCTGGCTTCAATCATTGGACAGAGTTCAGTCCACCTGGGGAAAAAGAAAACCAAAACAGGAAAACTCACTGTAAAATTCCTAGACAATAAGTAAAAAATATGTATATAAAGCCTAGTGTTAACAAAATTAAATATATAAGTAATCTGCTTAAGAAAAATTGCCTTTTCAGCAGAACTACAGATAACTGATTTATTACTGCTCAACTTGGGGAAATTCCTTACCAAACAACTCTTCCTATTCATCCATCCTTCAGTTATATACAGAGTGAGCAAAGCCAGAAGTCACCAAAAATAATGAGAGCACACAGAATACTTACGTTTCAGTGGCTGGATCATAAACTTCACAGGAATTTAGGACCCTTCCAGAAACATTGTTTCCCAAGCTTCCTCCACATACGTAAATGAGACCATTTGCTTCTACCATCCCATGGCTGCATCGCTGAGTCAGCATGCTGGGCTTTGTGTGCCAGCTTTCTGTTCTTGTGTCGTAGCATTCAAATAAATACAGTGCAGAATTTCCTTTAAACAAAACAGAACACCCCCCCCCCCCAAAACTGGCATTAATTTTTATGGTTGTCTTTCAAGAGAAGAGTCTAACAGTAATTATATATGATTGATGCTTTATTTGTTACTTGAAAAGGGAAAGCTGCCTTCCCACCTCCAAAAGCAGAATTAACCCACTTGAAAATTGGGACTGTTCAGAAAGCACACACTTTTAATCCATTTGACTCTTTTATTCCAAAATATGCAAGCCAGTTTATAAAACTGCTATTTTTATTTAAAAACAAAAAAAGATAAGGATTATTCTTTTTTGATGAATGGGGGTGGCAGAATAAACACTGAATATTATATAAATTATATAAATTACTGATCCTATTGTCATCATCTCGTGCTGATCTCACTACATGGAAATGTTACCTTTTCACATGTGAAGATGAAAACAGCTTTGTAAACTTAGCACAGATTCACATGAGACTTTTTTCCTCTAAGTACTGTGACTTGCCCAGTACCCAGAAAGAACAATTCTTGCTTTTGGAATTACATAGCTTGATTATGTTATAACATACTCCTGAATTACTAGCAATCACTGGGAAATAACTTATTTTCTGAGGTGCAAGGTCTGTGTATTCCTCTCTCAAAGGCAAATAAAACCATTACTGAAATGAAAAGCAATTTTTCTAATGAAGACAGATGGGAGATTAAAGATCTGTGCTCAGGTAACTAGCTGAACCGTGGCCAAAGCAAAGGTGGCTGGATACAACTTTGTCAGGAAAGAACCAGAACCTTTTCCCCTTTGTTTTAACAAATATATGTTTCTACACCCAAAATACAGGAGTAAGCTTCTACAAAGTGTGCATTTCTTTACTTCTACTATGTAATTCTCAGTACCACAAAAACTGTATAGAATAGGATATATTTTTTCCTTGATATAAACACACATCCCTAGAAATTCTTGCCTGTGGAAAATAAAGCAGAACTGTCTTTAATGTCTTTTTTCTAAAGAGGGAAAAGCCTCAATTTTCTGTATGCTGTCAGTGGAATCTTACATATTTTTCCTGAACCTAAATATAATGGAAGAACTCAGTATGCTTAGCTTTCAAGCTCTGCTAGTATTGCAAATAAAACAGTACTCCCATCAATTCAAAATGGGGGAAAAAAAGCACCTTGTTTTCTGTAATGGGCTGGCACAGTAATTTATTTCCCAGCCTCTTCAATCAATGCAAAAAGCATATAATTTTTAGATTTCTTTACAGCTAACACACTGCAGCACTTTCTCTGATTAATGGTTTCACATAACTGCCTGCTCTAAATTAGAAAATACTGGATTCAGGATCAGCAGACTTTTCCAAACAAGCAGTATTCACTGGATTCCAAAAGTTAGAAAAATACAGGCAAAATAAGCTCCATTATTTTTAGCTCTTACTGTTTTATCTTGAATAAAATATTTACAGAAAGCTAAGTCAAACTGTGCAGTAATATGATGGCAGATTTAAAATTCCCAGATTAAAATTTCCTTGATGATGTATTAACTAACTACAATGTACTGGAAAATCAAATCCATAATCAAATTCTCTTCCATTCTCCATTCTGAACTGACATGTGGGAAACTGCCAAGATTTACAAGATTTTGTTGTGTTCCCAGTTTCCAAACGTAGCCTATTTCATGTAAAGGGAAAGGTGCTACTTCCCATTTCCTACACCAGGTGGCAGCTAGGAACTGCCTAATCTGCTGTCACATTAGACCTCTCCAAATGTTTTAGGAGCCACCTAATGGGAAGCTGTGACCCTTAGGAACACCAAGTGACTTGTAAATGTTAAGCACCAATTCTGATCTTTTTCCCTCTGCTCCCCTCTACAGCAAGGCAGAACTCAAGAGGACCTAGGGGTCTACTAAAAGCTTTCTTCCTGGTTCAAGGTCAGGATTTTTGGGGTTTTTTTTTTGTTTGCTTGACTTTTTTCCTCCCAAAGCAGAAGGTTGTTTTTTTAAAGCTCTGTGTTTTTATGGCTTTAGCTAACCTACATTCCAACTTTTGGTTTGCTGATTGATGTACATGATTTAGAAACAAAAAACTGTAAAACATTGCTATAACACATACCATAACTCACCCAACTAGGTTTCTCGGGGAGAGGAAAAAAAACCAATTCAATGTTCTTCATTTTTTTTAAGTGTTGAATAAGAATATCTAAAAAAACCCCAGCCCAGTATTTCTTTATTTACTGAAGCAAACCAACAGAGTAACAAGTCAACAGAAGGCAACTTCTGTCACTTGACAGAGAGCTGGACAAATTCTTCTACAGGGTCAGGTATAATCTCACCACCCAAAAGAAGCAGGGTTTTCCATCCTTTTTTTTTTTTTTTCTTTAAAAAACACTCATTAGCCCCAATATATACAAGGGATGCCATTGCCAAAAAACAGCTATTCTGGCCAAACATCACAAAGTTTTAAATCATACTGAGTTCTGCAGATTTATAAGTCAGCTGCAAACAGTGTTGGACTCCCCAAATGTATCTGCTTGTCCCTAGTTAACACTTAAGAGTTTAAGTGTACTTTGTTCTCTACTTAATGCAAATATTAATTTCTATCAGTGAAAGCATTTTAAAAACACCACAAAAACAGACTGTTGGATTGTGGGGAAGATAAAACCCTAAATATGGGAAAATAAACTCATTAAGCTAACATGGCAACGTGCAGTTTCTTTTCAACAGTCATGCAAAAACCAGAAAAAAATCCAGGTATTTTGATTGTACTATTTTTTGTTTGTTTGTTTGTTTTAAAGATTTTTAGTGTCTTACCCACTTCTGAACCACCAGATGTATAAATTTTGCCCTCAGCAGCACAGGCTGCAAGGCTATCTCGAGGTGTTGGAGGTCCTAGCTTGGAATACCAGCTATCCTTCACCACATTGTAGCAGTCCATTCGCTTTATAGGGAAGAGCTGGGAACCACCCAAAATATAAACTACGTTGTCCCAGAAGACACAAGCTGCATCCCTGCGCTTTTCAAAGGGACATCGGATGTCTGTCCAGCTGTAATCCTGCATTACAAAGAACAAGTAATGTCTAATAGATTATAACACTTACCTGCACAGCGAGTGTTTTTCAAACAGAGCTTTTCATAGAGATTTAGATATGGTCAGTTTTAAAGTTCCTTTTCAAAACAAACATGAACACTGTTTATTGAAGAATATTCCTCAGGCGTACTCTTGAAAAATTCTCAGACACAGACATAGTTAGCTGCAATGAACCATGACATTTTCAAATTCTATCTCCTCATTCCCTGTGTACACCCAGTACAGCTTCCTGAAAAACAGGGGTTTTTCCAACAAAATCACCCTCCTGCTGCTATCATGTCAGAAACAATGCATATGATCAGTAAAGTAGGATTGCATTTTCTTTTATAGCAAAGGAAAAAGACATCTTACATATAGTAACAAATTCTTTCTCAAAAAGTAAAATAAAATACAGAATGTCTCAAACAAAGGCAATGAAAAAAGAAGGTAATATCCAAATTGACAAGCAACTCAGTTAAAAAGCTCCGATACATACTTTATTACCATGACAACTAGAAGCTTATTTACAGAATTTACAAAACACAAATGATCTACAGCTATCCACAGTTGATAGCATGAGAAAGAAATAATGCTTCACCACAAATACTGGCAGGCGTGTTGCCAAGAAACTGATTTTGCATGGATTGGCAAAACCAGCAAGTATCAAGTACGGGCAGCAACACTACCCGAAGTCTTAAGGACATCAAACTCAGCAACTGATGGCAGACCAGGATAGCATACAGCACAAGAAACACTTCTTGAGTAATAGCATCTCCATATTCCATGAGCACAGCTTGTACCCTATTCTGAACAGGAAAGTGCAGGACCTTAACTGTTATCTGTGTCACCTCAGGATGCTCTAGCTAAATCTGCTGAATGACCTTCATTGTAATGGTTCACACAAGACGTTACATCATTACATTTTCTTAGCAAGGACATACTTCAAACACCTTGGTCAATGAGGAAGGACAGCGACTCCTACATGGGGGTTCAAAGAAAGAGAGGCAGAGCATGTTATAGTCCAAAACATCTTACAATCTTTTCTTGTAGCATCCCCCATATCAAGAAGAGCTGGCAGGTGCATGTGGCCCTTTATGGTGAGAAACAGGTCCTGGGGCATCCTAGAAAGGAAAGCCATACTACAGCATGGCAAAATAAATAGCTGCATAAATCTTAAGAAAATGTCTTACTGCATTGTGCAAAATCAACATATTTTCTAGCTCAGATTTCTGGCACTTTTACAAAAAAAAATTTTTTTCCCCCTTTACTACTATAACGGGCTGTTACCTGACCCACTTTTATGGCTTCAGTTCATAGGTACCGTTTCATCCACACCTTATCAAATGAAAAGCCACAGGTTATCCCATAGCCTGAGCACACTCAGCAGTATCCTCCTCTTTCAGCAGGAAGCAAATTAGGTCATTCTCCTGTAATGCTCTTCAGTGTTAGTCTGCACCTTATAAAATCTATTTCAATTTATGCACTTATACATTTTATTCATTTAAAATAATATGTAAAGAAGTTTCTTTATGCCACATCCAAGATCCACGCAGGCCTTGGCAAGCCTCATTTTTGGGTGGTTGAATAAGGAAAGAACAAGGTAGGCATATGATCAACTTTCCCTGTTGATCTTGGTTTTCAACAAACTGTGATGCAGGACACCAGAGGCAGAAGCTGTGTGTTCATACTGAACAGTTTTTTTAAAGGATTTTTCAATTTTAATGAATGTATTTAATTACTTGTTGAAACTACCTCAATTCCTAGCTTTGTGAAAAAATGCCTTTTTAAAGGATTTTCCCTGGTTTTCCGTTAGTAAGTCCTCTTGCAAATTTTCAAGGAAAAGAGCAGGCATGGATATTCTCCCTGCTAACAGCTCACTGACAACATCCCTGTCTCCTCATAAAGAGTTATGCTGGCCGCTTTATTCACCAAGAAATAGCAATGCCAAGCACTTGTTACTTGCCATTTGCTAGATTTGCACTGTTAAAAAGTTAAGATTTTCAGCCATTTCTGGTCACTAGACAAAGCAATTTTCAAAGAACAAGCATACTGTTGCCTCAAAATCCCACTAAGTCATGTGGGATTTTGTCATTTTATTCACAAGTTGGGGAGGGTGAATAAAAAATTTTTAAAATCCTTCTGTGAAAATGTCAACAAGAAAATGCTTCCCACCACCATTAATAGAACATTTCTAGTAGTATTGTGAAAACAGACATCTCTTCTCTAAGTAGTGCCAGATTGCTCCACAAGTTTTATGCTTGTCTGCATCTGTCCTGTTGCATCATTTTGCTTTGTAGTACATGCATCAATAGAAATACCAGTTACAGTGCAATAAAGACAACAAATACAGCCTTAAAGTAATACTATTAACATCCACATATAAGACACAATATCCAATCCACTCTTATTTAAATAACCCTTAGTAACAGCAGCAAAATGAAGATTAACATTAGGGACTGATTTTGCATGCAAAGCAATCAGTGAAAAATAAAAAAATTTGCACTAGTTTTGTAATGTTAGAATTAATGAAATCTATCACTCACAACTGAGAAAATATTATCAGGAGAAACACCTTTGTTCTGAACTGCTTTTCTGACATATAAGAACTTAATTAAATTATTGAATGTACTTAAAATAAAAAGTGAAGGACTAGGTCACTATTCAAGCAGTTCAACAGACAACAAAAAAAATTTTAATTCTCTTCCAAGGTCCTAGCCTTGCAAAAAACACATGCACAACCTTAATTCTCTGCTCTGTCATACTTCCCTCATCTTTCAATGAGACTACTTAAAGCAAGTTAAACATGATACAGTCTTTTGCAGCACTGGAGCCTTATTTTGCATGCACACCATGCTAACTCAACAGGGGTTCTGGATCCTTGGTTAGCTGCATTTAGGAAGCTACTATCACAGTTCATTAAAGATCAGATACTCAAGCAAAACATCCAGATCATGGCCTTTAAATGGCTTAGAGCTGGAAATGAAATAACAGCTATTCAACAAGACATGACAGTCTAGCTAAGAATCCCCAAGAAAGCATATAAGTACTAGGTAAAACATTCAAGGAAGACATGCTCATTAGAATCAAGATCTAAAATTGCCCACTGTTTTCCTTTTCCTTCACTGCCCACTGCCCACCTCCCCCCCATTAATCCACATGCAAGGCCATAAAGTCTAATCAAAAGGCAGTTCTGGAAAAATCCTTCCAAACTGAATTATTTTTTCTATTGTACCTGGCTAAATAATCTATGAAAAAATGCACTATTTTATCCTATGCTTTATGTAGACTAACATAGATATGACCTTTTGCACACCAAAGAGATTTCTCCAATATTGTATTTTAAGTCTGGCTGAAGATCACCTAACTACATACATGTTTCCTTCTAATTTTTTTTTGCCTGTCACTCCCACTCAGCATGCACTGATCAAGCTTTCAGAAAATTCACAGATACAGCTGAGGACATTTATACTAATTTATAAAGAGTGAGGAAGCAACAACCTCCATCTTCTGAATTCTGACCGACATTGGTATTAGATACACAATTTTACCTCTCAGGCTGGTAA
The DNA here is from genome assembly GCF_003957555.1 of Calypte anna. Lineage (NCBI taxonomy): Eukaryota > Metazoa > Chordata > Aves > Apodiformes > Trochilidae > Calypte > Calypte anna. Next base: position 32,320,540 of record NC_044245.1, on the reverse strand, counting down.
AGAGAAAACATAAATGCTATGTTGATAATATCATTGCCAATAAATGATTGGGACAATAGGTCTGTCTTAAAGCTGGTTTCCATCCTGCCTAAAAGTAGCCTTACTCCAACATATGTAACTAGAGATTAAGAGAAAGACACTTTGACTTGATTTCCTTTGAATAAAATAAAGGTCAGAGCATATTGGGTGAATTACAACTTGTTAAAATTCCAAAACCAAGTAATTGAAAAGGATGAATGCCCTAATCAAAGGCTTCCCAAACTCAGATCTTGGAAAAGAAAGAATTATCTGCTCTGTTCCCTTTTCCTCCTTGCCCCATGTTGGAGTCCTGTTTTCTTTCTTGAATATGTGTATGAAGAAGAAAAGGTGGTAATTCTTTAAGCATTTGGAATTCCCAGTAAAAATGCATATAAAATGTCTTTCAAATTAAGTCAGCAAAGCTGGCAGGTTTTTCTCCAGACTTGAATGATACTCAAAGAAGTTGGCTTCAATTTTACCTTACATAAAGGAATGTGAATGACAAGTTCAAAACACATGCCAAGGGCACATTCATTCTGAATTAGATTTGACAGGGCTCACACTGACTAGAAAGTTCACGCAGATAACACACTGTTTGAAATTAAAACAAGCATTTAATATGCTGAGTTTAAAAAAAAATTAATTTCTGAAGCAAAATATACATATGTGATCTTGTAACTTGAGAGCCCTGATGTTTATGTAGCAATTTTTTTGTATTACTACATGTGCTTGCCTGATAAAACAGTTTGGATAATTCTTCTGCATGCAGTTGGTGTTCCTAGACCACCTAGCCTGCATAGATGAAACATACACCATAATTGTGGCTTAATTTTATTCAGGACACATGGAAACAAAATTCAGGCAATGCTTGGTTGCTCTGAATGAGCCATCACTAAGTTTTTTTGTTATAAAAACTCACTTTTGTACTAACAGAATACTTGGCTCCCAATTCTTTTCCTTACATATTCTTAATAATAAACAAAACTGTGAACCATTGGGATTTAGAAGTCGTTGCATGCTTATAACAAATGCACTGAAAAACCACATTGCACCTTCAATACGGGTTCTACATATGAGCCAATAAATTAACTCGTGCTAAAAATAAATTGCTTTGAGTTATTCTCTGAACACATACATGCGTGCACATGCAATAAAGACTTTCATGTATTCCTAACTGATTGCTTGATGTTCCTGTGACCTTTTATTTATTTCCAGCTGTGGGACGCACATACCAATCGATTCTCAACACAGATGGATTTATCAGAACTCCGTATCTAATATGGCCAACAAACAAACACATAATAATTCTAATCAAAATGAAGTAGTACATCTAGGTACACAGATCCAAAAACACCTAATTAACCATACTCTCCCAACTGTATGCCCAAGAGGCAGGGAATACATCCTCTCCAATACTCTTTTGTAGATCATGATGCCTTTGTTAATATTGTCAGCAAATAAAACACGTAAGATTACAAACAGTGAATCTTAATGCATTCTGAGGTAACGATTACCTTTGGATTAAAATATCTGCAGGACTGGGGCTGTGAGCCTCCAAACAAAGCAATGCGATAATCATGTTTTTTTCTTCTGGGCCGTGTACCTTCCACTAACTCTTCTCTGTCTTCTGGGGAAAGCAGATGGTATCGCATCCCACCTGGAAGGAAGGCAACAACTGTTGCAGATCCAGTGCAGCTCATACATGGAAAGAGATGTTTCAGAGGCGTGGATAGAAGGAGAGGGAAGGAATGAAAAAAAGGGGGGGAAAGTATCTACATTGTACCTATAGAGTTTTGGTTTAAAAGGGAAGAATGCACAGCAGTAGATAAGGGCAGGAACAAACATCCAGATTTACATCCTATTTCAAATTTCCTGCTCCATGTGAAAATGAGACATGAACTCATGTTATATAAAAATTTATTGATCAGCTCATTTAGCCAATATTAACAGGATTCCAAGTTTGTTGCATTGACACAGGCAAAAGGAAGCAAACAAAGGAATAAAAAAACCAGCAGAGCCTAGAGAACAATTAATTAACATTTAAAAAAGGGACTTGAATGCCATCAGGAGTCAACCATGCCTGCCTCTTCATCCTGCAGTTTCTGATTAACAAGGAAGGCATATCTAGCTTATTGTACTTCATAAAAAACCCCTCACTTTTGTTCTTAGCATTACAATGCAAAATTAGTTACTATTGGCATAAGCATTCTACTAAGAAACATTCCAAAGAATGCAAATATATTAGTGACATTATAAGCCACTAAGACCAGGCAAACAACAATCCTGTTGAACAAATGCACCCAATTCCATGTCATAAGGACAACTGAAATGTTGATGGTCAGCAAGTATTTACCAACATACAGATTAATCTGAATCTCGTTCATCTGACTGAAGGAAAACAGTCACATAGCATTTTTTAGATCTACACTAAAATGAAGCCAACTAACTAACCACTACCACAATTAAAAAATTGCCTTCCATAATATTTATTAACATCTAGGCTTTTCTTTCTTACACAATAAAATTTCACAAATAGTGTCTATAATAGAAGTGAGGATTGTTCCCCATCTCATGGGGAGAATGTAACTGCCTGCAGGTTCAACAGTCAGTATATATTAATGATTAAAATAGTGCAATATATGCTTAACATTCTGATTTTCCTAGGGCAGATTCGTAATATTCCAAATTTTGATATAAAATAGTTCCTTTATCATCATATATGAACATGAACAAAACTGAAGCTGCTAGCCTGTCCCAAAGGCACACCAAGACTTCCAACTGCCCTAAAAACTCATGCCATTACTGATCATATAGTTCATGTCATTTGCTAGGAGAACAGAAATGAAAGTCACACTCTGTTACAGAAGATTGGTTTTATTTACATTATAATCTGCTAATGCAACTCAACTAAATGCAGCCTCCTAGAGGCAACGTAGATTAATTTAATATGAAAATTTTGTCAAAGCAAAAAAATAAAGATTTCCATGGCATTCTAAAAATTATACAGAACTTTAAAGATTTCAGCTAGAGGTCAACTTACTGATCACCATTTTAAGGCATTCTGGGTTATCCTGAATAAGTGGTTCAGCCTGAACTGTTTTACTTAAGAAGTTCTTTGATATAAGAGGAAATCTGACTTTAGCAAGAATATCAACCATGTATGGCTGGCGATTTGGCTCATCATACTTCAGCCATCTGACTGCTGCATCATAAACCTTAAGAAAGAAGGAAAGAAAAGGATAAGGCACATCACCACACAATAAGAAAAATAACAATCTCAGTGCTCCTAATTGATTCTTTTGCCTGATTGAGGTTAACTTACACTAACAGTTTAGTATGTGAAGATTCATTATCATCTTCCAAAAAAGGACACAAACAACACAACCTAAAACCCACAAGACAACCCACCAAACATCAAGAAAACCCAATAAAAAGACAATGCTCAGATATGAAGTAAAGCAAATTCATAACCACAGAAAAAACCCATTGCTTTCTTATTTAGACTTTGGTTTTTTTTTTCAGTTTCCCTTCAAATGGGAAGCATGAACCTGCAATTCATACTGATGTGGGTACCCCTGTACCAGGCTAAGACTAATATGCTTTGAATCCCATTTCACAGACACAGGTAATACTTCACCAGATATGCTGAAATAGCTTCTATTTTAGATAGTCTCCTGAGCTGACAAACTGCTCCTGTTAACAAATAATAGTGTTGGGAATCCAAATATATTGCTGCTGTTGTGTCTTAGGGAATTATTTAAATTAAATTTTTAAGCTGCAGACTGCTGTAAATCTACCATTCACAGAGCTGCCTCTCTTATCTCCTCTTTCCAGGGAAAGATAATAGGTTTTCTTAGAGAGCAGACTGTCATCTGGGTCAGGAAATAATGAAACAAAAATCCAGTATTACCTATGTATTAAGATACTTCCATGCTGCTCTCAGACACAGCAGGTTTATCTACTATGCTGTCACTTCAGAGTCAACACTAAGTTTCAAGTGATAGCACAGTCCAGACTTACTCCTCTACCTGAAGCTGATGACAATGACCAGTGGTGAGTGAAATATAATGTGGAAAGATGTTTAATGGCAGAATTAAGAGTTATTCTGAAGGACTGCTAAACCACCTCAGCTATAATTCTGCACAATGACCAGGGAGCAAGGGAGAGTGACGAAATCCAGAAAATGTTTATGGCTCAATGCAGTTAGCTAAGGAAATTCAACTGAATTACTGGGACAAGAACATTTATCACTTTATCAACAGAAACATCACTTGCATACAGGAAAAACTGGAGAGCTGAAAATTAAAGCTACCTTTTTTTTTTAACTAAATGAAAATATGCTTTTATACTAATACAAAAGTTAGAGTAAAATGACAACTCCTACTCCTAAGAAATAGGATTTCTTTAGTATCAGTGGCAAACTTCTGCAGTTTCATACTGCCTGCTGCCATTTTTCTAAAGGAATTTTAATGATGCTGCCTCAATAAAGATTTCTATAACTGCTGTCAAGTTAAAGCATGCCATCCTACCTTAACAACAGAATTTCAAGAATGTAAGTTTCAAAGTGCCACTTCGGCTTCAAACTAACCACCACATCCAAGAACATCCAAAAAACATCCCACTTTGAAAATGCTACCCCATGACCTTAAATATCCCCAGCACATGGCTTAAGAATGTTGACTGTGACATAACTTATTTATACTTTTAAGTAGATAACTATGTTATTCAAGTTGCCTCACATTATCCCCCTGCTTGTAGTAATTCTTATTTTGATTGAAGCTTTTTACTGCTAGAGGTAAATCCATTCATTTTACAAAATTTCAAAGTCTGGAAAACATCCATTTCTATCCAAGTGGACACATTCACTATCTTGACAAAGCAATTCCTCTGTTGCACTTCAAAAGGTGTGAGTCAATTCATGATGACATATCCACATGAACCTGAACTAGCTCAAGCACCAAAACAGCATAACCAGAGAGGCAAGGTTTCAATGGATTTGACTCAGAAGCTACAAGAAGTACTCAGCAGCTGCAACCATCCTGTCAGTACCTCAAGCCTATACTTTTCATATTTCCCTGAAGCAGAAAAGCATTCAGGGCTGTGCTGTAAAGTGATTCAAACTTTACAAATGGGACAGCTGAGTATAATTTCTACCTCAGGTTACAGCTTTTAATTGAGTCATACTCCAGGCTCACTTCAGCCACTTAAACTGTTCTGTGTTTACTCCATAAATAAGGGCCTTCCACCATCCATCACAGTCAATGCATCTAGCTTTCAGTGTTTTGTTCATCTTGCCTCCCAGTTCCTCAAGTGTAATTTGTGTCTGCATATGTTTCCATCAGGAGCAACTCCTCTCTGAAACTGGCTGAGATTACACTCAGTAGAGATGTGCATCCACTATGGCACAGTTTGCTTACCACTTGGAAGTGGTTTACTTTCACCAGTAGCACATGAACCTCAATGCAGGAACAACTGCTACATGACATGAATTAAGTTTTAATGTATTCTACTATGAAATCAGAAGCCCTATAGATATTCTAGATAAAAGAAACTGGTTTGCTTACTCCCTTCATGACTTTTAGTCATAGTCTCTAGTTTGCTGAAACATAGTAACCATACTTGAAATATGGATATTTGTTAATTTGGTTTTGACCAAGCTACAAATGATCTTTTATTCTACAATTTAGCAAGCACTACAGAAGCAGACGTGAGATACTTTAAACCAGCTTGATTAAAAAAAAAATACAGTTAAGTTCTCACCTGGTCTTCTGCCCTCACTGTCAATGTATCTTGGTTCAAAAGATGTGTGACACGCTTAACATCAAGCTGAAGAAACTCATCTGTCTTGTAAACTTCAGTGAAATGCTGATGGATAAAGTCATCTGCAGTGGCTTTCAGTTCTGGACAGTCTAGGCATTCTGCTAACACACTTATACCTGCGGAAGAAGAATTAAGAAAAAAGCTTCCAAATTTGAATGGCAATTATCTTTCCTATATTAGAATAAAAGTAATGTAATTTCAGTAATACTCACAATCCCAGTTTAATATTATTACCGTGCTATTTTTTTTTAAAGCAATGCTGTTATAACTCATCTGCAACTTGAGACAAACTAAGATAAGCACAAGCTGTTGATCCCTACCAAACTAAAGGGAGAGTCAGATCTGCAGCACTTGCTCTATTCACAATCTCTGCAACACTATTTCCTTAGTTTCTTTCCCCAGAAGTATCATAAGCCAAGTCTGAGCCGTAACACAATAATGCAATCTAATCAGAACATCTTGAGAAACTGGATCCAGGTTTTATGACCTTCCCTGACTTGCTCATGCAGCAGCAGTCACCAACCAAGCCACATCTCCTTTAAGAGTCACAGTGAACTGCAAGTTTTCTATACAGGTTAAAAAAGTGAACTGGGGACTTCCCTATGAGTCTGCAAAGAATGCATTTGAACACGCACGCAATGCCTTGAGGAAAAAATTATTTACTCTCTCTTCATCTGTATTTTCTCCAAATTTTTATTTTTTGCTATAAACTATCAACAAAGTATGCAAGTGTTAAGAGACCATAACTAACTTTCTAGTTAACAAAAATCACAGAGGAGGGAACATGCCTCAAAAGAAGCAAAAGTGGCATTTTCCTTAGGAAGTAATGTCTTTCCTCCAGCAGCTGTTTCCGAGCCACAGATATACTGCAGCTAAGTGTCAGCTGAATCATTACAATTCACATACTGTGCAAAACATTTCACAGAATCACAGAATGGTTAGTGCTGGAAGAGACGTAAAGATGATCAGGATCCAACCCCTTTGCATGGGCAGAAGCATCACCCACTAGACCAGGATGCACAGGGCTTCATCCAATCTGGCCTTGAACACTTCCAGGGAAGGGGTATCAACAACCTCCTTAGGAAACCTATTCCAGTATCTTACTATCCTCATGGTGAAAAATTTCTTCCTAGTATCTAACCTAAATCACCTTCACTTTAAATCACTCTTTCACTTTAAAACCATTGCCCCATACCCTATCATTACTCCCTCTGGCGAAAAGCCCCTCCCCAGCTTTCCTGTAGGCTCCCTTCACATATTGGAAGGATGCTGTAAGGTCTCCTTGGAGTCTTCTCTTCTCCAGGCTGAGCAACCCCAACCCCCTCAGCCTGTCTCCATAGCAGAGGCATTTCCATTGCTGTTATGAATGTTCATAACTGATGCTACTAGAATTACATGACCAATGTCAAGAAAAAAACTCTATAAAGAAGCTAATTTTTAATATAAAATAAAACGGACTCAATCTTAAGCATGAAAACACATCTTGTTCTATTTGTTACCTTTTCTGTAACACTGAGTTCACCACAGCTGCAGAACATATTAAATATCAAACCTGCCCAGATGACATTCATGGATTTCAGTCAAAATAAAGAGCAGTTAAACCAAATATAACTTCAACTTACCCTGTTTCATACCTTTTTGAAGACATTAGTTTTGTATAAATCACAAATCTATCAAGCACATTAATAACCAAGATCTCTACTTTACAAAACAGCTGAGGCTCTCTAACAAACAAGAGCCTCCAGAGCACCGCAAATCTGGGATGGGAGCTAGCAATCAGTGGCCTCTGATACAGGCAAGACAACTATCCAGATTGTTTTGTCTAAGAAAAGGGATAATAGTTCAGATTCAGAACAAAAGTGTTTTCACATTCCTGGACAAATACTACTCTCCTTTAGACAATACTTTATGTTTTTCAGGAACAGCAAAATCAAAAAATAAAGAGTAATTTTAAGTCTGTGTTTCTCTTACCAAGACAATTAGAAGCATCAACTTGTTCCTTTAAAAAATCCACACACATTTTTTTCACAGGTTCAATTTGATATTGGTTTGCTGCATCTAGTAAAGACTGGACATTATTGCTGTTCACCGAGATTCTGCAAAACAGAAGGTGTAGAATTAGCACCACTAAAATTACCTATTAAAAAAAAAAAAAGCAACTTACACCAATTTACATAAACGGCAAAATTATTGCCCTGCTCTTTGCCCAAGAATCTTTCATGTACACACTAAAGACACAACCACTCTGTGATCTTCCAAACTGCTTCCATTCCTCTGCTTTCCTGAGAATGGGCAGAGTAAACAGTTCCAGCTTTTAAAGAATAAGCCTTTAACAGAGGTGCTCTGCAGTAGTGTACTACTGGTGTGATTAGCCCTTTTCACAAAACAGAAAATGAACAGAACCTTCTTTTCTGACAGTCACAGAGCCTTTTTTTCTGACAGTCTCCTACTCCCAGACAGGCAACAGCAAAATCTGTCTGAACTCACTGTCAAGACTGCTCTGGCTGATATGCCCAGAGTGCACAAGCAGAACAACCAGTTTGGCAGTGCCTCAAGAGAAGGTACAGAGCCCACAGGCAAGGACTTGGGCACCAGGGGAGGCAACCATATGGCTGGACTGCTGACACTGACTGTCCCCTCACCACTGATGGGAGTATACAACAGGATTCCTCTCAAAGAAAGGGGAAAACCTTCCTAAGGATAGTTAATCCCATAAGTACAAAGATGTCAGGCCTGCCATCCATGGTCATGGGAACTAATGAAGATATACTGTTCAGAATCCTAGTCATCTGCAAAAACACCATTTAAAAAAACCAAACATATGGACAACCTAAGAAAGGAAGGGCACACTGTTCTGTGAACACTTATTCACTGTGCCTGTCCTGAGATGAAGGTGTAACTCCTAGAAATGGTTCTATGCAATTGCTACCATGGCCATAAAGAAAAATCCTGCTGATATCAATAGAAGCTTGAATTTCAGAACGATGGGAAATATCATTTGATTCCAACACTGAAGTCGAAAGCTTAAAATGCTTGGAATTGCTTTCTAGAGAGAAATGCCACTTTCTTTCATCTGCAGGGCTTCCTACTGTTTAAATAAAGAGGGAAGGAAGACAGGAGGTCTTGTCACAGCAGGCTCTAAGTACAGTAGAGAACTGTAATGGTAACAAAACTGGTGAATCATAAAAGCATTATTTTAAGATTTTATCATTTACAATTGGCAGGCTTCCTACAAAAAGCGTCAGCTTTTAAATAACAAAACTACCTTGCTGTATAAGCAAACTCCACGAGCTGTTCAATAATGTCAGGTTCTGCATCTTTTAGCTCCACTTCAAAGGACTTTGACTCAAGCATATTTGCTGCAAATAGATTAAAAAACTATATCAATAAGCCACTCTATTTATTGTATGTTTTGCAAACAGTAGAAAATTAAGTGATTATAGAAAGCAGGAACCTGCTAAAAACAATAGATTGCCGTTTTCCAAGGATTCAAGCAAGTCAGGAAAGAAAGGAGGCAGTAAGACAGACAACATAACCAGTGCATGTGAATGCATGTTATGTAAATTACGATAAACTGCATTAAAAAGGAAAGATCACAGATGCTTTTCACTGGAGTGCAGACTGCCAAGTTAGCATTACCAAAACCAGGAAGCACACATTGCTCTGTCAAAAGCCATTTCCACAGTCAGGCTGATAATTGAGACAGTTCCAAGCTCCCCACATCCAGACAAAGCATTCCAAGTCTGCCTGCAGATGGTTACAAGCTGACCACTGGAAAGCATGGTTATTTTATTTCTACCTGACTTCAAACTGTGTGTTTTATAGCACAATAATTATACTATTCATGGGTAGGGCCTACAGAAGACACATCGTACCTAGGTAAATTTGTAAAGATAGCATAAATGCAAGAGTATTTACACTTCTGAAAGCCCATTTTATTCATGCAAGTGCCTACTGTGGGAAAACAATAGGGCAGATAAATTCTGTCACAGGTGTAAAAACTCCCAGTTTGTAGGATGGGGGAGGGAGACCAACACCAATACAGCATATGGGCCCAAATTAATGAGACCTTACACAGTACATAACACTTGATGAAAAGAGAGTTAAAGGGAAACTGAGGGGAAGGGTGAAGAGAGATAAATGGAAGAAGGACAAAAAAGAGGAAATCTTCACTTATACTTAACCCTGAAATTAATCACTTTTCATAAAGTAAGTGGTTTGTCAGCCAAAAGTCTACTAGGATATCTTAATGAAAACTTTTAATCAATTTTGAAAAGACTTACTGGTAAACATCAAGTTAAAAAAATGACTGGCTGAAGCAAGCACAACACGGTGAGCTGGGATCTTTCTTTCTTGAACCATAAGAATGACATCACACAGAGTTTTCTAAATCAGAGAAAAAAAACAGAAACAAAAAAACCAACAAAGATGAGAATTTTCAAAAATCTCTCAATATTTTTTTAAACAGCTTATGGAAATTCATTGGTTTTCTTAACACAGCTCAAGTGTATTATATAACAAAAAGGTTTTTTGTAATTCAAAGTTTAATTCAGTAATCTGGAGAACTAGCAACCTTCAGTTTACTCATTATATTGTACATTAAGGACAGTCACAAATAACACATGAACTTTAATTAATGTTCTGCCTCTCTGGCATTTATTTCATCCTCCAATAATGCAGGCTCTGTCTAGCAGGGGCTAGACACCTTTCTTATCAACCAGTGGCTCTCTTCTCTATTCAGCCATTGATTTCTAAAAAAGCTCATAGAAATTTCATATCTGAAGACTGCCAGCATATTGCCTGTGGAAATATAAAGAAAGATTGTCAAGGAGGATTGTAAATATGCTCAAGTGACTTGCAGCTGGGATGTCAAAAAACACATCATACTACTAACCCTTGTTTAGTCTTGTGTGCTTGACAAGAACATCTGTGTTTAGGTGACACAGGTTTGTGACAGATTCAGAGGCATCCTACTGAATGTGTTTGAAACTCCTGCCCCCCTGTGAGAAAGATCAAAGCACAGCAGAAAACCATGCTGGCAAAAAATCCCACATATACAGGTAAAAGCAGCAGGTTCAGAATCTTTTGATCTTTCTCTAGGAAGGATGAAGTCTGCATTCCCACTTCTGTGCCTCTGCCCCCGGTGCTGCTTCAGGAAATAGGATTCCCCAGATCATGGGTATTCATTTACTCGTTGCACTTCATCCAATGTTTTGTGGTTGTTCCTGCACCCTGTCTGTGTCAGCTCACACACTGTCCCACTGGAGTGAAAGTGACAAAGAAGTGCAAGGCATTCAATGAAACTTTAGTTAAAGTATCCCAAAAATAACAATCCTACAGAAGGGTTTGACTGGTCACACCTGACAAGCAACTAATTTAACTTCAAGACAAAAAAAAATTATTTGCTACTTGTATGTAAACACTCAGTTTCTTCCCTAGATGTGAAATGTCATGCACTGGGAGAAATAAAAGTGGCAACTAATAAAAGCTGTCAGGATATATGAGGGGAAAGCAAGAAATGGGGGTAAAAATACATAATTTGAATAGATTTTGCAAATAGTAACCTTTCCAAAGCCATATTGACTGAAATAAATGCACACCATACCAGAGTTTATTATTACATCCTCTTCATTGATAACAAAAAACTGAACAGCACTGCTTCCTAAAAATAGGAATTACTTTTCAACTACTACCTTAAGTTCACAAAACTACTTTCAGAAACACCTACCTACACCCATCCCAATACTAATCCCAGAAAAGTTTGTTTCTACTGTGGGAAGTAAATTGTTTAAAACAGCCTGAGAAAGTTTTCCAACCCTCAGAAGATTCAAGACACCTCAGAAAATCCATATATGCCGGTCTCTCAAAAAAACTTATTTTTCAGTTTCTTGAAGGACACTCAGAAGCTCACATTGGATAAAATATATATAACACATTTTAAAACATGTTTTAATTAAAAGACAGAGCTTGACGTACAGAATCCTTCATACAGGTGTAACTTTAAACCACTTAGGACTGAAACAACAAAGAGGCCATTCATGAAAAGTTTGAGGAAATCCCTTGCAGCTGAAATTCCTAGCACAGCTGATTGAAAACAAGTGTCAGCAACCAGCAGTAAAAGATACCATAAAATTCGGTGGCCAAGCTTTAGTAAGACTTGCAAGTGTTGCTTGAACTCCAATGTGCATATTTAGGATACACTTAGTGCCTTATCTCAGCATCTGAAGTACCTCAGATATTTTAAGGCCTCTCTGAGTGCAGGAAGAAATACCTGTCAACCAAAACCTTTTACATTTCTTTCCTGGTGATGCTTCTTGTATGACTTCCTTTTCAACTACTGCATTCTGAGGACCAGAAGGACCCATTGGTGTTACTGAGTCATCTCAGTGAGGCAAGAAGTGACTGGTGTTACATCAACCAGAGGGCACAGTGACTGTGAGCTTGCATCAGGACCCTTCACCTTCCAAGTAACAGGTTCAGCAACACCCTGCAACTCTGTCCAGGCTTCAATCTCAATTACTTCACTCTAGGCTGATCTGCACTCAGCTGCAAGGTTACAACAAAGGATTTATGCACATGCTGTCAAACAGCTCTAAAACCACCAATATATGTGCTTCACCTTGAAAATGAGCCCAAAACACACTTGCCCCCACGTGCTCATGGAGGCTGCCTCTACCTCCCTGCTCAGACAAAAAGCAGCCTCTTTAAAACTGGATGTCTAATCATCCCCCTTTCCTACAGCACTAAACTAATGCATTTAAATAGCTAATGCTCCACGTGCATGCTGCTATTTCCATCACAGGAAATTTTAAACTCCTACCATATTTAGATTTTATAACCACAACACAGACATTGACTTTTTAAAAGCCCAAGAAGAAAGACCTGCCTATAAATCCTCTTTAACAGTAGCACAACTAATCAACAGAATTAGTATGTTTTCCTCTGGCCCCAGCAGACATATTAATTTTATCCTATATACTCACACCTTCCCTTGCTCTCCCAACAACTGTTATACTCCTCTTACAAACAGCTCCTAGAACCAGCATGAATGTCATGAACTATGCAAGTATTTCTGGAGTGGTCAGCACTGGGTGGGATATGCAAGGCAACTACCTGAGGTTAGATTTCAAATTTTCAGGAGCCTTTGATAGCAGGCAAATTTCAGAGTTGCATCTCCTCAGGCATAAAGGGATTTGATCTAGAAGTACACACAGACTTCACAGCACTTAACTCTGGATCCTCTCTCTCCGCTTTAAAGTAATACATAGCTAGATGAAAGCTTGCACTCTGCTGAAAAATCAGGTACTTGCAGAGAACTTGGTGCCACATACCAGAACAGTGACACAGTTCAGCACTGTGATTTTCCTGTGCTAGGGACTGTACATATATCTAAAAGAGAGCAATATCTGCCCTATCTGCTTACAAAGCCTAACAGCATCTGCCATCCTTTTTGTAACAATGACAGAGGTATGAGCTAACCAGTAACAGATAAGTCACAAACTCACCTACACCTTGGAGTATGTCTCCACAATAATAAAAGGAAAAAAAGTTAGTCACAGGCTTTAAGCCTCAACTCCACTATGTGAGATTATTTAAACCGATTTGTTTTTTCATACATAGGAGTTTAGCTCCATAAAAACCATAAAATGGTTTACGCACACAACACTCTGTATTAGTGAGAGAACAGAGTTGAAATGCTGGAGAAAAGCAGAATTAACACTATAATGTAACTTGTCAGGCCAGGACCCAGACTGCTGAAAACACCACTACAAGCCTTTGACAAAACTAGTATTGGGTGACAAGCAGCTAAACACTAGAAGATACAGCACATAACAGTGCTAAGTATGAAGCCCTCAGATTCTTAAACAGCTGGCTTCAGAGTTAGTTTTAATTTGGTCTCTGTTGCAAGATGAACCTCTCATAGGGCACGGCGCTCTGCGATCCAACAGGTGTTCTAGCAGAAGTTCACAAATAGTGCTGTGAATTGGTTGCCCTCAGAATTGGTCAGCCTGGCTTACTGCTACTGCTTTGGATTTGACTGACCTCTCTGCTGGCTCGCTCAGGACTGAGCTGAGCTTGTGTCTCAGGCCTCACCTTTTATAGGCCCCCTGGTCCTGCTCATGCCCAGTGGTGGCCCGCCCTAATCAGGCACAGGTGGGCTTAACACAAGCTCATGCTCACTCCCTGGCAATTAGTGGCACCTGGTTGCCTCATTGCCTTATTTCACTACAGGTCTCCACATCATTTTTTTTAAATCATAGCACCAAAATCAAGCCAGCTTCTCCCGAGGATAAAGATTTCTTCTTATGTAAGAAGGTACACAGATCATCCTTCTGCTCTTGTACTCCTAGAAACCTAAGCTTCTTAGGGGAAAAAACCCAAGAAAGAATAATTTTTTAAAAAAGAATGAGCATTTCATTCAGTTTGGATAGCTCAAGTGAAATTAGTATTACTTGTACTAGTATTGACTTGTATAGTTATAATTCTGATTAGCACTCTTGCTCAAAGCCAAACCAAAAGCCTCACCTTTAATAATCATTAGACAATTGATCTAGGAATCTGATCTGCAAAAAGGTCAGAATTTATAGAGATGGGGCCACCAGTCCTTTATACTGCCACTGGCTTCTCAGTGGCATGGCCAGATGAATTCAGTAGAAAGCTCAAGAACCACCACTACTCCTGAAACCAAACGGTGGTTCCAGCCGTGCCTCTCCCCCTGCTGGAGCTCACTACACCAATGCTGCTCACAAGGACACACGGCCACTTGGTTCAGAGTTCCTGGTTAAAATTCAGCATCACCATCTTTCAGCTCCTCACAGGCTGTGTGAAAAACCAGAGAAGCTCAGCAATCAGTCGCAGCTTCACTTCTCTCCTGACTACCTCCAGACAAGATGTTATCAGCCGAGGAAGCAGATCCCCCGTACCTCCTGCCTTCAGCACCGACAAGACATGCCAAGGAAAACCTCAACTTGTTACGCCTGTTGTACCGGCGCAGGGCAGCGTTTCGGAGGCACCCTTTGCAGGGGCGCAGAGGGTGGGCACCCCCAGGGGCGCGTCCTTCCGAGAATCCGCCGCAGCCTCACCAAAAGGAGAAGACCCTCTCCGGGTAGGGGACTCTGTAAGCCGGCATCGGCATCGCAGCCCCGGCCAGCGCCTGTCTGCACGGCAGCGAAGCCAAACGACAAGTGGCCGCCACAGGGTGGCCACCACCAGCCCCGGCCCCCCCCGCCGCGGCCCGTGACGGAGCCGCTGGGCGGCCGCAGACCCCGCTGGGCCGGGGGAAGGCACGGTACCTGCTTGCGCATAGTGTTCATCACCCCCATGAAGCTCGCCAGCAGCTTCGCCTCCTCGCGGGCGGCGAGCTTCTTCTCCGTCTTCTTCTTGCTGCTCTTCTCGGACCCGGGGGCGGCCATGCTTCCCCGCCCTCACCGGCGGCCCGCCGCCACCCCCGGGTAACATGCGACGCCCGCCAGCGGCCGGAGGGGGGGAGGGGGGGGGGAGGGGAAAGGGCGGGACGACCACCGGTTTCCGACGCTGGGCGGAGGGGAGTTCGCGGGCAAGGCGGGGGAGAGGAATGAGGTTAGGCCCGCCCCCACGGAGCCACAGGTACCGGAGCGCTGCTCTCCGCGACGGAAGCGGCCTTCGCGCAGGATGGCGGGGGAAGGGGCGGTGCCATGCGCGCTGACGCCATCGGCCGGCGCGCGGCGCCCACGCAGGGTAACAAAGACGGGCGGGGCTTGGGTGCGCGTGCGCTGTGCCGTGGCTGGGGCGGTGGGAGGAGTGGACGGGGCAGTGTAGTCCCATCCGACCCCATCCGCTCCGGCGAGGGTTTGGGGGGATTCTTTGTGGAAGCTCCGAGTCCTGTCAGCCCCCTGGGCCGAGTTTTGGGCGTGTTTTGAGAGCTGCTGCCGTGTCCGTGGGCGCTCGGTGCGAGGGGCCGGTGGGTGTTGGCTGTGCCAGTGTGCGAGCAAAATCCAAAAAGCCGCAAGGCGCCAGGCGGAGGCCGTGACAGCTCCCACCCGAGCTCCGTGGCCTGGCACGGCCTCTCTAAGGCTCGCCCGGGCTGAGGAAGGCAGTCACTGCCTCTTCTTGGTGGCTGCGTCCGTTCTTCCAGAAACAATGCACCGCCCAAAATATTTTGTGCTTAGATCGCGTTTTTTAATAGGGTTGTGACAACCAAACCTCAGTGTAGGATAGCTGTTTGCAGGTTTGTATGATGTTTGCATTTTTCAGCAAATAAAAAGGGATTGACCAGCTTAAGACCATGACTCAAAGGGAGTGGGATTTGGGTATGGAATGAAGTGAGGCTTTGTTCTATTACCTAAAGGAATTTAATGTTTTGTTTATGATACCATATGCCTTTTAGGAAGCACTAATAAGATGGGCCTTGTACTCTGATGGTCTGTGGTTCTGCCATCTAATTAATCCTCAATGGAAGTAATAATTTTAACACGTTCTTTATTTCATGGAAATAAAAACACTGTCACAGCTATCACTTGGCTTTCCAGATTTTACTGAAAGACAGTAATAGTGAGAACTCTACACCCACCTCTCACCACAGTAGTAGCCTGTTCTTTCAAATCCTAGTCCAGCTGTCTTAGTAGCACATTGAGAAAACTGGATGTACATCTGGCTGATTTCAGTATAAAGAATTTACCTGTAGCGCTTCAGTTTCAGGTCAAAAGCAAACTTAAGATCTCTGCTTTCTGCTTGGGATACAGAAAAATAGCTGTGTTGGGATATTGAGTACATTCCTGTTCTGGGTGCTTAGTCTGCTGAGTTAAGGAGTGGAGTTTGCTGAGTCCAGGGGTGGCTCTTTGGCTGCTAAGAACTGTGATGAGGAGAGCTAAAAGCAAGGGCCTGACCCTCCTTTCCACTAGGAGCCGCCTTTTAGCAGAGAATTTACCTCTGGTTCCTGTGACACTGATGGGCACCACGGGAAGGCTTTAATACACTGATGCCACGTGTGTTACAGTCCTCTGTACTGCACTGTCACCAGGGGTGGGCAGGGTTACTTTACCTAATGGTTAGCATTAGTTTATAGCATTAGTCATGGTAGTTTAGTAGTGTTAGTAAGAGAGTCCTGCAGCATCAGTCGCTGTGTTAGGGGAGATGCCTGTAACACAGGCAGGCACTGAATGTGATGTAGGAATCCAGATCAGGCTGAAATGAAGGGTCAGGCATACCCAAATCCTGCAACAGCCTCAGTGGGATTTCAATCTGTGGTGTGGGGAACCTCCATACTCCCAGAAGGAGCAAGGTACCACGAGGACAGTTTCTTCAGGGAAGTTTTCACAACTTCAGGCCACAACATGAGGTGAACAGCCTGAGAGGGAGCAAGGGCTGGCTGTTCCTAAACTGATGATGAGTGACGAATGGATGTGATACCAGGGCAGGTGGGAGCAGTTGCCAAACTAACAAAGGAACTGGCATGGTATGTAGGAGAATTCTAGATTAAGTTTAAGTGCTCTATCAATTTCGTGTGTGTGCATACATCTGTGTGTAATTGAACGGGGCCATAGAACATGTCAAAATGACAAAAATTAAACATACAGAGGTTCTAGAATTCAGATCTAAGCAATCAGAATCTTGGAGGGTTGGCAGCAAAAAGTGTAATCTCAGGGGAAAAATCTCTTATTCAGAATTTTGATGAGGACTGGAAAGAAGAATAAGAGTAAGTTCCTTGTGAAATCTGAGAAACTATCCAAATTTATTGAATCGGCAGCTTGTAACATTTTTTTTACAAATGGAAGGATCATAATATACTATGTCTCTTCTAAACACACTGTTAATACTCAAAACACTCTACAAACATTAACAGTTTAATGATATCTCTTAATAAAAAAACTGGAGTTAAAAACAGAAAAGGATTATCTTCATCTCTAAAGTGCCTTTTATTTCTGTCTTTGACAGGTAAATCATTGGCCTGGAACAAACAGTATCATATCCATTGTGGTTTCAAAAATGTATCTACATTTTCAGCTATCAGCTAATGCTGCTAAACAGGCTGGTGTGGGACAGCTGGATATCCTGAGATTCTTTATAGTATCATAGAATCATAGAATCGGCTGGGTTGGAAGGGACCTCAGAGATCATCAAGCCCAACCCTTGAACCACTACTGCTGCAGTTATCGGACCACGGCACTGAGTGCCACATTCAGTCTCTTTTTAAATATCCCCAGGGATGGAGAATCCACTACTTCCCTGGGCAGCCCATTCCAATGCCTGATCACCCTCTCCATAAAGAAATTCTTTCTAATGTCCAACCTAAACCTCCCCTGGCAAAACTTAAGACCGTGCCCTCTTGTCTTGCTGAGAGTTGCCTGGGAAAAGAGACCAATCCCCACCTGGCTACACCCTCCTTTCAGGGAGTTGTAGAGAGCGATGAGGTCTCCCCTGAGCCTCCTCTTCTCCAGGCTGAACAGCCCCAGCTCCCTCAGCCTCTCCTCATAGGATCTGTGCTCGAGTCCCTTCACCAGCCTAGTTGCCCTCCTTTGGACCTGCTCCAGGACCTCAATATCCTTCCTGAAGTGAGAGGCCCAGAACTGGACACAGTACTCGAGGTGTGGCCTCACCAGGGCTGAGTACAGGGGCAGAATCACTTCCTTGGACCTGCTGGCGACGCTGTTCCTGATATAGGCCAGTATGCCATTGGCCTTGGCTACCTGGGCACACTGCTGGCTCATGTTCAGCTTCCTGTCAATCCAAACTCCAAGGTCCCTCTCTGCCTGGCTGCTCTCCAACCACTCTGTCCCCAGCCTATAGCGCTGCATGGGGTTGTTGTGGCCAAAGTGCAGGACCCGGCACTTGGCCTTGTTGAACCTCATCCCATTGGAATCAGCCAACTCTCCAGTCTGTCCAGGTCCCTCTGCAGAGCCCTCCTGCCTTCCAGCTGATCCACACTCCCCCCCAGCCTGGTGTCATCTGCAAATTTGCTGATGATGGACTCAATCCCCTCATCTAAATCATCAATAAAGATATTGAACAGATCTGGGCCCAACACTGATCCCTGGGGGACACCACTAGTGACCGGCTGCCAACTGGATCAGCACCGTTCAGCACCACTCTCTGGGCCCGGCCCTCCAGCCAGTTCCTAACCCAGCACAGGGTGCTCCTGTCCAAGCTGTGGGCTGACAGCTTTTTCAGGAGGATGCTGTGGGAGACGGTGTCAAAGGCCTTGCTGAAGTCCAGGTAGACCACATCCACAGCCTTCCCCTCATCCACCAAGCGGGTCCTCCGATCATAAAAGGAGATCAGGGTGGTCAGACAGGATTTGCTTAATCCAGTAATCTCTAATCCACAGTGTGGAAGAGATGTTTCCATCAAGCAGTTGAAGTAATAAGCATATCATGCTGAAGTGTAGATTAGCAGGCCTGACTCTGTGGTACAGGTTCAGAAAGACACCAGACACGTTCAGCTCCTTTTGCCAGGAGACGGAAACTCAGCATATTTCCAGCATCCTTTTCTCTTGGCATGTGCTTCTTTGAGCAGGAGGGAGGCTCCTCAGTTAATTTAGCATTGGGATGAGATTGATTCCACTTGGCATTAAGAATTTGCTATACACTCTATAAGTGGTAACAGTTCACCTGTGTCTTCTTTTTTCCAGTTCACAAAATGAGACAAAAAGTTGAAGTTTTGAATCTGAATGTATGTGGCATGTCATTATGTCATGAGAGAGACTCAAAAGGAAACTGCTGCCCCAACATGAATGCATCTGCCACTCCAGTTTTGTGTCTTGTGAGCCTGGGTCTATTGCCCATCTCCCTGCACATCTTCTTCATTCAGATGAAGCAACACTGCACACAAGACCTCCTCCTCCTTTCTTTTTCCCGTCCTCTTGTCAGCAGTGCCTCTGCCTTTTGTGGGAAACCTGTGCATGTTTGGGAAACTGGGGAAGCTGTCGTGGGCCATGAGGGAGAAGAGGAGGGTTGTGCTGGACGTGAGGAGGGTTGTGCTGGACGTGGAGAACATCTCAAGCCAATTTGCAGCACAGCTTTTGCAGTGAAAGGAGGGCTCCCAAGGGAGCTGTGTACTCTTCCCACAGAATTCAGGAGAAATCCCTTTCCCACACCAAACCACCTCCCTTCAAAAGCACAGTGATCCTCTCAAAAATGTTTAAAGCCACTGAGACACTTAACATTTTTTCAGTCCTATTTCTGGCAGTACTGCAGTGAAAGACTCGAGTGCCTTGGATCATTTTAGGGGCAGGGCAGGGGCAGAAGCCTGATGTGTGCAAATGCTGCTGCTGTCACGAGTAGAGCCAGCAACCCAGGTGAAGCAACCAAATTGAACAGAAACCTGTGATGTGGGATCTGGAACAGGCTTCATGCAGTTGATATTGACTGAGAAGGAGCTAGCACACTTGGCATGAAAGAAAGATTGCCCAGATGATGCCTTAATTATATATTTAACAGGCACCACTTTTAAAACCAGTTCTCGAGTTTGCGATCAATTCATATGCCGTTAATTAGAGAAATATGAGCCAATGTGTCACAGCAGAGAGCAAAGAGATCGATGACAAGCACTCAGATCAGACACTACTAGACAAGAGGAAATATGACTTTAATGTCATATGTTTCTGATCCTTTTCATCTTAGCCCATCCCAGATGTTGCTTTCCAAACAACCTCAAAGCTATTCTTCATTCATCCCATTTATTTTTGCCATACAGTCACATATAGGAATTTTAACTGTGGTGTGTGCCAGAAGGAGCACCAGGGCAAGTCAGAGCATTGATGCTTGCAGGAGGCATAAACTTCATGGAGAAAACTGTCTTATCACCACATTAGCCTGGGTGCCTTACTGTATGCATTAAGGAGATCAAATGTTTATTTCCGTGTACTCCCAAGAGCAGTGGGAATACTTAGACTTACTGAAATTATTATTCTGTTTTTGGCTGGCACATTTTTAGCTATTGCTGGTCTTTTTTTAGGAGCATGCCTTTACTGTGTGCCAGAGGTTTCTTCTGAGCAAGGATGCCTTGTCCTGTTTTTTGTCAGTCCTTCTGAACTGTGCAAGAGCACAAGGGGAATTTGATCCAAGCAGTTTCCTTGTGTTTGAAGAATTTCCAGGATACTCCCTCCTGTACAGTTTACTAGAAGTCCTTCTGATTTCTTGTCATGGAGAACTATTTTAACATCTTGAATTAAGGCTTTCTTGCTGCTTGTTTTCAGAGTCCAAATACCCTTTTCATGTGGCTTTATTTATATTTTTTTCCTTATTTCTTATTTCTTTATTTCCTTATTCCTTATTTCTTTTTTCTTAATAAAACTGTTGCCTTTTTTTTCGTATCATGTTTTATATTAGCCATTAGCCTTCAGTGCTAATGGATGTGAAGTTTGTGTTGTGAATTATGGTTTACAACATCCCTGGCATCCCAAATTTTCTGTTCTGATAAATGTGTCAGTTGCACTAAAGCTTTAAAGGCAGAAGGAAGAGAAACTAAAATTGATTTATGATTCATTTGCTTACTCATGATGTAACGAAGTTTTAGACTGGGTTTTTTTCCCTGCCTTTTTGCATTAAATATTAATGCCCCATTTGAAAACCTGGACACAGAATAGTTTAAAAATTAAGCCCTAACTGGCAAAGTGATCCTTTTTCACACCATGTTTCCTGCGAGGGTGGTGAGACACCCAGAGGGTGGCTGCCCAGAGAAGTTTTGGCTGCCCCCTCCCTGGAAGTGTTCAAGGCCAGGTTGGATGGGGCTGGGAGCAACCTGGTCTGGTGGGAGGTGTCCCTGCCCATGGCAGTGGTCTTGGAACTAGATGATCTTTAAGGTCCCTTCCAACCCAAACCATTCTATGATTCTGTTATTCTGTTCTATGTAACAGCTGTGTGAACTGTTTAATTTTTACTGCTTGTTCACTCAAGCATTAATGCTTATCTGAAAGCAGCACATTTATGCTAAGGAGCAGGAAGAGCAGAGCTGCCCCAGGAGGGAGCTGGCTGCCAAGGAGACCCCAGCCCAGTCCTGGGTGAGGGTGGTCAGGGCTCTACAGCCTTAAGATCAGAGCCCCAGTGGTTTGGATGATGAAGGTTCTTCCAGGGAGACAACACCTATTGTGTTTGTTTTTGAAAGTCTACTTCCTGCATTCCTCCAAGCTGAATTTCCTGGTACTTAATTGTGCTCTTGTTGTAATATAACTTGTCTGTGTTTCACTGGTGAGGCTTGGGATGTGATGGGTTAAAAGAACAAGTGCATCTTTGTCCTGATGTCCCAGGATGGTATGTGCTTTTTGTCAGGCTGTGGTCCTTTTTCAATCCTGCACTTCCATTTTAGCTTATTGTGGAACGATTTATTGCCAGGGCCAGCCAAAAGAGGCAACTGTGACAAATGCACATTAATACTCTGAAAACAATCTCCTTTTGGGAACAGATAAAGCAAACAAACCAAAGAAAGCAGAGGACTCCCTGGATCCCTGTTTGGCTGGCCCCAGCCAGCGGGGGGAATGAAGTTAATTCTGCTGCAGGAGGCATTGCACAGTCATCAGCAATTACTGTAGGCTGAATACCTCTCCTGGCTTTTGGTAATATTTGGAACTAATTCCAGACTTTTTCCTTCATTTAGCTTTTATGCTCTGAAGAATGATAAATATTTAGGCTGCCTACAATTTTGCTAATACAAACCACTTCTCTGCCCCATCCTTAAGAAAAAATAGTATTTGATGAGTCTTCAAGCCAGTTCAGTAACTGCTATAGCATGAGTTGTAAGAACATAGCAGTAGAGCAGCTGAACATAGCAAACATAAGGATTTGGGGTTGGCTTTTCTGTCTGTTGGTAGCACAGCCTGCAGCCTTCTGGACCTGATCTGTGGGAGCTTGCCAGGGGCTGGGCAGTGAATCCTGAACAGACTGCCAAGTTTCTGGATGCTGCAAAAGCCCTGGGTTTCCTTTCCAGTGAGGAGAAAAAGCAAGCAGCCCTAGGAAGGGAGATTTTGTAGCGAGGTCATTATAACCATAGGATTAAAAAAAAAGTGGAGAATGAATTTAAAAAAAAAAGAAGCCTTCTTGATATTCTTACTTCAAGTTACTGGGCATCAAACTGATGAAGATTTAAATGCATTCTTTTTAGTACATTCGAAATACCATCACCTTAAAGTGGCAACATACCACAGAATATTGCCTGCCTTCTTCCAGCAAATTCTGCTTTTGTGCATGTTCCACTAATTCAAGCCTATCCCTGCGAGGGCCATCCTCTTCTCTTGAGAACCAGTCTTTTCTTGGGAGAAACCTAGCAGAAAAAGATGTACCAACACCTGAATAGCTCCTTTAGCAGATGGCTTTCAGTGTTAATGAATCCACTCGCCAAGTAGGGTAATTCAGGCAGTATGTGTTTTGGTGTCTTTAACTTGTTTAAGCTCACATGAGCTTAGCCTCCAAACTGGAAACATGTTTAGGGAGTAATAGAGCTGTTTGTACAAAAGTCAAAATCGATGGATAAAACTGTTGCCTTGTGTTCCTGAGAGTCACTCCACAGCCAAAGTTTTAGCAGTTCAGAGGTTTATTCTCAGCCAAATAATAAACATTATTTGACATTGCAGTAAAAATCTGTATTTGAACTCTCTGAATGTGACTATTTTCAACATGAATTTGTAGCTTGATAGCTGCTCTTTTTTTTTTCTTTTTTTTTTTTTTTAAGGTGGCAACATACAGGACAAGGGACTGAGTACAAGGCAGGGACTGAGTTTTTTTTATTACCTTTGTGAATTTTGACCACAGATAAACTGAGGTATAGAAAAGGAGCTTAACAGTAACAGTTGGGTGAAGTTTATGCCATGTCACCTACCCATAAAAGTTCACAAATGTTGGATTTCATCAACAGAAGAAGTTGGTATCAGTACTGCCAATTCACAGCTTTTTACTAATATCCCAGGGTGAGCAAGGGATATTCCTGAGCAAGCCATTAACTGCTTCATGTTCAAAGGCCAAAAAAAAAAAAAAAAGATTTGCTTTGTTTAGGGAAAAACCTTTAGGGGGGCACAATTTAAAATTTTTGTAGCAGCGTGCTAGAAAATAGCAGAACTGTCTTCATAGTGGTGTTGGGTTCTATCATCATTTAAAGGAACTCAGCCACTACATCCTGGCAATACTTGTGATGATAGGTCTATGTATACATTTTTAAACAAATCATATTTTTCCATTCCAAATGTTGCCTGGAATGGGATGCCTTCAAGAAAACAATGTGTGAGTCATCCTCAAGAGATGTGCAATTTGAGGCACCTCCTTTGGAACAAAGTCATGTATATCCAGCTGAAATATCCAATTATAAACATTATTATGTTACTCACAATTGCCCAATGGCCTTGGAAGCAATCTGTTGGTTGTTTTTTTTATGACAGTAAGAATTAATGTTGAGTTGTTGATGTGAAAAGTTATAATAACATAATGTGAAGATTAAAATGCCATTTCAGTGATAGTTTGTTCTGGATCGTGTAAAGAAGAGAAGTATGAGCCTGTGATTATTTAAGACTTGTAAAACTTACTTGTAAAACTTTTACCCCTCATTAAACACTTGTTTGACTGTCTGAATGTATAAGATACTTTCTGAGGATTAATTCCTGTGGGAACTTAAGGAAGGATGGAGAACTTGCTATGGATTTTGGTGTTTAGCAAATCTCACAAAGTTGTGTGGATTTTTCTGTGTACCTTTCTGTATTATGAAAATACAATGATAGAACAGATTTTCACAAATTTCCAGTCATATATGGGCTTAATGCTGACTGTGTTTCTCAACCCCTTTGTTCTGTTTTTTTATTTTCCCACTCTGAAATGGATGGGAGAACTAATGCAAGCAGAGAAATGTTTTAGAAGAGGTAAATATGTGTTAGCACTTGCTCATGGCAGGTGCAGGTTAGAGGGTCTCAAATTATAAACAAATCATAGAATCATAGAATTGGCTGGGTTGGAAGGGACCTCAGAGATCATCGAGTCCAACCCTTAGTGTGGCATGTTTAGGTGGAGCAAAATCATTTTGCTTGGCCTGATGTATGAAATTTAGGGAGTATGGAATCCATAAATCCAGCCAGCAGCCCACCTGCTTGGCTATAATACTTCCATGATATTGCTTGCATCCCTCTACTAGAAGAGGTCCTGTTGCTCTCTTCAGTCTGGGATAGTATGTGCGTGCCACATGGAGCTAGTGCAAGAATAAATGATTAGCTGAACTTCTCCCACTCTCTGGAAAACAGTCAGGGTGAATAAAAAGGGCAGCAGAAGGGAAGCCAGCAAACATTGGTTAGTTAGCACAGTAAAGGGACTACACAGACAAGCTCCATCGTTTTGGAATTTGCTTGCAGAAAATAAAACCATCTAGCTCCTCCAACTCTTTTCTGTCCAGTCACCCACCAGACTGGAGGTTTTGGGAGTTTCTACAGCACAGCAGTGGGAGGCCTTGAGAGCCTGGGAGCAGCCTGAACTCTCCTCTCAGAGCAGAACTCTGAATGGCTGCTGGAGCAGCAGTGAACCTTGGTGTCAGTAATGCATGTGCCATATGGAGCAGCTGGCTTTGAGGAATCATCTTGGATGACAGTGATGTGTTTGTCATGTTCATTTGACTGCATATTCATTTTGTGGGTAGAAAGAAGCTGGTTTTGAAAGAAATAATGGTGATGAAAAGGTGTTTTGCAGCGATTGTCACTGCTTCCTGGAGCAGATCATGAGGGCTGCTGGATTGCTGCCTTCCACTGAGTCCTCCAGTGACAGGGGTACCCCCATTTCCCTACCTGTGGTACTTCATGCCTTTACTTTTTAATGTTTTTCCTCTTGAAGCTCTTAACTACCTCTATTCAAATATCCTACCTCTGTAATTTTCTCTTTGGACTTCTTCACAGCTTTTGGTCACAACCTAGCAATTCTCTCAGGAGTACAAGCCAAGGTTATACAGCTGAGCTGTATTGAGTTGGATCCTAGGCACAGACAGCTGAACCTCTGGAGGGTGACAGACGAGGTGACCAAGAGAGGGTTGAAAGATGTAGTAGATAGGAGGTTACACGGTGCAATAGATCTGTCTGGATCCAAGCCCAGATGATGCTAAGTGAGTTTGTGTTGCAGGGATGCTGGGAATAGTGTGGCTGCTTTAAGTAGCATATCATATTTTCCCTTCAGAAAATAATCCAAAATTCAAGCAAATTAAGAAAAGTCTTTGTGAGTTTGTAAAGGTCAGACAGTGCCTGCTACACACTGACCTATGACATTTCACTTCTTCAGTTGTGGCAATGTCTTGGTATCTCCCAAAAAATACACATGCAGCTGGGATAAAATAAGGGCTTTACTGGTTTCCAGTGGGCAGTGAGTAGGGCTATGACACAACCACTGACCCATTTTTATCTGAAACAAACAACCGTTCTCTCTCGTTCCCTGCAAACAATAAAGATTGTTAGATCCAAGGCCAAATTCATGTTGTGAACAGCTGCAAATCCACTGACGTCAGCAGAGCTGTAACCACTTAGTAAAACAGCAAGTCCAGCTCATGGTGTTTTTTTCTTTGGATGAATTTCAGTGGAACAATTGCATTCTATCTATCTAAAATTCTGCAGAGTTTTTCTTGAGATTTATATGTTTTTCCCTGTCCAGTGCAGCTCTGAATTGTGTTGTCAAGCAGCTGCTTGTGCCGTGTAAATTATTCTTGCAGATCTCTGCCTTATGAAGACCAGAGTCTGTCTGGCTGAACTGGCTACATCATGGAAATGTGTGAGATTGTAAAAGGAGAAATAAAGCTTTGTATCTCAAGGGCCCCATGAACACAATATTCCACAGTGCTGGAACTATGAAACCTACTAGCTAGGCATAAACTCTACATGGCCAGCAAGAATCATAGAATCATGGAAGGGTTTGGGTTGGAAGGGACCTTCAAGGTGATCTAGTTCCAACTCTCTGCATGGGCAGGGACACCTCCCACTGGACCAGGTTGCTCCAAGCCCCATCCAACCTGGCCTTGAAGACTTCCAGGAATGGGGCACCCACAGTATCCCTGGGAAACCTGTTCCAGTGTCTCTCCGCCCTCACAATGAAGAATTCCTTCCTAGGATCTAATATAAATCTACTCTCTTTAATCTTAAAACCACTACCCTTGTCCTATTACTACATGCCCTTGTGAAAAGTCCCTCCTCAGGGAGGCCTCTTCAAGGCTGCTGTAAGCTCTCCCTGGAGCCTTCTCTTCTCCAGTCTGAACAATACCAATCCTCTTAGCTTGTCTTCACAGAAGTGCTTCAGCCTTCTAATCATCTTTTATAATATTCAAAGGACTGCTCAAAATAGTTGTGATCTTACAAGATGCTGTCCACTCTGGCTTGATCTTGCAGTGTCTAAAAACCTTTTTCCCATTGACACAGACCTTTAGTTACAAAAAACCCTAAGTGAAGCAGAGAACCAGGGCTGTAGAAGTTGAAATTTTAGAACAGTCGCTGGTGATTGCAGGGACTAATTTTTCTCTCTTTCCCTGAGTAGAAGGGTAACTCTAAATGGCAATGGAGAAAGTGCTGTGTCTGAAATATGGTGGAGCAAGTTTTTTTGACCATTGGCAGAAGTCACTTCCACTAGACTATGCCTACATCAGGTTGAATTGTGCTGATCCTATTCCCTGCCTCCAGTTCTTCCTATTGGAGATGTGTTGGTCTCAGGGGTTTCATTCTCTGTGTTGAAATGGTAGATATGAAAACAAGATCTTTGGGGTGGGTGCAGAGGAAGAGAAGTATTGCTTCCTATAATTTAGTCAAATGGAGTTTCTGTATGGACATTTGTGTAAGAAGTTCTAATCTTCATTTAAGTTATACAATGAAGTGTTTGCAGATTACTAAGGCAGACTTTCTAAGGCTGACATGAGCATAATACAACATCAGCAGTCAGGGTCTATTGATGATCTTCTTTGTCCTGAGTCACACTTAGGCTGATCTTTGATCCAAGAAGTCTGAATGACAGTGGTTTGGGATGCTTACAATGGGTATCTGATGAAATTGAGCAGATGTGATAAAAATTTTAGCACTGAAATGCAACATTTTGATGAAAGATGCATGTCTGAATCTCCGAGGGAAGCAATGTACAGGGTGAATTCTGAGTGTCCCATCTTCCTCTTGCTTGGCTAGAGGCTGTGGGAGGAGCAGACAAAGAACGTGTAATTGTTCCTGTACAAGAACAGACAAGCTTACACTGGAAGGATAGTAAGTGGAACTAGCAGGATTCAGGGATATTACTTGTAGTCTCTAAGGAGAAACAAATTTCAGACTAAGACCTTGATTATCAAAAGGAGTCAAAACACTTGTAAACCCTTCTGGAAGACACAGACGGGGAAGATCACCTTTCTGAAGCTTCTATGTGGAGACAAACTGACAGAGATTCTGAAGAGAATTAAAAAACTTCATAGACTAGGAGGATACCTGTGTACAGTTTCATGATTTTAGAGTTATCTCTATCTTT
Organism: Calypte anna; assembly: GCF_003957555.1. Classification (NCBI taxonomy): domain Eukaryota; kingdom Metazoa; phylum Chordata; class Aves; order Apodiformes; family Trochilidae; genus Calypte; species Calypte anna. Next base: position 32,292,290 of record NC_044245.1, on the reverse strand, counting down.
CATATGCAAGTAACACATAATAGAATTTCAGCTGGCCATTCATTACCTCTGTCATCAATACTAGAGAAAACAGAAGTCCAGTTATGTATGAAGGATCAGGGGAGTCATAATTAATACTCTGGAAAGTGCAGACAGCTCCCAACAGGAAGCAGAAGCATCAGGATATTTCATCACACAGACAAAAAAGGTGATAGCTAGAGGCTTGGGATATGGGAATAAACCTGTTCAGACTGAGGTCAGAAGTATTTTTCAAGTATAGCAATGCGAGCAAGTGGCTTTTCCCCTTTAAAAAAACTAAAGGAAAGGAAAAGGAAAAGGAAAAATGATCAGGGTAAAGCCCTATCTGTGGCTTTACCTTTTTCTGTCTTCTCTCTTTTGATACATATAGTCCTCCTAAGGGTAGTATTTTACGTATGGGGGTGTTAAATACTTGCATGTACTAGTAGTTCTTGTAACTACTACTCCAGCTATGTAGGGGATGTCCTTCAAGGAAAAGGCACTGGTGTTTCCTAAAAGCATGATTTAGCTTAGTTGTTGGCTTTGAAGAAGCCTTTTGTAAAATTATTTTGAAGCATCTTTTTTTTTTCTTTTTTAATAGAGGTATGTGATTTACTGGGGGTGTGATGGTTTTCTTTCAGCACATTTCTAAGCTGCCAAGCACTGACAGCATTTTTCTCCTAAGGGAGCCCTAGTACCTTGGGCAGTGGTTTTTAGGAGCAGTCATCTGCTGCCAAATTACTGTGCCAATGATTTTCTGATTCCTAAGCATCTTGAAATACAGGACAGGTGCTCTCAGGCAGTTTTGACAGAGGGCACATCAGGCTTCCTACCCATCTGTAGACTGAGCAACTGCTCAGCACGTCTCATATACAGTGCTCTTCCTTGTTGGCCTCCAAGTCACAGGCAGGGCTTCTTTCCAGTTTGTCCTGCATTATTTCCCATTGTTGTCAGCAGTAAGAGCTATTTTTTTTCCAGTTAACAAGTTTGACATCCAGGGCCTTACTCCCTGAGCCTCCTGTGATACCCAGACCATTCTCATTTCCTCTCCTCTTGCTTTCCACCACATTTCTCTTGCCACTGCAATGATTACTTCATGTTAGTCTTCTTACCTCTCTCCATTATTCCAGTGAATTTCCTTCATGTGGAAAAATTTCCTGAGTTTGTATATCGTGACTTTTCTGAGGAATTAATTTATTTCAGACCACCTACTAGTCTGCAGGCACCTCTTATTGTTTCTTTTCCTGTATCAGTAGGAAAGGTGGACTCCAGGAGACAGACAACCATCTTTTGTTAAATTAAAGCCTTCCTTTTGTTAGGTTGTGGCTTTTTTTGTTTCTTTGGGTTTTTTTCTGGTGAGTCTGAGTTTGTGCAGTGTTAGGCTGCAAGTTTATCTGATCAGGGCTGATTTTGTTTGGTTTGGTGTCATGGCAAAACCTGGCCCTGTGTGCACTTATTTCCTAGGAAATTCTTCTATAAACTTACTCAGAAACAACAGCCAGAATCCACATGCATCCTCTCCATTCCAGACACAGATGGAGCCTGCAGACATCACTTGCTAGCAGACAGCATTTGCCCCACATCATCAAGGAACAGAGTGACCAAGAAGACAACAGAGAGACTTGACACATGCCATCCCTCCTGCAGGTAGGGGACCTCCTCAGGCTGGAAGGTGGCTGCCAAGGTGTGGCCATTGCTTAACAGGGATAAATGGGCTTAAAGCAAAACAGGTGCACTTCCCTGCAAAATTTTAGTTTAAGAAAGCAACCAGAACGGTTGGCAACTCCAGTTTCATTTAAGTAAATTGAAGAAACTAATTGCCAACAAAATAAATTAAAGGTGATGCTTCAGAAAACATATTAATTCTCAATTTTTGAGTTATTATGTGTTCACCCCTCTCTCGTCCAGCAGGTGGCATCGTGGCAATGGAGAATGCTGCTGGGGACACTGGTGCTGAGACCTCCTGTGCCAAGGCAGGGGGAAAGCTTTGCTGTAATAGACTTCGTTTCTCTCAAAACGAGGTAGTTCTCTCAATGCGTAGCATTTATAGAGAGCTTTTCATTTCTGTAATGCTTTGAAAAACACGGTGACATTTAAAACACAGTCACCAGTCAGGTCACAGAGGGATGGGGTCTGTGGCAGTGGTGTCTGTATGCTCCAAAAGTGACCATATATTCAGATAAACATGGGTAGGTATGTGTGTACCATACTCAGTTTGTCAACTATTATTTTTTTTCAACTATATAGTTTCATTCATTTGCTGCTCCTTCCTCGAAGTTATCACAATCCCTTCTGTTACATTATTCCCACCTTGGAAGTGACAGTTTTGGTGAATGTGTGGTATATATCGAGTGTGTGTTGTGCCTTTTTAATTTCAGTCAGTGCTACACCTGTGTTCTTCATGACAGAATGATAATATATAAGATGTTATTGGATAAAATAGAGCACAACCTGAGTGAAGTGAAGCCAGAAAGCGGCTGAGCTGAAATGTGACTTTCTAAAAATCAACAGGGTGCAGCAATATCAAATAAGAAATCCATAATTTGAATGTTCTTTTTCATCTCAATAATAGCCCTATGAATAATAAGGTTTCCTGCTTTAAAATGTCAGGCTTCTGGGGAAGCAGACAGCAAGAAAGCAGAACACTAATGGTCCGATTAAGTTAAGAGTCTGCTTCTCTTCGAGAATGAAGCAAGCCTCTGAGATCAACACTCTAAATTCTAAGGAAAATGGCCAAATGATTAGACCAAATTTGTGACCTCCCACACTGAGAGGAAAGCAAGCATACTGGCAAGATTTTTTTCATTGTTCACATTCTTAAAAAAAAAAACATTGGCTGGAATTTTGTCCTTGACCAAGCATAAAGGCTCTCTGCTGGCAGGAAAACAAAGTATTTAAGCAGAACAAAGCAGCTGATGCTCTTGACAGAGCAAGAACAGACATCTGTCTGGCTGTTCTGAGTAAGCGAAGACAACTCAGAGAAAATATCAGATGAACTCCATAAAATTCTATTAAAATAAATGGAATTGTGAGAGAGATGAAAAGAATGCATTTGTTCATAAGTTGGGCGCTGTCAAAACCGTAGAGGAAGGAGTAAAAAAAGAAGGTATCTCTTTATTGTCAGGAAATTTAGTGTTTTATTATCAAAGTTAATAATGAAAGCAAACTGTAAAAATACCTGCAGTAAAATTTTAAGAACTGGGAAGCTGCAGCTGTGACCTATAAAAGCAGGAGGCAAACTTAGCTATAATTTATCAGAAAAGGTAACAAACATAACTACCTAGCTCGTGTTTGCTTTGGATTTTGCTTTGGATTTTGCTTCAAATATGTGAGTTTTTTGTTACACATATATTCCTGTTTAAAAATACTTATGTTCCTATTAACAGTGTTCCCTACTTATTCTAAAAGCTTTTTAGAGCACTGTAATTTAGCACTCTGAACTTCACTAAGTCTGAAAATATTCGTTCTATAACCCATTACTTTAAGGGGAGAGAATAAGAACATCTGATAACAAGCCGGAAGACCAGAAAATTATCATGAAGAGATATCACTCACTTCTCTGTATCTGTGTTAAAGCAGGGTAAACTATACCTAAGCTGGTTTTAATAAACCAAGCTGATGGTAGTTCCACATTTTCTTTCAGTGATCTGCTCCAGCTGCAGTGCTATCTGTACAGTCAGAGTAGGACCTCCCCCCACCCATCTTCTGCCTCCCTTGCAGCTTAGCCCTGTGATTTGTCAACCTACCTGCTTCAAAATAAACATTATCCTCTCTCAGGGCTATGAAACTTACTAATGTAGGTGAAGCTTTAACTTTTCCCAGGGGACACTGCTTGTTCTTGTAGCCTGGAAGAGCCACAGCTGGGAACAGGATGAGGCCATGGCACTTGAGTTGGGTGGGACCAAAGAGATGTTGCTGTACACACACACACACACACTTGGTGCTGCTTTCCAGGGCTGCTTCCACTCCATCCTAAAAGAGTGTGCCTGTGCTTCCAGCTCTCGTGACTCAAAGGAAAAGCTGACAAGGCCAACCCCAGAGTACGCAGTAATGAAATGTCAGATGGTAACCACACCCTCCTCATCAGCTAACCGCATGCCAAGGGAGGAAGTGGGGAGCAGAACAGGGCCAGCCTCGGACACAGCCATCTGCTGGGTGGTTCTGCCCTGGCCCAGGACACTGCCCTGGGGTGCTCAGCTTCTCACAGTCCCTTGGGAGGCAGGGTGGGACACAGGCTGGGAGACAACTCATGGCTGTAAGCATCTTCTGAAAAGAATAAGGAGCTCTCGGGCTGGTCAGGGTGTCTGACAGCCCTTGTAAACTGAGCTGTTCATTTTCTACTGCCCCACAGCAAGACAGTACATAAGTACACTCGAAACATTGCCAGCATGCCCAGTCATACGTGGGCTTGAAGAGGAATTTTCTGTAGGAATAACAGTAAGCAAGTGTCTGAATAACCATGAAAATGTAAAAAACCTCAGATTGCCTTGCATTATTTTTCCCCATCTTTTTTAACTTTCATAGGAAACCCTCCTCAGCCCTCTCTCCCTCCCTCCCTCCCTCCTCCTCCTTGTTTACACACCAAGGAGGAGCCCCCAGTCAGGCATCACAAGCAGCTGTGGTTAGAAAGAGGAAATCTAGCTCAGCTGTGATAATTAAAAGAGCTGTGATGCTTTACTTGAGCTGCTAATACCAATGCAAGGATGTTGCACAACAGGCCTGATGGGAAGCACCCTTTCTCTTGGTACTTCACCCAGCAGGGACAGGTGTTGTGCTGTGGAGGAGGATGTGCTGCAGGACTCAGAGGAGGTGCTGTGCTGGGGTGGATCCTTGTCACCTTCTTCTAACTTCCCTCTTCCAAATGCAGCCTTTCCTCCTCTTGTTTCTGTCATGCTATGCTTGGTTGTACTTCTTATGAGAGCAGTTGCTGTATAATGCTCCCCTTCTCTTAACCTTAGGGGCTTTTTTTCTAGAAGTCTGGACTACGTGGGTTTTGGATAGAATGCTTTTGTCTTTTCTCTCAAATGATCTTGTGAGCTGCTGCACTTAGAAACCTACACAAGTGCTTTTAACCTCTCCTTTTAAACTGTGAAGTAGTAATGGATTTCCTAGCTCTCCTGTAGTAAAACCAGTTTATGAATTATTTATGTTTATCATGATTTGGTTCCTACCTTTTTTTAACTTACATTTATGATACAGTAAGAAACACCTTTTTTTTACTGTAACTAATCCTTATAGTAGCTTCTCATTAAAATTTAATCAAAATTAGGAGCTACTGCATTTTATTTTCTAGTGTTATGAGCATCATGTCTTAGTGCAAAATACTGACATAGAACATGTTTCAAGAACTGGCCTTCAGCAGCTGGTCAAGTGTGGTTTTAAATTTGAGTTCTGTGAATTTAAACATTTGGAAGGACTTTGAAAAGTAAAAAATAAATGAAATATTTTGATTTTCAGTTCTACTGTGGTATTTTGTAATAAATAGATCTCTGCAATATAAGCAAATCAAGGCATAGTAATGCTGTTAGTGTGTAAGTTTTGTCAAGAAAAACTAAGAAAGAAAACCTAAGGAGTGTTACGGGTTGACAGAAAACTTCCAGAACAGTAAGAAACATATGAGAGAAAGCTATCTTTATTTAAAGTAAATAAAACTTGTAAGTTAGGAAATAAAGGATTTTCTAATAGTTCTAGGCTAATGTCTGATTCTTTTATATCTGAAGTTGTAGTAAAAGGACTTTTAAAAATCAGTTATCCAATAAAGTGTTTATAGAGGCCTATCTTTTCTTGAACATTTTCCTTCAAAAGGCTTTTGATAATACAGGAAAATTGAGGCTGGGATCTATCTCTTCAGTGTTTCAGAGTCAAACAGATGTAAGTGATTTTTTTTTTTTTTTACTCTTTCCTGGAAGATCTGGTAAACATCCTTTTTTACAGGAATTTTTTGTCAAAACATGGATTTGATAAAATACAACTTTCTGTACAAAAGGATCAGTTTAATCTGTATTTTCAAGAGAAAGCTATCAAAATATTTTATTCATGGTTGAAACTAGAATAGTAAGAGGAAAACCATAAGTTAAAACTAAAAATCTGACATTGTCAAAGTATTTTGTCAGTTGTTTCAGCGCTCTCAAAATAAAAGTTGCAGAATTTGTGTTTTTGTTTGGCTTAGGTTTTGCTTGGGGTTTTTTGTTTTGCTTTTTGTTTTGTTTTTTTTGGCTAGAAAGTGTTTACTTCCCATTTCTATTTCAGAGGACATTTCAGAATATCTGGGTTTTGTTCTTAGGCCAGCATGATTTTTTGATCCTGGCCTGGATCAGGAACAGCTCACCAGCAGGTCCAAGGAAGTGATTCTGCCCCTGTACTCAGCTCTGGTGAGGCCACACCTCGAGTACTGTGTCCAATTCTGGGCCCCTCAGTTCAGGAAGGAGATTGAGGTGCTGGAGCAGGTCCAAAGGAGGGCAACCAGGCTGGTGAAGGGACTCGAGCAGAGACCCTATGAGGAGAGGCTGAGGGAGCTGGGGCTGTTCAGTCTGGAGAAGAGGAGGCTCAGAGGAGACCTCATCGCCCTCTACAACTACCTGAAAGGAGGGTGTAGCCAGGTGGGGGTTGGTCTCTTTTGCCAGACGACTTCCAACAAGACAAGAGGGCATGGTCTTAAGTTGTGACAGGGGATGTTCAGGTTAGATATTAGAAAGAATTTCTTTACCAAGAGGGTGATCAGGCATTGGAATGGGCTGCCCCAAGAAGTAGTGGATTCTCCGTCCCTGGAGATATTTAAAAAGAGACTGGATGTGGCACTCAGAGTCATGGTCTGGGAACCGCAACGGTGGTTCAAGGATTGGACTCGATGATCTCTGAGGTTCCTTCCAACCCAGCCAATTCTATGATTCTATGTTCCTCCCCCCCAAGTTTTTAAGGGCTTTGGTTACTGAATCTGTTCTCGCAGAAGATGTTGGAACAGGAGTCTCCAGAGCCCTCTGCATTTGATACAAAGCTCTCGGAACTCTGCTGACATGAAGACTGACTCAGTGCTTGCTTGTAGTGCCAGTTACTGGAGTTATGGAAGGCTTTGTATGAGAGCAATGTGAATTCTGGGCATCTTTGAATACTTTAGCTGAATCTCTAATCAAGACTATGGCCCACTCTTAATTCTGCAGTAAGCAGAATCCTAACCAAAACAGAAAGGCTGCTCCACTATGATGTGACCATCCCAGTTGTTAAGGTCACAACCAGCCCGGCCTAGGCTGGCATTGGGACAGGGGACCAACAAAATGTCACTTCTGGAATTCTGTCTCTCTCCCTAAATAGTGCCCTTCTCAGTGTCTTATGGTCTACAGATTCACTATGAGATAAGATGACTGGAAATAACTTTTTTTTTTTTTTTTTTCCCCAAGGACCATATGTACTGCCTTTTAAAAATGGATGGCGGCTTGAATTCAGCTTTAAGAATGTGGTCATGTGACAGAGATTACAGTTAAGTATTTATTTATCAAGGATTTCTATTTTCAAAGCAGCTTACAACCCCATTATAGTTCACAATCTAAATATAAGATCTTAATGAAAAGGCACAGACCAAAAATAATGAAGCATGCAGAAGTCCTGTGTTCCAAATTATGTTCCTAAACAATTAAAATATTTTGTCAAATCCAAAGGAAACTGCTTCCTGGAAATACTGAGCAGCTCTGAATGCTGGGGAAGTGGAACAAAAGCTCTGATTTTTAGAGGGCACTTTGTATTGGATTGCTAATGGCAAAAAACCTGCTGTAAATACGAGACTGAAAGGCAGTAAATAAATAAATGTGCACATTTATACACAGAAACATAAACCTGGTAAGAAGCTATCACATAGAGTTTTATCACAGAATCATAGAGTCATTCTGCTTAAAAAAAGACCTTTAAGATCATTGAGTCCACCCATGCATTTGGAATATTTAAGGCTAATGCCATAGGAATGCCTGAAACACTAAAATAATTTAGGAGTTACTAAACTGTGTGGCAGTAATGGAAGGTGAACTATTTTCTTCTGATAATGTGATCTGAAAAGGGAGAACTATCAGTGTATGTCATGCTGCATGTGAAGATTTTGCTTGTCTTTTGTTTGTGGGTGATTCATTAATTTTACTGATCATTAGTTGCTACTGATTGGAGTCGCAGCGTGTTGGGAACTGTAAAAATAATAACTAATGACAGTATGATCTCAGTACATCTCTTTGCAATTTCAGGGTCATCTCAGTACATCTCTTTGCAATGTTAGGGTCGCTTAGGATGTCATCAATGTCACAAGCTGCATCAGGACCCAGTCTCCATTCTGACGCTGTAGGAATTCTGGGTCTGAGGATGAGAGCTAACAAACTCCTGCTCTGCTAGATTTTTGCTCCCATCACTTGTTCTTTGGTCTGTGCTGCACCCAGAACTGCAGGAGTCAGCAGGAAAACAGAGATGAACTCAAAAAAACAGCTTAAAAAGAGCAAACCATACCTATTCTGGATGTGATTCAGATGTATATTCTTTCTAAGAATATTATCTCACTCATAAAGTTACATTTAGTTGTTCCTAAGATTATGGCATTTAATTGTCTCTATTCATCTCAGTAAAATAATAAAGCTCTCTTGCATCTTTGTTGGAACTTGTATCATCTAGCTTTTCAGGAAAACAGACCTATTTTATCCAGTGTCATAGAAACTGGTGCCAGAATGAATTCAGACCATAACACAGTGGGAGTACTCTAAAGACAAATGACTTAGTAAGGAAGGTATTTGTATTCTAAAAGCGTTGTGTTATGTGTATTATAAAAGATCCTTAAAAATAATCCATAAGTTTTATGATCAGTAAATGACACTGATATACTATATACCTTTGGAAATGAATGCTACAATAACACAGCTCCAGGTACAGCTCAGACAAAAAGATGCTGATCTTGTACATACACAGGTTGTCAGGTTCAACACATTTCTTCAAGATTTCCTGGCCATTTTCACAGGTTCAATGCTCCAGGGAAGGCAACAGACTTTTGTGTGAACACATTACTTACCTGTACAAAGTCATTTAGGAAATTAAGACTGGTAAGGCATAGAAAAGTATTGCTCTTAAATGACTAATTGTATAGCACAAAGCTTTGTGACAGTAAGTGTTGGTGGAACTAATTTGGGCTCTGTCATTACATGGTAGTTGATGCTGACCAAATCACAATATCCTTGCCTCGGTTTCACCACACAGCAGCTAGATTACTGATTAATTTAATCTTTATTAATCCTGAGATTACCATAAACATGTGCTTCTGAGGATTAAAACCTAATCCTCGAAGCATACTTGCAAAGCAACTCTGCTAACAAAAATGTAAGCTGAGTTTTAATTAAAACAAAAGGCAGCTAATGATGGAGTATCCAGTTTTATTTCAAATTAATTCTTCAGAACAATCTGAGGATGAAATCAGAAGTAAAACTGGGAGGAAAAAAAAAGAGAGAAAAGTACCTGTAATGGAAAAAAAGCCCTATAGTATGAGGGAATAAGACATGCTCACAATTGCTTCGCTTTGGGAAGGCTGATAAGAATCAAAGATCTAAATAATAATAAAGACACTCCCGATAATAGTTGAGACATTCAATTATGAGGCATTCTAATTCAAGTGCCTGGAAGCATCCCTTGAGGAGCTGTCAGCCAGTGTAATCGTCTTCTTATTAGGGCTGGGGAAGTTAAGGACTTTATTTTGCTTCATGGGATCATTGGCCAGGCTACCGCCAGCTCGATTTTTACTTCAAAGTCACGGTAGCTCGTGGGGGCTTGGGGGCAGCGTGTGCGTTTTCGGACAGCGATAAAACCCACGCAACTGGTGCCAGCTCCCTCAGAACCATCCCAAGCGCTCCTGCTGCGAGTTTTAGTCTGTGCGACAGCTCCCGCCAGCACCGGCCCAGCGATTTCGGGTGCGGGCGGCTCCCTCAACCCCGGAGGCAGCATCTATTCCTCGGGGCACAAGCTTCCCCGATGCTCCGGACTCCAGCCCACCACCCGGCGGGGCCGGGTGCTGGAGCCACGTTCCTGTTTCAGCTCCGGCGGGGAAACAATGACTTTTTACTCCCCACGAGCTGCCGCTACCTCTCACGTTTCCAGGGCTGCGGAAGGCGGCGCTGCCCGCCCGCTTCTGTCCCGTCCCCGTTTCCCGCCCCCTTCCCTCCGCACCGCCCCGGGGCGCCCTCACAGGCCGGCGACCCCCACCCTTCCAGCCCCGCCGCCGCCCGCCCTCAGCGCGGGCAGCACCGCCCATTGGGGGAGAGGAGGGTGCGGGCGCCCGCAAGGTCCGTTCTGCAATCCTATTGGCTGGCGTCACCGCGCTGCGCTATCCCATTGGCTGCGGCCGCCGCCAGGCAGCGGCGGGGTCGGGCGGTGCCAGCCCGCCACTCCTACTCCCCCTCCCCTCCTCTCCCCTCGCCTCGCCGCTGTCGCTCCCGGCGAGCGGGTCTAGTTCGCAAGCGGCCGCGGTGGCGGAGGAGGCGCCGGGCGGGTGGGGTGAGTTTGGCTTAGCGGCTCGGTTCCCGCCGAGTCAACTTTTTCTCGGACGGGGCCGGAGGAGACCTCGCCGGCGGCGGGACGGTTGCGGCCGTTGGGTAACTAACGGCCGGTTGGCGGCAGCCCCTCTGGCTCCGGGTCCCGCGCGGAGACTCCGCGGCGGGAGCGTCCGAGCCCCGCAGCGCCCCTGCCCCGCCCTGGGGCAACCGCCGGGCGCGCGGGTGGAGCGGCCGTTGCCCGCCGGGCTCGCGCGCGGGGAGGGAGGAAGGGAGGGGGCGGCGGTGGGTGAAGGGGACGGGCAGGGAGGGAAGGGGTGGCGGAGTTGCGGCGGCGGGGCCGGGGAAGGGCTGGTGCCCTGGGGCGGTGGAGGGGTAGGAGAGGGGGCTGTGAAGGGCTCGGCGGTCGGCGCCTTCTCGCCTTGCTGTGAGCAGCCGGTCTCTGCCCCCGGTGCTGAGCGAGGTGAGTGGGGCCGTAGGGTGGCGATCTGGGGGACCAGCTTCAGCTTCACCCCCACTTCCCGCGGGTCACCCCGCGGCAACGCCGGCATCCCGGCTCCGTCTGGCCGCCTGCCGGGGTTTTCCCGCGCCGAGCCTCTCGTTCGGCTCCCGGGGAAGGCAGAGGGGGAAGCGGCGGCCTCGCTGAAGCAGCTGGAGGGGCAGCGGTTACTTGTGTCACCCGGGAAGGGCAGCCGGGGGTGCGGGCCGGCGGCTGCGGGCGAGACAAAGGAGCTGCTGCCTCTCGTCTCCTGGAGCACGGGGCAGAGAGCGTGGTGTCTGGCAGCGGGCTTCCCGCTCCTGCTTCTGGGCGCCTGTGCCTGCTTCTGGGGAGATTTCGGAAGGAGTTTACTGCCGTGGGCTGAAATATATTAAGTCTAACCCATTTGTTCTCTACCCTTTTTTCCCTGCCACTTAGACTTAGATGTCCGCGGGTAGGGATGCGAGAGATGGCAGCAACAGTTACAATTGCTGAGAGTTCGCAGCTGAGGTTTGTAAGTAGGAAGTGTGGCAGACTGCAGGGGATTGTGCCTGTGGAGGCTTCGTTATTTAGCTTCATGAACGTTAAATTAAAGGAACTTTCCATGTGCTTTGTGCTTCAAAAGTAACGGTAAAAGCAGAGGTAATGCCCCTGGGCTAGACTTATTCCCTGTTTTGCTGAAAGCCAGCATGTTTGCTTCCGAGCCAGTTGAATTCTAACTAGTCCAAAAAAACTCCTGAAATCTTAATTTCACAAGGAAGAGATCTGTATACTCAGGAATTATTAAATCTGGTTACCATTGATCTCTCATATTTTTAATAAAGACCACTATTGTGTGAGCAGACAACTACAGAAGAACCAAAATGTTTCTAGTAAGTGATTGCTCTTCGAATGGTTAGCTACAAATCTAGTGATTAGCTTGTTTTTAAAAGGCAAGTTGAACAAATGACATTACCAAGAAGCAAAAAGCAGTTTTATATAGCAAAGTGTAGAGTGACAGTGACTATTAGTTTTCTTTGCATAAAAGGCTTTTCTGCATTTTTTTTTCTGCATATTCCTCTAATAATACAGATAGATGCTGCAGTGTCTTTCCAGACAGTTGTGCTTTCCATAGAATGTGTTCCTATATGACAATGCTTTGCTTTTGTTGTGCTCTCCACCTACCAACAAATTCTTTTATGTTGTGAAAAGTAAGTAGTATTGTAAAGCTTAGTCAGATTAACTTTTAATTTATTTTAGTTTCATCAATGAAATACTTGTTATGTACTTTGAAGTTGAGTTTCAGGTGCATCTGGTACTGTTCTTGGATCTATTTTTTCCTCCAGATGAAGACAACAATACGAAAATACTACTTTTGAAATGCAAAATTCATCTGCTTCTCTTCTGTGATAACCTCTTTGGGGCACTATGTACTTTTAACATGCCTTTTATGAAGAGGAGCGACAATTTTGAGGAAGTTCAGTATTGCTTGGGATGTTTTATTAATTGTAGCAGTTTACTTTCTTTCAGTGTTGGGCGGTTTTAAAGGTGCAAGTTAAATTTATTTGGTAAGGTTCTCACAAGGTAAAAAGGCTGTCATGGACAGAATTGTGTTGAACTTTTGCCAGTCTCCTGAATGGGAGGGTTTTCTCTCACTTGAGAGAGTCTGTGGTGGTGGACATGTTCACAGACATAGCTGGGTAGTTAAGTCACTTGGATTCTAATTTTGCAAGGACTTGTATCAAAGACAAGCACATGCATGAGATACAGCAAGGCTAGGCACTGCAAATGGTATGTGCTGTCTATATTTTACTTAGCACAATGGATCTGACTCTAATCTGGGAGAAGAGCCCATTTACTGATGCACATATTATGACTATCAAACCCAGTAGTAGGTTGCTGAGTTGAAGTCTTAATTCTTAGTGCATGTTAAGTGTACACCCCAATACCTTGAACATTCTCTGTTCGTATCAGGAAATGGATTTTCTTTCAACCCTGGCTTCAGGTAAATGCTAGGTTCTCTCTTAAACTTTTAACACACGCAAAGTGAAAATTGTTAATAAATGTTGACTGATAATTAGAAAATAAACGTACATTTTATGGCCTGATATGACACTGTTTTTGTGGCAAATGCATGGTTTGAGAAACCTGCAGGATTTGTAGGGAGAAGTTACAATTCCCAGGGTCTCCTTTGGGACTGAGAGCCTGTGGAGGCTTTCAGATGAAACTTTCATGAGGTTTAAATGCTCATGTTGATGAGACTATTAAAACACAGTAGCACTTGGACACTTAACAAAGATCACCTGGGCACTCTGCAGATATACAAAGCCTATATCGGGAGCAGCTTATACTTAAATCCGTTAGGTGGATCACCAGGTCAGGTTTCATTCCCAAGCCTTCATTTGGGCAAAATGCTCCCTGTGTAACCTGGCATGCTTCCTCTCGCAGATAGAAGATGTGGTATAAAGCTTATACTAAAGCTGCCATGGAATTTGTGTGGGTAGTTTAGTTAGCGTAAATGGTGATTACATGTATGAATCACTGCACTTGTGTGTTACCAGTTATCAAGCAGTTGGTCTTCCAGGAGCAATATATGCATGAAATTCAAGCAGGAGATCCTATCATGCTGTATAGAAAATGAGAAGCCTGACAATATGACCTTCACAGTGTGTATGCACTGTCTTCTTTGAAGTTAGAAAAACTTGAAAAAGTTAGTCTTGTGCCCTTTAGAAAAACTGAAGACTGCAAATTTGTACTTTGGTTCTGAGCTCTAATACCTTGATGATTCTTTACAACCCCTAAGACTTATTCCATGATATTATGAAAATATGGTGTCCTCAAACCCTGCATTTTATATGCACCGTTTTCAGTGTGTTGGTTTGCACTTGGAAGGATGTACTTGAAAAATATTTGTTCTACTTGAATCTGATAGTTTTCCTACTCAACAATTACAGCTTTAGATTTGTTAATGTTGTTCTGTTTATTTATGCAAGAAAAAAAAAAACACCCTAGTGAGGATTGCAGGCATGTTAATTTTTCTTTAAATTCATATTTTCTTTCTTTTCCAGAAAAATTGGTTCTTTTAGCTATTCTTAGTGGCCAGAATTGAAATAGTGGCTTATTAAATGCAGATTTGGGAGCAGAGAATGTGTTGGAATGAAAACATTTTGTTGCTAGCATCACATAATTGAATTAATTTAAATGAATTAATTTATTTGAGGTGCTTCTTGAGATAATGTTGGAAGGCAGTAACAAAGTGATATCAGGATATGAACTAAAATCTGTGTCAGATTGATGTCATTCAAGACAAGGAGTACTGGTGTGAAAATGTTCTGAATGTGTAGCAACTGCGTATTGCTGCAAGACCTTGTTTAAAGCTTCTAGGCTGCTCACACTCTACATGATATTGAAATGTTTTATTAGATCATGTTTATTAGATCATGCATTGACCAGAATCTTCCTTGTACTCTATCATGTATAAGTGTACATGGACACTTGCATGGTCTTAAGCCTTTCTTTATAATTAAGCGACACTTAAAATATTTAAAATTAGTTGAAAACATTGGTGAAATTTGGCAGTTTTCCCATGAAGTCAAGGGGTCAAATGCTTCTGCATTTTTCATTATTTTTAAATTTGTGCTGGAACTTTGTTAGCACAGAATCATAAATAATACTGGATTAGATTTGAAAAAAAAAGCACAAATCTGAAAATCCAATTAATAGAATAGTTTCAGTTCATAGTACATTTGAAATACAGGATATGAAGGAAGTGTTTTCTTGTACTTCTGGTGAAATGGTTGTGAAGCCTTTGTCCTAATTAGGACCACGTTCAAGAGCAGCAGAATAAAAATAGAATGTTGGCTTAGTCTGGGGTGGGTGGGACTGTTATTTGTGGTGATTTCTTTAGATGCATCCCCATATGAATTTACATGCTTTGGTACCAGCTGGAAAGGTAGTGAACGAAAGCATCAGAACTTGCAGCCCAAGTGAGATCTGATATTGTCTGAATGTGACTTTTGTCATTGTAGGGCCAGAAGCGGGAGGAAGTTGGTGTATTTGTTTCAGTATGTTGAATTAAGGGCTCTTTTTATAAGAATTCAGTGTAATTTCTCAGTGGTGTACAAGTTTAGTCTAAATGGGTTCAATAAACTGTTGTTACTAGGAGTGTTATTTATTAGAACTGGAATCAATAAGCATGTGGAATTTGGATAGATAGTTAATAATCGTCACTCTTACGTATGGAGAATGTGAAAGTTAAGGGTGTGCATGAAAACATTTTTTTAGCTTATTTTAAATGATTAGCATTGCTGAGGAATCATCAGGTAGTTGAGGAAGAGACTGGAAATGCGTTATCTCTCCTAAACAAATGTATGTTTGTGTTGCTCTATCTCAAGCCTCTGAAATTAAATTCTATATATCAAAGCATAACAGAAATTTAGGTATGGGCACTACTAGATAAATAGTAAAAAATGCCTATTGCTGATGCAAAAGTCCTTGAGTATTTGTGTTCCATCCTGATTGGCATAAGAGCTCTCATAAATTTAGTGACAGAAACTATGTATTTTGGACACTTTTGATAAATTTAAAGAGAGCTCTCGTAAAAGATAAGATACTCTACATCTTGTTACTTTTTTTTTTTTTTCTATTTGGAAGCCAACCTTTAATTAAAAATATCATGGTATGCTCTGAAGCAGCACTGGATATTAATTAACTCACTTTAGTGCTTAAAGCCATGCTGTCTCCTAAGGTTTCCTGTTGTTTGCACTGGGTAAATATTTATGCTTCAGCAAGGCATTAGCTTCAACCTGAGGGATAGTGCATACCTCTTTAATAATTTTGTTAATGCTAAATACCATGATTCATTGTTTTTTATTTATTTTATTGAAATCCTTGGGGTTGTTTTTTTTGTTTGTTTGTTTTTTTAGAAAGAAGGGAAGAAACCTATTAAAACTTCATATATGTGATAAGAGAATTAGAGAATTAAATGTAATAGTCAATAATTAAGCTGTCTAGCAGTCTGAATCTTGTACAGAAGCAAGTGCTGGATAATATAATGAATGCCTGGTTAATGGGCAAGGCTGTGCTATATTCATGTGGTTTGTTTTCAAGTACTGGAATCCTGTTCTCATACATAAAGGCTGCTGTTTTGCTTTTCGAATCCTTTTTAATCCTACAGTATTTGCTGTATTAAAGGAAATGATTGGAAAAATGTAAAGTCATTAATTTGTCCTAATAAGTCTTCAAATAGTGTGAGTATTTTCAAACAGCTTATTGTACCATGTTGGGTATATTATAGCAATGTTATCTGAGGAGGCAGCCTGTAGGATCTTCAGGTATAAAAATGAAAACTTTTTTCCTCAGCATCACTCCTCAGTGTTTGCTGAAAGAAATAGTTACTCTATCAGAATTGAAGTAGGTTGCAAAATCAGACTGCATTGTCATATGTTGTGTTAGGCTGATGAAGGGAAATTTTTCTAAAAGCGTGGGGAGGAATAATAGTGGATTATCCCTTGGTGCTAAAGTAACAATTTTATGTTCCTTGTAGTAACTTTGCGTTGGATTTTGTCAGTGAAACTCCCAAGTGCCCTTCTGCAGTTTATGGTTAGTAGCACATCTGGCTGAACCAATTACTGTCTATCCAGTTAATAATAATATCTTTTCTACTGGCTTTCTTTAGATTGTGACAAAATACCTACCTGCCTCGTGTCACATGCTATGGACATGCTACTGCTTTTATTCAGTTACAGCTTTTAGACTCAATAAGCTGTAGTCTTTCCACTTACATCTTCCATGCTTCTAATTATATTGACTCCATATGTCGGGTCTAGAAAGACTAATGGGCTCCTGCTTTTTTTTTTTTTTCCTGCTTTGAAATGAAATCCCAGTGCAGCACCCAGAGGAGTAGGTGAGGCTTTTGACAGTAATTCTGCACATCCGCTTACACATGCATTCTGAAGCTTTGCCAGTGCTGGTATGGTATTTACCAATCCCTGTCTGTCTTGAGAAAATGTGATTTACATTTAATTGTAAAGCTGAGGAAAAAAAAATAGTCTTTCCTTCCTTCCTGTTTTCTCAGCAGCATTTTGTGTCAGTACTGTAAATTATGGGCATTTTCACCACAGTGGTGTGATGAGACACTATGTACTTCAGACAATCAAATTTGTTGTGTTACTTTGAAACACATCAAATGATACATCTGTTTTGCAGAGTACTTAATGATACTGCTTGAAGTGTCAGAATTCTGTTTCAGCTGGAATTGGTTGAAGTTTTGTTGGATTATCAGTGATGTATGAAAATATAGCTAGACTACTCTTCCAGCAATTTTGCATTGTATTAGAAATTGATTGAGAAGGTTAACAGTCTCTACTTTTTTTTTTTTTTTTCAGTCTTAGTAACTTTTATTTGGAATACTTATTTTCAGTGTTATTCTTTTTGTCTTATGTTCAGATTTAAGAGTGCCTGAAGTATATGCGTTTACAGATTTACAGTGGTTACTAAAGTTCTTGCTAGAATGCAATGCTTATTTGTGTAGTGATATTTTTATCCCAAACTATTGTTAGTGGCAAGCTGTAGCTGTACAGGTAAAACTGCTAATGATTTTTCCCATTAAACTTAACATCTCAACTGTGCAGTCCCTCTGCATACATAATACATACATTTATTCATTCCTTAAGGAACTAATAGAAATCTTTGATTTCCATTTTAGTAATTTTTTTTTAAAGTATACCTACCTGGCAAAGAAGTGGATAATAGCTCACATATGTTCATGAAGTTGCAGCAGTCCAGTGAAAGAGTGACAAGGGCTAACTCAGATAACTGTTTTATAATAGCTTTTTTTGTGTCTGGTAAAATTGAAGTCCTATATAAATGCAGTAGCAGCAGTAGGATGAGGCTGTGCTTGACACCAAGGGGAGAAGGAACACCTGAAAGAAGGTCCCAGCTTGTACACTGAACAGAGAAACTGATACAAGTGTGAATAGAAACTAAACTGAGTGATTAAACAGTAACCAAATGATGCCACATTCACCATTCAGGAGGTTCCTTAAATGTCTGCTCCTTTTAAATAAGTGTATGAACCTTGTGTGTTGTGTAGTTATTAACCTCACCTCCTGAATGTCATCCTGTTTGAAATGTGGCCATTCACTGAGGTGATGTTTATTTCCTCTGATGTGATATAGCCTGTGTTGGCCTTGAGTCATTGCATCTCCCCTTTCCTATGAGCATGACAGTTTTTATGAACATAACATGTTGCTTCCTAGGGTTGTTAAGCTGTATTGATGTTGTTAAGCTCAGGTTCATTTGAGTCCACCGTGTCCCAAATACATGTGTAGTCAATGGTAGATTTCCATGTGTCGTCAGAATTGTGTGTGCCCTTCCAGTGGCTTTTCAGTTGTTACTTGTAAGCAGAACACACTAAATCAGATTCAGGTTATTATAGAAAACAGTGTTTACCACTTTGTCTTTATGCTACAGAAATAGTTGTCAGGTTCTAAATCATGAAGTTTGTGCTTCAGATTCAGGGCTTTGAATTTGTACCTGAATGTTGAAGTAATGCTTATGTATTCTGGAGATACTAGATATGCATGGCTCAAAGAATGCACTTAGAAATCAAGCCTGCCTTGAGGTTTAATAAGAATGCAAAGACAAGAAACAGGAAAAGATAATTAATGCTGCTATTTTTAATCTGAGCCTGTTTTCTGCTACCTAAATTTTATCAATTAAGTTAATTAGAAACTGTCGTTATGGCTTTGGAACAATGTCAGATTACTTTGTGCTACTGTTTGCTCTGGAAATCTGTATCTGACTTGCTCAAATGAGAGTCCCACTAGAACCTGTGTAAGTTGTTTCATTAAATTTATATTTCTTTCCTGGAATAATTAATATTCTGAGCTTTAAATGCTTTCATGAAGTGGGAACTTTTTATTTGAAGAACTTGTTCATCTAATGAATTCAACCTAATAGGCCCTAAAATGTAAGACAATTAGCACCTTTTTTTTCTGCTTTGCCACTGTCATGCTTTTGGGGGTTGAATTTTTTTTTTCAATGACAATATAGAGCAAGACATAGAGTAGTAAAATGTCTGACACTTTAAGTTGCATATACTTCATCTGTACTACAGCATTAAAATTATATGTGGCAATAGAGCATTTCATGTGTTGGATGTATTTTTTTTCTGAAAGAGAAGAGTCATTTCTGCTGTTAATTTTTAAAATTTTCAGCTAAAGTACTGTTTTTTGGTTATATATAATGTATGTAAAATACACAAAGTTGTTAGGTGCTCTGAAATAGTCTTGTGAGTACAACAGGCTTGTGCAGGAAGGCTCTTGGGGTAGGGGTGGCAGGAGGGAAGAAAATGAGAACACTGCTATGGAGAGATTAAGTGTATTTTTCCTCAAACTGTCTAACACATGATTATGTGCATTTATTGATGGATCATTTTAATTCTGTAACTTAACAGGGAGCAGTCATAGAATACTCAAAACTAAATCCTCAGCTTATTTTCAGTATCAATTTATCCCTACGGATAATGCTTAGTCTTGCAGTGTACTAAGTTCTTTAAGGCCTGTTTTTTAGACATCAAAATCATTGACCTATCCCAGGGTTTATGCCAAAAGCATGGTTTCATACTTTGTTCCAAATGTGATGTGTTGGACTTTCTCAGCTGCAAGTGGAAATGCTTTGAATGCGTAACTCATATTTGTGCGCCCATGAAAACTTGCAGAGTAGGAGTCCAGGTTGTAGAGTGAAGTTTTAACTGGATGTATGCATTATAATGTTACTTTAACTTAAATTCTAGTTTCTTATGATGTGTATGGTTATTACTTTGATTTTTCTTTATGTTAAACTGTTAAGTATATTAATCCAGAATAAATATGAACATACTTTATGATTTTTCAACTATATTTAAAAAAAAATATATAAGACTAGAATGTTTAGAAGTGTTCTTTATCAAGGTTTCGATAAGATGTAAGCAATAGTGTTTGCATGGAGTAGAAACAGAGAAAGGAAGTACCTTCAGCTGCTAAGAAACACTGTTTTGAAAGTGATAGCTCTTATTTTCATGTAATGAATGTAACTGTTGGTATATTATGGATGATAGAAAACCTATCCCTTGAGGATGGGGAAAAAAACAAAAACCAAACCAGACAGCAACCCTGAAAAATGCCTTTGGCAATATGAAATTCAAACTGATCAAAGGTTCATATCCTAAGGTTCAGTGACTTTCAGAGACCACTGGGAACAAACATGTTCAAAACAGTTATTTTTGTGTAGCTCACTATCATATTTTGAAGAAGGCGGCAGTAATGACCATTCTGAATCAGACCAGCATTTCTGAAACCTTGTTGCCTTGACAATGGCATTTAAGAGAAGCCTAGAAAGGAACTGATAAGGGAAGTTGGAAGAGTATTCTGGTGGAACAACTTCTGACTTCAACTTTCTGAACTGGAAGAAGTGCTTCTATATTTAGTGGTTGTGGATGGATTCTTCCATGAATGTATTCAGGCATTCTTTGCATTTGCAAATTCTTTGCATTTGTGTCAAGTCTGTATACTTGGACTTGGGACTCAATGCATACTTCTTTCACATTGTTTTTGGTAACTCCTGACTGGTTTGAGCATTTAATCTATGGTTTCAGCTAATGTGTGTTAGTTCTCCTATTGGAAGGGGCTGAACACCCAACTCTTGTCATTCTAGGGATTTGCTCCTGAGTCAGTGATGCTTGGTGTACTCTAGCTATCTTGTTGGCACTGCCTGATTTTACACTGAAGACAGCAATTACCAGAAAATATTTGATACTGAGACTTTGAGCATTGCTTGTATTATGTGTTTGAGTAAAGTGTGTGTTTCAGGCTTAGCACAATGAGGGTTTTGTTTCTCTGTGCAAATTTTAAAAATTTCAAGAAGTCACACCAGGCCTTTGTGGTTTCTGAAACTTGAGTAGTTTTTGTAGTCCACAGTAGCAATTCTTTTCTTGAGGGACCTTTAAATGAGTACCCATGATTGCACCTACAAGTATCTGTTTGAACAGGATAGATGGACCTTGCATAATAAATTAACAAGATCACCATGTCAGTAGTTTGAGTTCTGAGTTAACATCAGGACAATTCCTTCTCCTTTTTGGCCATTTATTCAGGAGTGCGCTTGCTTGAGTGCTATTTCCTATTTTAAGGCTTACCAAGGATTGTGTCTTTGCCTTTGAAACAAGCTGTAGACAAAAGTTTTCGGCAACATGAATTTTAAGTGTAGGGAGTAGTCCTTAAGTGAACTTTATCTATAGTGC
This sequence comes from Calypte anna, assembly GCF_003957555.1. Taxonomy (NCBI): domain Eukaryota; kingdom Metazoa; phylum Chordata; class Aves; order Apodiformes; family Trochilidae; genus Calypte; species Calypte anna. Next base: position 32,271,055 of record NC_044245.1, on the reverse strand, counting down.
AGAAATGATTAACAAGTTTTTAATACTGCTTGTGCCACTTCAAAGGATAAGAAAAGTTGAGTCCTAATTTGCCCTTCCTTACTTTAGTATACAAAGTACTGTAGAATACAAGATCAATTAGATCAGCGTGCCAGGGACTTGATCTCTTATGGGCCTGGTAAATCCAAACAGAACGTTCACAAGTTTACTTTGTTCCTCTTCTGGTATGAGTTGGCAGATTTGGCTGATGGTTCATAAAAATCCTAACTTTCTGCTCCATGTTTCCCATCAGTTAAAAAAAAAATTCTTAGCAAATAGTACAAACTTCTAAGCAGATACTTTTCAGATTAAGTAAGGGCACAGTATATGCTTTCCATCCTCTTCCAGCAATTCCCAGAGGGTGAGACTTGAGTGGCTTTTGGCTCCTGGTTTTGTTTTTTCCATCTCTGACTTCCACTAGCAAATGCAGAGTACTGTGGTTCCTGAAGGTCAGTTCTGCAGACCTTGAGAGTTCATTCTTCATCCAAGTCCAACCTCCTCATACTTAATCCAGATTTCATTTGCACACATGCACTGTGCGCATGAATTCTCCAGAGGCTGGGTAGCTTTAAAGAATAGGAAAGCCACCTTTTTTGAGAATTCAGTTTTAAAGAACAACCTGTGCATGTTTTGTCTATGTTTTCTTACAAGGCTATGGTTTGATGCTATTGTGTTAAAGAAGTCTTACGTGACACATGAGAAAACCTGAGGCCATTTGAGCAGATGAACCCAATAGTAGGTTTGGCTGAGAATGTCTTACTTCATCTTGGCTCACTCTCCACCAGCTCAGTAAATAGCAAGTTTTTATCCCCTCTCTATTAAAAACAGTAAGTTTGGTAAGTTCCTCTTGTATTTATGCTGTAATGGAAAAAGTAATGGTCTTGGTAGAGAATTCATAAAGTCTCTTCCAAACAAGACTTGCTTTTGTCAGATAAACTTTCTTTGTACCTCACTGTAGTTGTACTACTCATTTCGAAGCAAAGCAAAAGTTGATCCTGTGTAAGGAGAGCTTTACTATACTATTAGAGTAGAGCAAGATCAATTTACAGCTCTCAGATATTACTTGGGAACAGATCCAGAGAACAGTCTTACCTCAAGCTATGTCAAAATGGATTGCAGACTTTGAATGGAATCCGAGTTAGACTTAGTCTTCTCTTGTTGATATTAGGGCTTAAATTGTGTATACCCCGGGATTCCAATGTCAGATTACTAAGGGCTGTATGGCTTTATGCATGCTTGCTTTAAATAAATGTTCCACTGGGAAAGCGAGTTTGTTAATTATTTAACATAAATCATACTTCTTGCTACTAATTGAAGTACAGAGTCTTGTGGAAAATACTGCAAAGTGCTTTTAACTCTCATGGCATAAACACAAAAAATTGCCATGTATTAGCTGGGCTGTGGTATCTGTGTATATTAGTATCATATGGCAAATGTGAAGTTATAGGATAAGACCTTTAATGAACGAGTGTCACTTAAATTATTTACTTCATGGGTGCTATAATCTAATATTATGTATACATCTAATGAAAGTCCAACTGAGCTGTGACAGCCTGACTACTAATGAGATCCATCACAAATAATTTTGTGGTATTTGAATCTTTGAGACTTCTTCCTCTTTCCTGCAATTGGTTTGCATCAGGATGACCAAATGACTCTGCCACTTAATCTTTTGGAATGAGAAGCACAGGGACTGTCAAAGGTGCTTGTCTGTTTTAGTCAAAGTATTGTTTGATTTGTGGAGACAAAAGCAATTTGTTTTCTGAAAAAATATCTCAGACTCCACTCATCTGAACTATTTTCAGGGATTTAAGAGGAAGAGACCAAAGGGAATTGTGTGCTGACATACCTTAAAAGACCTTTTTAGGGGAAATGCTGGGTAGTGTCTATTATATTGTTTGATTGTTCATTAAAGTTTCGGTATTTATAAGATACCTTTTAAATATATATTTACAGCTTTTTCTCTTTTTTTCATGTAGAATTGTTTTACTTTATCCATTTCATAGTTTAATTCTGTGGTGACTGGGGCATCTAATTCTTACAATGGCCCAAATCTTGCAGTTGAATCCACTCAAACAGAGCTGTAATTAAGGCATGCTTTTTTAATCCTTTTGGGTTTGTTTTTTTCTGGAAAAGGTTAACAGATGCTGTAAATTAGGCCTTATTTTATCTTCAGGAAAAACAGCTCTAAAATAGATTTCTTCTTTGTGACACTCAAATCTATATTGCTGTGGATGCCTGTATGCTTGAGGTTAAACTGTATTCAGAGGTGTATGTGCATTTTTTAATGTGTGAAAGTAAAGTAAGGACAGTATTTTCTGTGCATCTTAACTGCCTCAACTCTCAATGTCTCTGCTGCTTTTAAATATCAGACCTGATCAGCAAAAACTTCATCCTGTTCCTTTAATCCATCTTTTTGTAGATTTTTTTTCAAAAATCCCACACTTTTGTCATCAAATACATAGTCATAAAAACTTGTAGTACTGTCCTTAGTCCAATGGATAACACTAGCTAAGGATGCTCTTGTTTTTACTTGTCACATGGCTCCTGTATTCTCTGGGAGCCTTTAATCTGAAAACAGTGCTTGATGCTAGAAATAGGTGAAAAATACCTCTTCAATAAATGTGGTGTCAGCTGTGAACAGGAGTATCCAGGACTCCTCTTGACACTTGAAAATCACAGGTTTCTTGCTTTAAACAGTCAATATTAGCACAGGCATTTATGCTACTAATTGGACTCAGTAGGGAATGGTTGCTATTGTCAACCCTGCTGAAGCAGGAGACACTGCAAAAGCCTCTGTCTGCCTTGGCAGGAATGGAAGTAGGGTAGTAGATCCTGTGATTCTGTAGGAACTGATGAGGTTGTTGCTTCAATAATTGTAGTAGGACTGGACTTCGTGTGTGTTAGCACACAGTTACATCCTTAAAAGCCTCACTTCACAACAGGGTTTGACACGCAATCTATACCATTCAGAGACCACTAATCCTGTCATCATTGTACCTTTAGAATCATTAGTCCTGGTCAGAAAGAGTTGGTATTAAGCTAAATGATTTTCCTTTATGACAATCCTTCCTATTTCTTTGTTGATACAGTATGACAGAATTGATGAGGTTTGAATTGGTTTGACTTGATCTGGAGATCAAGTCCAACCTTTTCTCAAAGCAGTGAAAATTGGCATAGTTTCCTTGCTCAGGAGCTTGTCCAGCTGGGTTTTTAATATCTTCCAGGATGGAGACTCCATAGCCACTCTGGGCAACCTGTTGCAGTGTTCAGTAACCTTTATATGAAATTACATTTGGACCCTTGTAGTTTAACACCAATCAGCAACAAAGCACCACAAAGCCGTTCACTCACTTCTCCCTGGTGGAATGGGGAAGAGAATGAGAAGGGTAAAAGGAAATATGGGGTTTGAGATGATGACAGTTTAATAGATAAAACAAAAGCCACACACACTAGAAAAGCAAAACAAGGAATTCATTCACTACTTCCCCTAACAAGGCAGAGGTTTAGGCATCCCCAGGAGAGCAAGGCTCTATCATGTGTGAGGATTACTTGAGAAGAAAATGCCATCACTCTCACCATTTCCTTCCTCCTTCTTCAGCTTTATATACTGAGCGTAGTATTATAAGGTGTGAAATATCCCTTTGGTGAGTTTGGATCAGCTGTCCTGGCTATGCTTCCTCCCAGCTTCTTGTGCACCTGCACACTAGAAAAGCAGGGAAAGAAATCCCTTGATCTCTTAGCTGCAACTAAACCCATCAGGATGTTGTCAACATTCTTCTTGCATATCAAATCCCATACTGAATCCAAAACACAGCACTATTCTACTACTATGAAGAAAATTATCTTAGTCCATCAGCTTTGTGGCCCTTTCCTTAATTCTCTGTATGCTTGTGTGCTGGGGATCCCAGTGTTCCAGATGCTCACCAAGGTTGAGCACAAGGAAGGATCGTATCCCTTGAACTGCTGGTGATCTGAGGGCTGTTAGCTGTCTTTGCTACAAGGTTGTGTCTTTGTTGAAAGGATGCATGTGTCTGGCTCATGTGCCCCTTGTTCATGATGACCCTCAGGGTTTTTATTGCCAGCCTGCTTTCTGGCCATGTGTGTGCTGGTGCCAGGGGTGGTTTGTCCCCCGGGATAGGGCTCGGTGTTGCCCTTTACATTTCTGAGATTCATGCGCTGGCTCACGTCTCTTGCTTGTTGATACTCTTGTGAATTCCAACACCCCTTGAGGGGCACCAGGCTCTCCTGGTTTTGTGTTATCTGCATACGAGCTGAGAGTGAGCTCTGTCCCATCAGCCATCTTCATTAACAAAGATGTTAATATTTCCTGGCCTAGGTATTGACCCCTGGCATACACCAGTAAGGTCTCCAGCTGGGCTTTGTACCACAGGCCTGAGATTCCTGAGGGGAGCTCTTGCTGGTAACAGCAAAAGCAAAGGCAGCAGTGAGTACCTCGGCCTTTTTCATCTCACCTCACAGCAGGCCCCATTCAGCCATGGAGCCCCAGTCTTCCCGTTGCTGATAATATTTTTGCAAGAGCATGTGAACCATTCTTGAGCTTTCTTGATCCTTCTTCCTCTTAGGACTCTGTGTACTACTGTGTCACAATCACTGTAGCTATGGCTCATGCATCACTGCTCATCACATGCTCATCACGGTAGCTCGTGGACCTGCCCCAACCCTCCACCTACCTTTTAATGGAGCTGCTGCTGCATAGTACCTCCTAGGTGTTTAAAACTACTACTGTTTTCTCCAGAAATTAAATCTAGCCCTATGTGGCTTGTAATTTCTTATTCCCCTTTCATCCTCAGAAAGCACTGTTTTTGTATGCTTTGTACAGACTTGCATACATTTCTGAGGTTGCAAGAGATTGCCCTATTTAGTTCTCAGTGTTTTCACCTGACCATGTAATTTATTTAATGATAGTTCTAGAAGAAATGTCTGCTTATGTTATTATTGTATATTAAAATTATTCAAGAAGTTTCTAGACAACCTGCTCAGTTTTATTCCTTTTGCTATGCATGTCTCAACAACAACAGCCTATCGATTGAAAGATTTTGGTTGCTTTAAGTAAAGCCTAAGTACTTTTTTTTTTTCCCCTTGCTTTGGAGGATTATAGTGAACTATCACTATTACTGTGTCTGGTTCTTCTTCCTTTAGGCTTCTTAGAATTCTCTGGATATATTCCACTATGGGCTGGATTTCAGAACAAAATTTATATTTCTGTTATACAGGAAAATTCTCCTTTTTCCCTCTTTTCCTTGCTTATCATTCATCAACAAGGCCATACTTGGCTATCAGTACTTCATAACTAATTTTAAATGGGGAACGGAAAACTTGATGGGATATTTTGCCTGACTGAACATTTCACTGAGTGTTCATTTTTTCCTCAGATGAGTATTTATTTTTGTAATTTCAAAATCCATAATCACATTAGGATAAGCTAATGTGTATTGTTTAACAGTTTACCTATGTCTAGTGTATGCCCCACAGCACGCTCATTTAACTTTTAGTAGTTTTGTATCGTCATGTTATGTTACTCTTTGTTTTAGAATAACCCATTCTGAAGGACAGTTGTTTTTAAGTGTTTTCTCAAGAATTAAGAGAAATCAGAGATGAGTTTCAAAAGCCACTCTAGATCTCTTATGTTCAAGTCTTCAGTACTGATGATCTTACTCTGTGTGAGATTTTGTGGAATGTTAGACTGGGAAGTCCACCTTAAGCTACATGCTGAGGCAGCAGGCTCGTTGTCTTGCAGTTGCCATGGTGGAGGAGAATTGAAATGTTTTCCATCAGTCTTTGTTTCAGTGACCTTTTCTGAGTTAGGAATAGCAGTTGACTAGGAAAAATCTAAATAGTAATTCTTTTTCAGTGAGTCCATACAGCTTTCTCCCAGGTTCTTTATGCTGGAAAATAAATTGAAATTGAGAAGGTAACATTTTCTGTTTCCAAAATGCCATTTCTGCACGTCTTTGAGTTACTGAGCTTCCCATGCAATATGTATTTGGAATTTATTAAACTGTGGTATGTGAAGACTCCCATGCTTCATGCTTCCAGTAGGTTGCTTAAGTGAGGTTGAATGAAAGTTCAAAGTAATGTCAGCATGTGAAATGTTAAAGGTAAAAGGCATTATAAGATTCTTCAAATATTCACGAGGTCTTCTATTTCATAATCTTTTTAATGCAGTGACTACATAGTTTTCACAAACTGTGCTTGCTTGTTCTTTCAGGCTGAAGGTTTTGGAACAGATGTTGGAAGATGTTAGCTGTGGATACTGGGGTTGTGGAGGAGTGGCTATCAGAGTTCAAGGTAATATAGTCTCAGATATTTAGTAGTGTATGAATTAGAGTTGGAGCAGTGTGCCTGAGTGCTTGATTGCTTTAGAAAGTGAAAAAATACACTAACCTTGGATTTTGCTGTGATAATGTGATTAATGCAAATGTCTACTTGAAAGGATTTTTCTCCTTGTCCTCTGTAGGATTAAATATTTCCTGACACAGCAGTGAAAATGTATCTTGCAGATGAATGGTCTTGTTTTGAGTTCAGACTAGACTTGACTATAGGTTTTGCTCTTGGTCAGCTAAAGTGCAAATAGAATGTGTTTTCCTATCTGTATGATGGAGCATGATCTCTGAAGGACTGCAGATAAGTACTGTAAGAGCTATGAAAAGGGAGTGTAAATATATGGCTTTCAAATGGTTGTGAAAAACATTAGATTTTTACCCTCCAAAATGCTGGCAGAAAATCTGTTTAGTGTTAGAGAAAAGCAGTTCATATCAACTGGAATTAGTGGTCTTTCAGTGTAATACTATATCCTATAATAATTTTCACTTGGTATGCCTAGTCAGTGTTAAGAAAATATATATCTGCAAAGTGCTGAGTTTCACAGAACTGAAATTTCACAATGAAATTTCACTGGGATTGCACCTGTCAAACTGCTGGATATTTATTTCCTATCCACTATCATTACACTGTGTATGAAACTCTGCAAAATTATAAAATACACTGAGTCTTCTGTCAATTATGTAATCCTGAAAACATGGTAATTTCTGTAGTAAGGATTTCTTTGTGGAAAAAAAGTTTGTTTATAGTAAGTGCTGATAAATAGTAACTTGTAATGGAAAAATGTTGAAATAGCTTGTTTATCTTAATGATAAAAATTGCTTTTTTTTAGTAATTCTGTTTTTATTTCAGACACTGCCAGAAGCATCCATATCCAGCTATGCTGCAAACTTGAAAGACAAGAGTACTTTGATTTCATCTCTTTACAAAGTAATTCAGAACCCACAGAGTGAAGTGAGTATATTGTATCTCTTGCATAAAATGCCTGACATAACACCAGCAGAATAAAACAAGACCTTGAGTGCTAGTTAATTGTGTTCTAACAGAACTATAGAACTACATGAAGAGTCTCCATCAAAATGTTTGTGCTTAGCTATGACATACTACCATGGAAACAATTCCTAAGTTTTGTAACCTACTGATCATAGCTTAGCTCATAGATAATACTCATGGGCTTCAGGACTTGAGTATAGAAATGAGAAATATGTGAAGGAATCCACAAGATATTTGAGATTTGAAAGAATCTTGTCTGTTACAACTAAATAAAACAGTCTTACATAGGTTTGCAATTCTTTTAATTATTGCTTAGATTTAGGTTGTTTGTAGTTTTTTTGTTTGTTTTAAATGCATACAATGGAAGTATATGCATTTATACAGTGGATGTACTCTTGCTGAAATGATAACAAAAATTGAGTGGAGAGGGGCAGGTTTGATCTGTATCTGTGCCAGAAATGGTTCTATGACCCAATGCTGCACTTGTTTTAAACAGTTAGGACACACAGTTGGTTTTACTTGTGTCTTCTTAACTGCACTGTCTCACTCTCTACCATCTAACAAACCTTTGTGTGTTATTTTAAAATTGCAACAACTCCTTAATTCTTCCTCTGAAAAGACCCAGCATAAGGAACCTTTACAAAATTTCAGATTATATCAGTAGTGGTCAGAGGATAAAATATTTCCAGTGGATACATTTTTAGAGAGAATACTGATAGAGTATAACTCTTAGGTTGTCTAGCAAAGAAGAAATGCAGTTTTACTTTGTGGTTTAGAAATTTCAGCTTAGTCATTTCAGCTACTGAGTCAAGGCTGTCTGGACTTCAGAATGCATATTAACATTTAATTTAATCTGATGAGTCTTCCTGTCAATAGCCAAATTGATACTTTCATATGTTATTTGATTTCTTACTATTTCCAGCTTTCACTAGGTTTCTCAGGGACCTTAGTAGCAGGGTGGTTAAGGACCTGCAAATTCTGCTTGAGACGGTTGTCGGTAATTCTAGGGGCAAAGTACAAAGTTTTTTAGTTAATGAGGCTTTGAATGGAAATGAAACACCTGTGATGACATTGGGTTTTGTGCTGTTTTTGGAGAGCAGTCCTAAAATCTTTATTTGAACTGTTCTCCTAGTACATGTCAGTTTGTGGAAAGGGCTGCTTGGAGCTTTCCATGTTGTGAGAATACTTAAAAAATAGCAGTTAAAAGACAAGTAATTTCTTTCAACTGTTATTTGGAATCTATTAGCTGCATTGTATGCTTTCTTTACAGTGAGTGTAGAATATGTGCTGTCCTGTCTTATCTCATGTGTAATGCAAAGAGAAAAGATTAATGTTTGAACACTACAAATACTGCTGAGATTAAAACCAAACAAAACCATCTGTATACCTATGGATACACCTACTTCAAATATAACTGTCATTGGTACCTTAAGGTTGTGATTAATCTCATTTTGAGGGGTGGATGTGTTCTTTTTTTTGAGCATTTGAAAAAGTAACTGTATGTGTTTGCATGTGTCTGCATTTTGTTTCCTGTTCATATTTACTTCTTGTATAGGTTTCTTTCTAGTTCCTTTTTGAAAAATTTAACCATCTGTTTGTAAGGTAAATGAACTACTTGTTTGCTATAGTAAAGAAACATCCAGTTCATAGTGGTCTTGTTAGGAAAGACTAAAGTTGGTTACTTTTGAGGTTCCTGAGCCACTGATAGGTGAAAAATGCAATTCAGTCCAAGGAGAGTCTTGAGTAGATGGGACTCAACAGTCCAACAGTAAAAAACAGTAACTATTTCTGAAGCTTGTTTCTGCACTAATTCAAGAGTTTTTGCTTCCTACCTAAGCCTCATGGTTTAAATTGTCACTGTTGAAGAAAGACCTCTAAGATCACCAGGTTCAACCATCAACCTTCCCCTGGCACAACTTCCATTTCTTCTAGTTTTACTGTTCTTTACTTGAGAGAAAAGACCAACACCCACCTCACTACAACCTCCTTTCAGGTAGTTTTAGAGAATGCTTAGGTCTCTCCTCAGCCTTCTCTTCTCCAAACTATACAATCCCAGTTCCCTCAGAACTTGTTTGCCAGACCCTTCACCAGCTTGGTTGCCCGTCTCTGAACTTGCTATCCTTTGACTTAGCAGCCATGCAGGCACTTGCATGAGGAAAGTGTTTGGAGCATCCAACACGTTTGGATGCAGCTTGAAAGGAAAAGGAATTAAATTGCTTGAGCATTCTTCTATTCCAGCATTAAAAATGGCTTCCGTCTAGATACATTAAAACAGTTCTTAAAGGTAAAACAATGTTTTGAAACAGCAACAGCGATTAGTATGCTTTGATATTAGGATGTAGCAAGTGGGGGCATTTTGGGGAAGAAGATCAGTTTTTGTACTGACTACACATTTAAATGTGCTGGTATGAAGTTGTCTCAGCTGAGGTAACACTGTGAATGTGGATACCTGTCATAGCTATTTTTATGTGATTTTTAAAGTTCAAGCACAACATTCTGAGCTGATACTTCATTAAAGGAAGCATGCAAATTCTGTGAAATATGTAAGCTGAAGATAAGCACTTGCGTTGGTAAAATTTTCTAGAAGAATCTTTGATATTCTTCTCTTAAAACTAATAACTAGTTTATCTTGGCATTTTTTTTTTGCCTTTGTAGGTTTTTCACATTTAAAGAAAATATTTTAAATGGATCATACTGTCCCAATTAATTTCTTAAAAAGAAGCAAAACCTGCTAAGATCCTTTGCGTTCAGAAATAGCTTTGGGAGGTAGGGGGTTTTGACTCAACTTTGTAGTCGGGAGGAAAAACTTAGGAAAGCAAGAAGATTGCTTTTGTTGTTGTTGGGTTTTTTTAGCATGCTTTCCTGGTGAAGGTGCCTCTTTTGGTGCAATAAAGGGAGGAAAATACAGAAGAATGGGTTTCTAACCTTTCTGATTGAAAAGACTTGATTGAAAAACTGAAGATGTGACCTAGACAAATAGCATAACAATTTTGTTGTGGTTAGAATAAAATGGGAAAACATGATCTGCACGTTACTAGTAGTAAAGTACATATCCATATTCCAGTTCTTAGGAATAATCAGAAACATGATGAGTAATACTTTTGCTTTCTCAGCTGAAGCGCAGTGGCAATTCTAACTACTGTGGTATCTTTTCACAGTGTAAGCTCTAAAACACTCTAAAATGCTGGTTTGGATTCTATCCAAAATGCTAAACACTCTGGTTTGGATTCCATCATTTTCAGGTTGAAACCTCTGAGTATTGTTGTGCAGGAATATATGTTAGTGAAGACCTATTACTACCCTGAGCATTCCTGGCTTGAGTCTGGTTTTTGTGAGCCAGATAGATGAATGGTTAAGAAATTAAATCTTGGAGGTAAGAATCAAGGTAGCAAAATGAGTCCTTTAGGTACATTAAATTTGAATTCTGTCTTTAAGAGCTTTGCAGTTGGAGAATGTCACGTTTTATGTAATGCTTTTTTATATGGTAGCTGGAGCTATTAAAATGAATCCTAACAGCTGGAATCTCAGATATAATTTTGTAAAGCTTGCTAATATAAATGCATCAACTGCCTAGATTATTTTTTGAGGGAGTAGTTTCTTAGATGATAGATTCTTCCTATTTCTTATTACCTGCAAATAAATAAATTTTAAAACCTCCTTTTTTCCCTACCTCTCTTTTACAGTTCCAAACTCTTATTGATGGTTTGCTGTCCAAAAAGTATTTTTTAATGTCTCCTTTTGAGTTTTCATTTGACGGTTGAGTGTCCAGTTCATCTGACTTTGAAAGTGCCTACTGGTTTTGATGGGTTTTTTTGATGGTATTTCCTACTTGGGTTAGGAAATCTCCTATCTAGGTGAAAGAATAAAAATAACTTCCATACATGGCATGATGGTTAACATTGTTTTTTTTCCTGTAGCACAGGTAGGTAGTAGCACATTAAATCAGAAAAACACAGTACATATTGATTGCTTAATAAAGTTTTTTTTAACTTGTTCTATCTCAGTGTATTACTTCCAGTTCAGTGTTATATCAGCTTAGGAAATTTGATTGTAAAATCACTCTTGAGGCTTCCCATTTCAGTCTCAAGCTTATAAACACATTCAAGTTTCTAGAAGATCTTAATGAGAGTGAACCAATTCTACCCCATTCTAATTTATTGTGATAGTGTGCCATGCAGCTCTTCTTCCTTGGTGGGGAAAAGCTTCTAGCAATTTGTGTGTATACTGTTGGAGCTCTAGAGTAGCCAAACCTTTTGTTCAGGTACTTTTTCTATATATTAGAGATATTGAGGGCATGGTATAAGGTGTGATGGTAACAAATATTCTCTATATATGCCTTTGAGGCTGGAGGAAGTGAGCCAAAAATGAGAGAAGCCATTGGAATTCTTTCTTCATATGGAATGGAAGGCTCTACTTTTATCATCTGAAAATATGTTGTAAGCTATAGAAAGCGTATAACGTGACTTGGGTAGTTATTTCATCAGTCACTCCCTAATAACTAAGTTGTGACATTTATCAATGTACAATTTACAGTTTTGTCCAAAGTATTGTGTTAGACCTTAACAAGATTACCTATAGAGCAAAATTAATTAATTAATTAGAACTAATTAATTAATTAAAAAATGGGCCTGTCAGTAATGCAGCATTATATATATATTCTGCTGCTGTAAAAAACCCAAACAGCCCTAGGTCTGCAATCCTGTCTTTTTCACAAGCTGCTGGTGTAGTCTGCACAGGAATAAAGCTCTTATCAGCTAACACAGCTTCATAAATGTGTTTCCTAGTGGCTTTTGAGCAACACACATTCAAGACAATCCTAGCAAGTTTAGAGAAAGCAACTTCAGAGAAAGTTGTATTACATCAGGGAAAAAATACCACTCATGGAATGTGTGCTGAACTCACAAGTAGCTTGGGAGAAGGTGGTTTTATTGCCACTCTCCCTTCTCCTCCCAGTTTTACACATTTTAAAACCTGTTTTCTGTGTCTGGCTACCACTGTCAGTGAAAGCTGTGGTTTCTTTTAATGTTTTATTCATTCTCAATTGTAAATTGTATTTCAGCTTCTGGAGCCAGTTTGTCATCAGCTCTTTGAGTTCTATCGCAGTGGTGAGGAACAACTGCTACGCTTTACGCTGCAGTTTCTGCCAGAATTGATGTGGTGCTACCTTGCCGTCTCAGCCAGCAGAGATTTGCAGAGCAGTGGATGCATAGAGGCTCTTCTCCTAGGAATTTATAACTTGGTTTGTATTCACATGTAATGATTCAGGCCTAAAAATATTGGTGTACTTTTACTATGGAGTATTTTATTGAGGGATAAGTAATTTTTCACAATTGAAACAAAGAGGTTGAGTGTCTTGGTTTTGACTCTTTAGTTGGAGTCTCCTTGTCAGGAAACTGCAACAGGAAATTTTTTCTTTTATTTTGGTGAATATCTTCTCTGTTCTTTTTATAGTTCCTGGAAAGTGTTAGTGCACTAATGGCTGAAGGAGCCAAAGGAGTCCTATTAATATTTTTTGTTAATTCTTGTATGGAGATTAAACTTAGATTCTGCTTGAGAGGCACTACTTTTGAAGTGGCTTCCAACAAATCCTTAGTACTTGACTGCTGAGCAGATTGCTTAGGCTTGAGATATTAGATGTCGTCTTTAATTTTGTAATAAACTTGACAAAATTTATGAAAGCTAACAATAGATAGTTTGCAACTATATCACTGCTTTGAAGAACAGAATTGTGAATGAATCTTTAAGAGCACTGTATTTTAGCTATGCATTGAGGCTTTTTATTGTTATAATAAAAAGCTTACTGTTGTGATGTCCATTGGGATTATCTTCACCGTAGCTTGTGTTCTGGATGTTTTAGGCAGGCTTTTTGGGAAGTGAAAGTGATGAACTGTAGGTCTCTTCCCATTCTGAAAATCTGGAGATGGCAGCTCCCATCCTTTTTTTAAAAATAATCTTATGTGCCTTTACCAAGTGAGTGAAAATATATTTTCACCTAGGGGTCTGCTTTAAAAGTCCAGAGCCTTTTTTAGGCAGAATATAGGCTGCATGTGCTTTAAGAGTGCTTTGTTATAACTAAGAAAAACATTCCTGGAAAGCCTTTGGGTATATTTTATGCCTTAAGTCAATTCACTTAGTCAATTTAGTCAATTTATATAGCCATCCGTTTCCAGCTGCTCAGGGTCATAAAACTTTTACATCAAGCATCCAGATCAACCTGATTTTTGGAATATTGCCCACTCCCCCTCCATAAGAACTAGTGCTTGTGCTAAAGTAAAGCCATGTTACTGATGCTGACTTCTTTGTTGATACAGCAACTTGGTAACAAGGTTGAAAAGATAGTAGGTGAACTGCTTAGATACTTATTTTCTCTTTAATCAGATACTTTGTTTTCAAAAGCAAGAGGAAAGAAGTAGCCTAATGCAAATAGTAAATCTTCTGTAAGCATGTATGGTGGTCTCTTGCAACTTGAGGTAATTAACATGCTCAACAGTCTTGCGGTTTCTTACTGAAAGAAACTGAAAAATTAACTATTGTTCAGAACAACTTTTAGATTTACTATGTTGTCAGAGTTATGGAATTATTATGGCTGAATCTTGATCATGATCTGTTTTTTTTCTACCCTCAACTTGGAGACATACACTGATGGTGCACGTAGGTGATATTTTTTACTTTCCTGACTGTAATTATCAGTTTTTCCTAATATGCTTCAGATCTTGAAATGCACTTCTCAAACTTAGTTGCAAATCTTATAAGAATGAAAAGTAGAAATAATAGGTATTTTTGGATTTTAAAAGTTTGGGTGTAGCCAGTTTCTCTTCCCTTCTCCTATATATCGAGGAAAAGCTTTTCCACATGGCTGCAGAAGCAATATTGAAAATTAGTGTCTGTGGTTTATGTGGAGTGTGGAGGAGCTGTGTAATTTCAGACAGAACAGCTCTGTGTGCCTTTTTATGTCTCAGTCTTCCTTTGTCACTTTATATTCTAGTTTAAAGATTTGAGTTTTAATAATTACTATGTGAAATTAGGCCTCTAGCCTTCCAAAGCATGGGCTTTTAGGAGACACTGAAGCTCCTCTCTAATCTTTACCTTTGGGTATTTGAAATCTGCTGTTGAAATTTAGAGGGAAAAAATTTTCTTGTGTGTGTGTTGTTAGTTATCAGTCAGGTCTGCTTTAGAACTTATGAAATGTTTCATATGAAGTACTTAGGTGCTCTTCTGTGATACGTAGGCACATCCTTTTTTTGCTTTACCCATTAGTCTTCCACTAACTTGCAGGATTGAGATGTCTGCTAACATACTGCTATGGTGGTATCTTGCAGAAAAGTAGCTTCTCTAAAGCTTTGCATCCACACTTTTCTGAACTCTCTCTGAAAGTATGGAGTTATGAAACTTGGGCTTTTTCAAATATTATGGAGCTGCTGTCACTCCAGAGCTGTTGTATTTCCAAAACAGTTACTTGTAGAGTCATTACTTGATGGGTAAATAGTTTTCAGAACAGAATTAAAAAGAATTAACCTTCATGATTAGCAAATAATGTATAATTGAAAAAAGATAACACTCTTTTAAACATCTGAAGGCTTCCAGTTAGTGTTTTTAAGGTCGACTATGCACACAAATGTATGTGCCCTTTGTTAAGTCATTTGAATAGTTTCCAGAAACAAAGCAGATGCACAGCGATAGAAAGGAGATATGGAGATAATTTCTAGGTTGTAGCTTGGAATTGCTATAGTGTCCTGGTAATCATTTGATGGCTTTCTTTATCCATTCAGCCCCACCCAGTATTTAATATTTTTGAGTGTCTGGTTTCTGTACTACAGCATCACCATTGGTATTTTCTGTCTGTTTCAGGAGATAGTTGACAAAGAGGGACATAGCAAAGAGCTGAGTTTCACAATTCCGTCTTTGTCCAAACCTTCAGTCTATCATGAAGTAAGTGATGTCTGCAACATAAAGTTGTTACTTATTGAAAAAGGAAGTATGCTGTTTTTTAACAGTAAAAATGAAAAGCTGTTTTATGTCTTGCCTGATGACATATTTCTTAGTCTGCTGAGTACTACTACCTGGTCTTTGAGGTCTCTTCAAGATTCAGTAATCATAGGTCTAAAATATCCATGCGTGAACTATGTAATTTTCTATTCTGAAGCCATTTATCTGGTGTAAAATAACTTGTCAAATCTGAGACAGCTAAGCAGTCAGAGAACCTGAAACCTGTGGAGAATTTATGTACAAATATGGTGATGCTGATTGTTGTCTATTTTCACTTGCATTATAGCAAGGTGTGTTTTGAATTAACCTTTTTCCTTTAGCCTTCCAGCATTGGCTCCATGGCTCTCACTGAAGGAGCTTTATCACAGCATGGTTTGTCCAGGGTTGTATACAGTGGACCTCATCCTCAGAGGGAGATGTTAACAGCTCAGAACAGGTAATAATATAATATTTAATTATATAATATATAATGACTATATAATAACATCTTGCTTGAATCACTAATCTTAATTTCTTAAAATTTTTAATATTGTTATAGACTGAAGGTGATATTGTTGTTCTTGAACACATGTAAAATGTACATGCAGAAAAACTGGTAGTGCATATTGCTGCATGAACAGGGAAAGCTCATGGAGCCAAACTATTCAGTTGTCAGTTCATTGAAACAAAATACCAAGTCTGTTCAAATAACTCCTGCAAATTTCTAGGTAAACTTTTTTTCTTTTCAAAAATAAAATAGGTAATGTAATTCTCATGTTTCTTAAATCCCAGGTTTGAAGTGCTGACTTTTCTTCTGCTCTGTTATAATGCTGCCTTAAGCTACATGCCTGCAGTTTCTCTTCAGTCATTGTGTCAGATTTGTTCAAGGTAATTTCTGTAGGTTGACTACACTTAAAATGACATTTTTTAATTGAAATGTAGTCAGTTTCAACTCTTTTTTTTTTTAAAAAAAAGCTTCATGTTCCCAAAAGCATTTGACTTTTTTATTTGTGTTTACAGCTGCATTATTTGCTTTTAAAAATATCTCTTATATAACTTTTGGGTTGAGGTCTCAAAATGGGGAAGCAATGGCCTGGCTTATATGCAGTGCTGTTAAATGGAGAAGTCAAATCAAGGGAACTGTTTTTCATCAAAGTATTTATAGATGTGTTAACTAAACACTCAGAAATGTCTTATAAAATCTTGGTAAATTTTGCATTGCAATCTTACTAAACATATTTGGGATTTGGGTGATGTGCAAGTTGAAACTTTCTGGAAATTGTAGTAGATATTCAAATTAGAAATGCATCCATTCTTGCAGATACTTTGGGTGTTTCCAAAATCTGTCCAAAAAACCAAAACAGAACTCACCTCAGCTTTAATTCCAGTGTCTATTTTCCATCCATTTCTTTTTTCAAAGAGGAAGAACTGGTAGTAAAAAAATCAATTTTGAGATTTTTTTTTTTAAGTGGACTTAAGGCTAAGCAAAATAAATGAGAATGTTCTCATTAAACCCAGAAGCCCAAGAGATATCTAGAAGTCAACTACAACCGCTTTTTGCCAGTCATAGTTCCCAGGTTCCTCACACAAACAAAGCATGGTAATGGATGCCTGTAGGATTCCTGCCTCTTCAGAGGAGGTGAGAGAGCATCGGAGCACTTGACTGTATTTACAAGATATTTGTTGGCTATGCTGGTCTAAAATTTAGGGTAGAGAATATTTAGAAGTTAAGGGTTGTGGGCAGAAATCTGATGCTTATTCTGTTTGGTTATGTTTGGATTGTATTTGGGTTAAGAAATTTTTAAAGAGTTTTCAAAAAAAACAAACCACAAAACCCAAGGAAATTGCCAGTAAATGCAAACAAGTCTGCTTCAAAATGTTGAGTATTTGGATACTGAATTAAACAGTATCTTTATTTTATCTTAGCTCTTCATTCCCTACTGATATTGGCATCCATGTTTCTCTGCTTACTGAAAATCTTGTCTTGACAGCAGTATAGGATTTTAAGGGAATATGTGTCAGAAGACCACAATAGTTTTCAGCATCCTGTTTGGATGTTTTGTTACTGACAAAACTACCAAGAATCTCAAGAATAACTCCTTTAATTGGAGGGCTTGGGCAGTGTTGAATTTAGGTTTGTTTTGAAAGATTTGCTTGAAAGCAATCTACAACGAGTGTGCTTTTTTCTAGTAAGGCTAATTCAATTTTCATCTTTTTTCTAAGGAAGCAAAAGCTTTTAGTACTTTTTATAAGCACCAACTATAAATGTGGCACTTGTAGCACAAAATATTTTGTGCTGATCTGAAGTGTTGTAAATCAAGTTTTTTTTACATTTGGGCATCTTCAGTCCTGAAGTCTCTTTTCATAAGAATATTATGTTACTCTGTAAAGCAAAGCACTTTGCTGATGTCATTCTAGCCTTTTAGAGGAAGTAACTTGATCAGACTACAGCTTTTAAAACTAATCAATACTGGCATTAACAGGGTGTATGTACTAAAGTCTTTTCTATATAATTATCAGTCTCATCATCACATTCCTACTGTGAATTCACTATTTTCTCCCCAAAATACTTTATCCCTATGCAGTAGTATTTAGTAAATGCATAAATATATACATCATAAAAATGCTGGTTTTATGGAAACTGGATGCTCATTTGCTGCTACTGCCACTCCTCAGGCTTTACACAGCACTGAAATGTGTAGTATTTTAGTGGATAAGTGTCATCTTTGAGCCAAACCATATGTAGAAAACTAAACTGTCTGGAACTAAAGTCTTAAGGTCTTTGTTTGGTTTTTAATTGGTTAGTTGAGTTTATTTAAGTAGCCAAAGCAGAACATAAATTGGGATAAAGAAGAAGAAAAAAGTGTAGTGTGTTAGTGGCAAAGTTGGTATTATTAAAATGAGGCTGCTGAAATCTCTATTACAGATATAATTTGGAAGGCACTACAATATAATCTGAATTCAAACATTTCAGAGGAATTTTAAAAGAATTAAAGCTTTCTGAGAGTAAACCTAGTTTATGCTTAGGAAAAGGAAATAATTTGATTAATATTATTAAAGGTCTTTCTAGGCTTGGTCCACCAATAGCCAATGAGTTGAATATTAAACTTTGATTTCCAAAATGTATTGAGTACACAACTTGATGTGGAATTTAGTTGACAACTAAATTTTAAAGCTGGCTTTTAGTGGGACTTTAGAATAGTTTTATGAATAGGACACTTCTGGTCTCTGCTCAAAAACTTGCACACAACTTCCATATTATATGCAATGACACTTTCTGTCTGTAATATTAACTGAGAGTTGCTACATGCCTTTATATCTTTAAATGCTATTAACTTTTTTTTTTGTCCACTCTGCAGCAAGTGCATGCATTCAGAATGACTTCTACTGGTAGTTTTCTTTCATATTCCATTTAGTATAAATTTAACAAGTGTCTCTAAGATGTCTGTATTTTGAAGAATTTGAACTCTGCCAGTAAAGGGCAAACCCTTCCTCCATAGTAAGAAAAAGTCTGCTTCAGCACGGGATTGTTGGTGGATTTCTTCCTGGGGGTCTGGTGTAGATAAAATGTATACTAAACACTTAGATTTGTAGAGCTCTATACAAAGGTGGTTCTACATTATTTACTAATGTCCAATGCATGATTTCTTCAGAATTTGTGTCTGTGGATATCCTCGCCAAAAAGTGAGAAAGTACAACGGAGTCAACAGTAGGATTCCAGTTTCATCTGAATTCATGGTGCAAATGCTAACAGGGATTTATTATGCCTTGTAAGTTGGGGGTTTTATACACATACAAAATTTTAAAATGTCTGCTTAATGCTGATGTCATTTACCCTTTAATAGCCATGTGTGAAGCTTTCTTGTTAACTGAGAGATTAGTAACACAGGAATACTCAAAAGGTGGAGTAATATTAAAACAGTCCTGTCTGAATTTCAGAGTATTTCATAAGTAGCTGATAAATAACTAAGTATGTAACTTTTTAACTGCTCAGGGTAGCCAGTGAAAATAGAACTTTGTCTCCATAGACACTACTTTAGAACAAGTTGTCTAAGTATTAGGCTTACTAGTAGTGAATACACGTAGTTAAACTCCTCTAAACTGAGCTCAAGGAATGCTAAATCTATGAAGGCTATGTGGCCAAGAAGGTTCATCTGTTGATAGACATGCTTATTATATTTATCTTTCTAGTTATAACGGAGAATGGGATCTGGCTCGTAAAGCTATGGATGACATTTTGTATAGAGCACAGCTGGAACTTTATCCAGAACCTCTGCTGGTAGGTGTTGTATTTCAACTTTTTTTTTAGTAGATTTTTTTAGCTGAGGATAACTTCCTGTGAACATGCATGATGTGGCATCACACTAGGGACCTTAATTCCATGAGGTTTATGTGGCTCTGCTTGTGTGAATACCTAGATCTGTAGGTATACACACATGCACGGGTGGTTTTGGTGTACTTAGTTAAACTTCTAAAGAAGTCTTGAAAACTTAGTAACACAGAAGCACTCTGAAGCTCCTGTTAAGTAATAGCCACATCTTTAAGTTGGAAACTTTGTCTTAAGCAATGAGCATTGCTTGTAACTCATGCAAAAAGCTAATGTGCTTTTTTTTATGTTAAACTGGAATTGTACACAATATTCTTTTTGAAGCAATAAGAACCATATGACAAATATTCTAAAATTTGCATTTTCATGTTAAGAACTTAACTGCATCTTTTCTTTTCTAGGTTGCTAATGCAATAAAAGCTTCACTGCCTCAGGGCTCCATGAAATCTAGTAAAGAAGGTACGAGATGCATTCAGGTTGAAATTACACCTACTTCATCCAGAATATCAAGAAATGCTGTGACTAGCATGTCTATCCGAGGGCATAGATGGAAAAGGCATGGTAAGAAACACATTTTGCAATGAATTACTAGCTTTTCATGTGTGTTTTAAATATTGAGAATTTTCTTGTTGGACATCTTCATTGCTAGTTAGCAAACAGCATTTTGAAGGTTTTTATTTTTGTAACTGATAGATGGGAATCTTAATGCAGTTCAGATGAAGTATATTCTTCATTTCCTTAATCATGTTTTTAAAAACAAAACAAAATAAAAACAACCAAAAAAACACACCAAAAAACCTGTTTTGTTAAAGGGAGCTGTACGGAGCTAGAGTCTTTAAAGAGGCTGATGTTCCTGTTTTCTTCTGAGAAATAGTGGGGTTCTTTATTGCAGAATCTCATCTGTCTGAGATTATTTAAATAAGAATAGGATTTAAAGGTAGAAGGATATTAGGTGTTGGGTTTGTGGCTTTACCCCAGCCAGCAACTTTGCACCACACAACCATTCACTCAGATCTCCCCAGTGATGTGGAGGGAATCGGAAGAGTAGAAGTGAGAGAATTCCTGGGCTGACAGAAAGACATTTTAATAGGTAAAGCAAAAGCTGTGCATGCAAGCAAAACAAAACAAAGAATTCAGTCACAGTTTCCCATTGACAGGCAGGGGTTCAACCATCTTCAAGAAAGCAGGGCTCAATCACACTGAACAGTTCCTGGGAAAGACATAAACCATCACTCTGAATGTTTCCCCCTTCCTTCTTTTCCCCCCAGCTTTTATTGTTGATCATGAGGTCATGTGGTATGGAATATCCCTTTGGTCAGTTGGGGTAAGCTGTCCCAGCTGTGTCCCCTCCTATCTTCTTGTGCACCCTCAGCCTGCTTGCTGGTGGGATGGTGAGAGGCAGAAAAGGCCCTGACTCTGTCTAAGCACTGCTCAGCAATAACAAAACCATCTGTATGATCTATACTGCTTTCAGCACAAATTCAAAACATAGCCCCATGCTGCCTACTGTGGAGAAAATGAACTCTTAACACAGCCAAAACCAGCACCTTTGGGCAAAGTAATATGAGGGTTTTCATGAAGTAGAACACAGGTCTGAGCTGAGAAGTAGAAAAAGAGTGGTTCTAAATGTACTGCAAAATGAGAAACATTATATTCCACTTCTTCTGCCATCTTCAGATAAGGGAAGAGCCACTGGAGCAGCTACCAAAATTTGCCGAGGCGTGTTCTGCTGTCGTCGTAGTTCTGATGGCAGGCTAAGTGAGTGAGTGTAGACAAGAGGGCTCCTATAATAGATTCAATAAAGATTTTGAAGTAGCATCATAAAATTTTTTGTCTGTGTACTATATGAGCTTTTGTAGCATATGTACAATCTGGTTAGAAAAATCAAGTTACTTGTAAAGGACTGAGAGGTGAGTCAGGTCAGTATTAAGAAAATTATTTATAAAAATGCTGGTAGAAGATGTCTTTAATGACAGAGATTATACTCACTCTGGTGAGTGAGTATTATACAGGTGGCTGTAGTACCAATTGTAGGCTTACAGAGAGAGTGGAGGGCAAAGTTAAAACAACCAAATTTATTTTCAATTGATTTAAAACTACTAAAAATATCAGACAAGTGTGAGGAGCAAAACATTAGTGTCTTTAACTTGAGTGAGGTCCAGTAGCAAGTCATTACTGAAATCTCAAAACTATTTATGACCATTTTAGTTTTTATGATTTAATTTTCTTTCTTTAGGCTTATGGTTGTTAAGGAGAGGTTATTTACCAAGTGGAGGAAAACTGTATGATATCTCAGCTTATAAATGGACAAATGCCCACTGAGGCTTGGCAATTTTGTCAAC
This sequence comes from Calypte anna, assembly GCF_003957555.1. NCBI lineage: Eukaryota > Metazoa > Chordata > Aves > Apodiformes > Trochilidae > Calypte > Calypte anna. The sequence goes on along the minus strand of NC_044245.1, from coordinate 32,249,065 downwards.
TATTATTTTTGAGTGGTTCTGATGCTTGTTCAAATGAGGTAGTGGAGGAGGATGATAGATGAGGGATACTGGATTCTAGTTCATTCACAATTATTGGAACTGCATTAAAACAAAGATGCATTTTGTCTTTGTTTACAGAAAAAAAGAAAAGAAATTAAAATGTTACATAATCAGTATAGGAAACACCCTTGTAAGAAAGCAAAATTTTCAGCAAAATCTAGAAGTTTTTACAATTATTGCCTTCATGCAGAGGGTGATACTTGGTCAAGTTCAAGAAGAAATGGGTGAGACAAATATGGCCTTCACCAGATAACAGTAAATGAGAATAATAGAAGGATTAATAGGAATGGGGAATGCTGTGTTTTATATGAGTCTCAAAGCAGGAAGAGTGATAATCTAGTTAGTTTGACCCAAGTGAATAGTAGCCAGTGTTTAGGGATGAGGATTAAGAGATCAAGGATTTAAAAAAAAACAAACCAACTTTGCAACATTTTGCATACATTATTGGGAAAATTTTGGATTTGCCTCTGTAGTATAGGATTTAATGAAGAGAATAATTTGGTGGAGGGAAACTTGTTTAGCAGTTTACACAAACACTTGGAAATTTGAAGGCTATGTAAACATCAGGCTAGCTTAAAGGTCAAAACTGAGTCTATGATGTCTTTGGCTGTTCTGCAGTTGTTTTGTTTTAAATGGTAAATATTCTGTGCCTGTAGACCCATGCATATGATCCTGCACGTGATTTGAGGCAATCCCAACCACAAAAATAGTGGCTGGGCAGAGAATGGATGAGAGCAGCCCTGAGGAGGAGCTGGTTGATGAGAAGCTCAACATAAGCCGACAATGTATGCGTGCAGCCCAGAAAGCCAACTGTATCCTGGGCTGCATCAAAAGAAGTGTGACCAGCAGATTAAGGGAAGGGGTTCTCCCCCTCTACCCTGCTCTGATGAGACCCCACCTGCAGTACTGCATCCAGCTTTGAGGCTCCCATCCTAAGAAAGGTGTGGAGCTCTTGGAGCAAGTCCAGAGGAGGGCCACGAAGATGCTCAGAGGGCTGAAGCCACCTCTCCTATGAAGACAGGCTGAGAGAGTTGGGGTGGTTCAGCCTGGAGAAGAGGAAACTCACAGGAGACCTTAGAGCTGCCTTTCAGTACCTGAAGAGGCCTACAGGAGAGCTGGGGAGGGACTTGTTACAAGGGAATGTGGTGATAGGATGAGGGGTAATGGTTTCAAACTGAAAGAGAGTAGATCAAGATATTAGGAAAAAAATCTGAATTGTGAGAGTATTGCTGGCACAGGCTGCCCAGGCATGTTGTGGCTGCCGCCTCCCTGGAAGTGTTCAAGGCCAGGTTGGATGGGGCTTGGAGCAACCTGGTCCAGTGGGAGGTGTCTGTGTTGGTGGCATGGGGGGCTGGAAGTGGGTTGATCTACATGTTCCCTTCCAATCCAAACCATTCGATGGTTCTATTTACTGCTTCAGCCACTCTTTAAAAAAAATTCATTATAAAATACTAGCAAAATTGTTGTTCGGGTCTTGGAAAAGCCTTCTTAAAGTCAGAATTGATGATCTGATTTCAAAATTCCTAGTAACATAATTCAGTGTCCCACAATTCTCAATGAAAAAAAGGGAATAGATCTTCAGGGTCAGCATACGGAAAGAATAATGAAGCTTGTGCCTACAGATGCTTGTTTGAATTAAAAGGAATACTGGAATTGGTAGAAATTAGATGGCAAACCTTGTATCTCCTGACCATTATTTTCTCTCCCATGATATGAGGGGGAAAAATATATTTGATGGTTACATTTTTATGCTTCAATATAATAAAAGCTAGTTATGCAAATGCATTAGGAAGCTGGAGGAGACAGCTGAGAGGTAGTTTGATCTTGCATAATGTGGACCAGAAGACCTGATGAAGCAAAAATATCCCTTGGCGAAGCAAGGGCCACAATTGTCAAACACTCGCTATTTGTGTAAAAATAAATAAAAGAATTACAGCAAATCACACTTCCAGCTGAGAAGCATTTTATTTTTTAATCTTTTAACAAGTTCAGTTTAGTATAGAATTTTTCAGACGTTAAAACTTGCTACCTTTGCTACAACTCTGGAGTGAAATCAGTTTTGAAAAATGGTCAATGATGTAACGTTTAATCTTGATACTGAACCCTGTTCCTTGTTCATTAGAACTGTTACTTAGAAGGACTTTTAAAAAATCTAATTGGTATTGTCAGTTTGGACTTCTAAGGTAGGTACTTTAGAGGTACTAAAGGTAAAATGCAAAATGAGTCCATCTAATTACAAATAGATAGTATTTATCATCAGTTGTTAATAGCTACTACTTACTAACAAATTATTTAGTGCTATTGAATTGGATGGCTTTTTTTCTTCTCCAGGTCATCTAAATGCAGTTTTGCAAGGTTGTCAAGCTAGTGCTGATAAAGCAATCCTGAATATTTTTAAAAAGACCTTCAGATACTGAGGATACTTCAAACACTGTGCAGCTAACAGGTCACTAGGATTGTAGTTTATAAATACTTGGAATTTCTGTGAAGTTTCAACTCTCATTCTTATTTTAGACTTTTTTTCTTAATAAGAGTTCATCCTTCTTAAACCTGTCTTCATCTAATGTAGACAGGCATCCTTTGGCTGGGATTTGTTTTAACAGGACCTTGTAGGAACTATAACATTCTTTTCACTAAGTATCATTATTAAATTGCTTGTGCTTAAACAGCCACCATTCCTGGATTTTGAGAAGCAATGGAGTTTTCTGTTTGCATAGGGACTTTGTTATGTCTACTGGAATCTTTGTCTTGAAACAATTTTCAAGGCTGAGTACTTGTATATCTGCTGTTGGTCACTTAGCCAGATAAAAATCTAAGTACCAAGCTTTATTGGACTTAGCCTTAATTTCTTGTTTTGGGTTTTTTTTTTAATCAGTGCTGCAGAATTTTGCAGAATATTGTGATGCTTCCCCCCACCCCCAGCTTAATCCTTGTTTAATCAACTGAATTTAGTAACTGACTTGTGTGACAAAAGTAAGTTTATTGCTAACTAATTTGGTTTTAAGCTCATATAAGAAGCTCAGGCTAAGGAGATGAGCATGTATGGTATATTATTAGAAGGTGGCAAAAACTGCAGCAAAACTACCTGGGTTTTAGCTGAGTAAATTGAGTTCAGTAACTGGATAATTTTGCTACTGTAAATATTTCTGTTGTTGAAAATAATTCTTTGAAATGGAGGAAGAAAATGGAAGTCAATGGGTGCTTGAATTTACTTGTTTGTTTCACTGTTCGTTTCCACTGTGCAGCATCATGACATTGTGTGTGTAGAACTTCTAGTCTTGAATGATAACACATAAAGTTGATATGCCATTTAATTGTAAAAATAAGTTTCACTTAAGTATGGCGATGCAGAGAATATAGTCATTAAAGTGAATTGTGGAGAGTTCTTTGTTCTCTGGATATTTGCTTCATGATCTTCAGAAATTTCAGTTTTGAAGGATTAAGCATAGGACTTTCAAGTATGTGGTTACAGGCCAATAATTGGAAAAATAAAACCTGCAGTTTAAAAATAAAGCAAAATTCCATACTTGCTAATGTTGCTAATTAACAAAAGGTTAATATGTGAACATTTGCTTTAATTCATAATGCTTTAGTCATCTATATCTATTGGCTTTTGTTTCATGTTTTGTTTCAGACATCTTTTGTTTGTGTTTTGTTGTTTTTTTTTCTTATCCATCTTTAATTCTAGAACAACCAGAGAATGGTAATGATGCTACTGAATTGGGCAACTTTATCATACCTGAGATTAGTGTCACAAGTGTGGCTGGAGAGAGGACCGGGAATGGGGAAAAGAGCAGAGCACTAGCAGAGAATGATGTTCAGCATTTACAGGGAGTACAGGAAACAGCTGCAGACCCTAGAACTGACAGCAAAGGCATGCCAGAAATCAGGAGGCAAAAATCTGTAAGAAAAATGATGGAGGATGGAATAAACTCATCTGGCAGAGTGCAGTTTTAGCAGAACACTTGTAGCTGCCCTCTAAGGTACCACTGTTGATTGAAAGGGTCACTGCTGCATGTTTGGAGAATTAAAGTATGCAGTTAATATATTTGCATGTGTAATAATACAAATGCATGTATTTCACACAGCTTGGTGCCACACAATGGTGACACACAAGTAGACTGATTTATTAATCTGGAGAAAATATACTATGAAACTTGACATATCTTTGAGTTTAAGCACATTTATTTGGTTTACAAATTCCATTTATGACTGGCATGAAGAATCCATCAAAATGGATGTGAAAAGTACCTCAGATTTCCCCAATTCCACCTTTTGTGGTATACTGGAGATCTCATGTTGTGCTTGAGTTTCCAACTCATACCACCAGACCTATGATGCAGAAAGTGACCTTTCAGTCTTAAAGCATTCTTGGGTTGCTAAACATGCAGGAGCCATATTGGGTGTCCTGAGGCATTTTCTATACCCTTATAATTAACATGCTTTGCAAAATCACATACTGGAGCACTTGCTCAAAACAAAATTTATATTTTGTTCTGTGTGGTATCTTCTAAGTTTCTAATCTCCTGCATGAATTAACAAGACTGCATTTTGTTCCCAAAATCACAGCAAAATGAGATTGTGGGCATGCTTTTTGATCTAGTTAGTGCAGCACTATATGCTGTAACTTTTTATTTTAATTCCCAAATGTAATAGAATAGGTAAGTTTTGTTTCTTGGTTTTGTTTTCTGTTCCCTGTTCTGTTGCTTTATGGCTTCATGCTTGTAAATATCAAAATCTAGAAATAGATAAAATCAATAAATGTGAGAAGGTCAGTTGCTAATTCTTTTTTTCTTTCTCTATCATGCAGGTAATACCGATCTAGCAAATCAAGAAGATCTGATAGAAGTATCTGAAACTGATGAAGGGTTTTACTCCAGGGCTACTTCTAATACAAGTCAGTCTGCCCTCTCTAGCAGCAGCAACACGAGCAGTAAGAACCTTTTAGGGAAGAGCCAGCGAAGGTCTGGAGGAAGCAAGACTGGAGGAAAAGAAAAAGAAGGAGAAACCTGCAGAGAACACTTGTCAAGAAAACAAACTCAGAGAGCTATGAGTGAGAATCTAGAGCTTGTCTCTCTGAAGAGACTGACACTGACAACTAGCCAGTCCCTGCCTAAACCTGGTAGCCATAGTCTGGCCAGAACAACCACTACTGTGTTTAGTAAATCCTTTGAACAGGTCAGTGGTGTCTCAGTTCCAAATAATCGTGGTGGTGTGGCTGGTACAGAGGCAAACAGGTTTTCAGCTTGTAGTCTTCAGGAAGAAAAACTGATATATGGAACAGAGAGAGCAGATCTTCCAGTTTTAAGTAAACAACCTAATCAGCAACGACCTCCTAGTATTAGCATAACTTTGTCAACAGATTGATGCTATAAAATTGGCAAATATGAAAAATAAAATTTGGAGGGTTGGTACATGGGCACATTAAGCTCCTTAATGTGCTATACATTACTTTCTTAAACCTCAAGCCCATAAAGTCTCACATTTGACAGAAGTAGTGGATAGACAACAGTTAGTTATTTTGCAGTAGCTCCTTGTAGCTTGGGAAGTCACTCTTTGACTTACTCTATTTATACTCCTATTTGCAGATGCCTTCATATGAAGTTCATGGCTTTCACCAAGATAACAAACATTGATCGTTGTCTAGCAACTGACCAAGTCGTGTAGCTTTTTACAAATACACAGTATGGGAAAAAATAGTCTCTTTTTCAGATTCTACTTTTCACTACCACTTGGCATAGGCAAAACTGCAAGTACTTCTTTTATGTAAGAGGAGTCTCAGTATGGGCATGAAATTTTGGAACAGCATTGTAAGGACATAAGCACTCTGGTGTCTTAGCCATGGCAAAGCTGTGATTACACATAGGGTTAAAACTAGAGGCATCAGTTCAGGATTTGATAAGGCATTTTTGTAATGGTAGTACATGTTGCAGTCTTAGTTCTGTATGCTGAATGAGTCTGAATTATGGATGCATTTTGTTTTTTGTATATGCCTTTGAAATTGGGCCAAAAGCCATATAGCAACAGTACCTGTGGATGGGAGCTGGTATCACTATATGTCACTCTTTAGACTTCAAAAATATGTGACAGACTTTCTTTCAGATTCTCAAATATCAGGCACAAAGCTATTAATTGAAATGTCACTGTCATTGCTATTTTTATTATTTTGGGGGAAGAGATGTGCTTATGTAACAATGCTACATAGGAAATAAGGTATGAGCCCTTTGCACTGAATCAAACAAATCAGGAAGTGTGAATATGTTTAACACAAACTTCTTACTTGAGACTATGAGACTACTACCAAAGGATGTGTACTTTTGGTAACATGCAAGCACAAAGGAGAATAATAATGTAAATATAACTAGCACTGTAATTGCTAGGTTTTTGTATCTAGTATTTTTCTAGTTTGAAATTCTAAAACAGCCTGTGGAAGGTTACCTAACCTCCATTGGTGACCTTGTGTGATACCAACTTTTATAATGTTAAGATTTTAATTAAAAATGGACATTAAAACTGCTTATGCAGAAATTTGGAGAAGCAGTAGGTGACAAAGCACTCCAGCAGCTGTGTGTAGCTGATAAACAGATAATGTTATTATGAGTTGAGAAACAGGATGAAGATATAAGTCATTGTCCTTTCCAGCTGTCCAGATTTCTGCAGCTAGCAACCCCTGAATTTCAAGAACCTGGTAACAGAACAAACAAAAATTCTGGTAGACTTCCCTGTTTGCCTGGAGATTAGTTTAGATAGCTCTTTTTGACTTCAGACTGAAGCACAAGTAACTTTTTAGCAGCTAATGTTATTCAGGTTTATAGTAATTAATAAGATAATTAATAAAAAGAAATGAGGAGACATAGTTGTTAAAGACAGGTAATTCTGGGACTGCAGACTAGATGTGTACTGTTCTGAATGTTCACCAAAGTATCTGAAATAGCTGCAGCAGTCTGCACACATTTGTCTTCACCTCAGAGCTTGAGTTTAAAATAAGTAAGCCACTTTCTCATGTTTTTCAGTTTGTGTGACATGCCTGTTCTAGTAATACCACCTTTTAGAGTAGTGTTGTCTTAGTTGTACATAAAAACTTAACATTCCTAATGTATAAGGTACAAGATAGTCTTGTTAAGTGTTTAATACTTCAACCAGTGAAATAAACTGGTTCTTTGAAGTTGTATGGCTTTGTAAATACTTTGTACAGTCAAAAATTTTGCCTCTTTTTTTACCAATTTTTCTGCAATATCCATAGCCCATTTTTTCAGAGCAATGCACGTGCAGCCACAGGGTTAGGCAGTTGGTAGCAGACATTGTCTAGCACTGCACATACTGAATGCAGAGCTCTTCCTTTCCTTGAAGTTTGCTCTTTTACAAAGAAGTAAACCACAGAACTTAGAGCTGCCTCCTGATCTGCTCTTGCACTGCAGCATTTGAAAATATTTGGAAACACTTTACAGTAATTTCAATGGAAATGTGAAGTAGAATAGAAAAATAAAATTGCAATTGACCAATGTTTGTGGTGACAGAATTAACTGTGAGTTAGTGATAAGGGACTAGAATTTTACGGTAATTATACTGCTTCTGATTTGTTTCATTTAGATCATGATTGTTATCTCCACAGCAAGCACTCTTTCAAGGTGGGTGTTGGTATAAAAGATGTTCATTATACTGGGAAGATTTAGTCACTTTTTATGCTATAAATAGCTAGAATTTTGAAAGAACTAAAATGTAGATATGTAACATAATGTTTACAATACTGTTGGCTCCAAGTCAAACAGTATTAAGCAAAGTTAGTTTATCCTTTTATTTTATCCAACTAATTATTCTAACTGGTCTGGCTTGAGCCCGAGACATTGGCTTACATTGGTATCACTGAAATTACATAAAGCTTCATATTTTTTGAAAAAATTATAAAAAGGGAAAGGTTCTTGGTATGGAAGGCTACTGCTCATATACATATGTGGCTTCAATCTGTGTATTGGTCTCTGGAGCAACTTCAACAATGAGTGTGCTTTTGTGAATTGATGTCACACCTTGATACTGATTGAATCTAGAGAACTTCTTCTCTGATTTCAGTAATAAAACCTTCAGTTGTGTTTATTTCTATTAAAAATGGAAAAGAAAAAAAGGATGGGGGAGAGGGAGGGCAGAATAATTTGTTGTCCAGGTATCCATGATACAGGACTGGAGGGTAAGGGGAAGTAGGGCAGGAAGGAAATAGATTCTTTTAACAGTATTTTTAAAATTGTCAGGCTCTTGGGCTTTGATCGCTTTAGACTGATGAATTAAAAATGGGTATTAAAGTAGTGGTCTGCTGACAGTGCAAGGAAAACCTGTTAAAACATCCCATATTGTAGTCTACTCTTGAGTGGGTAGTTCTGATGAATACACTCCAGACATCATACGTGGCTGCAACATTCTGCAGAGAAAATGTTATGGAGGAGTGAATCATCACAAATTATAAGAGAAGCTGTTCTAATGCTGACATTTATAACTGACCTTGCTGTTTAAATCAAGGGATGCTATCTCAAATGATGGCTTTGAACACCAGTGTTTGCAAAATTGTTAAAAAGGGGAAGAATTATTTTTATGAGAAACTGTAACACTTGTGCAAAAAGTGTATGGTCTCTGTCCACTTCCTGTAGGGTTGCAATTATTTTTCTGAAGGGAGTGAAATCTCCCTGAACCTGCCTTGAATGCCTGATGGATTTGGCAGGTACTGAAATGTATAGCTGTTTTAGCCACACTTCTCTCTAAGGAGCCGTCTGCTGATTTCTATGAGGTTTCTAGAAAATTCTAATTTAATTATGTCTGATATATTTTGTCAGTGTTTGAGGCTTACAGTGCAATTTATAGGTGTGTGATATATTGCCTTTTGTATAATACCTTTAAGACTAGATGTGTACATTTCTTAATACCAAAGTGTGTTGAGTAGCTGTATCAGTCTATAGATGTCTCTCTTCACCTGAGAACCTGAGTTTAAATGAATGTGCCACACTTTCTTTAGTTCATTGTGTGACACTGTCCTGTGTTACAGTAATGCAGTATTTCACCTTTTTTTTAAGTTGTGTTCTCTTGATTGTACATTAAAATTTAACATTTGTAATGTATAAACTACAGGATTGTCTTGTTTAGTGTTTAATAATTTGGGCAGTAAAATAAAAATCTTCTTTTTTTGAAGTTGTATGATTTTTTAAATACTTGTGCGGCAGACTCTGCAGGATTTGTTGAAAAACACATGAGACAGCAATGTATTTGTTCAGTTTTCTTAACACACATCCAGAAGTCAGAGTAGTGTTGACCACATTACTTGAAATATGCTGAATACCTGTTTTACAGAACATACACTCTGCAAATGCAGCCCTGTCAGGTGAGACATCCTGGGTGAACCACTTGGCTAAGAAACACTGACAGGTGAGAAGTGGAAGCAGATGAGTAGTGAACTGGCTGATGGCAGAAGTAGATGACTGTCCTGTCAGTAATTTGCATGTTGGCAAACTAGTGCTGTGTTTTGCTGGTTAAAATATAACAATGGTTTGATATACAGCCATTGTCTGCAATGTGTCTTTATTGTTGTTGTCCCCAGGGACAGGACTTGGTGTCATCCTTTAAACTTGAGAAATTTATGTGCTGGCTCTTGTCTCCTGCCCGTTCATGTCCCTGTGAGTGGCAGCACCCCCCTGGGGTATCAGGCTCTCCTGGTTTTGTTATCTGCAAGCATGCTGAAGGTGAACTCTGTCCCATCACTCATCTTCATTAATGATTCTAAGCTATCCTGGCCCAGGTATTGCCTCTGAGCACCCCACTGCAGTGTCCAGCTGGGATTTATGCCACTGGTCACAGCCCTTTGAGGCAACTTTCTGTGCTCAGAGACCTCTGATTCCTGACTTTCTCTTGCTGGTAACAGAAACAAAGGCAGCAGTGTGTACCTTGGCTTTTTTCATATTCTTTGTCACCCAATCCTCTTGCCCATGCAGCTGGGGAGTCCTGTTTACCCTCAGTCTTCCAGCTGTCGATGATGTTTCTGCCGAAACCTTTCCTTGCCCTTCACCTCCCTTGCTAGATTCCACTTCAATTGGGCTTTGGTTTTCCTAATCCCACCAGTGTGCTTGGATAGCATCTATAATCCCCCTAGGTTCCCTGCTCTGGCTTCCACCTCTTGCTTGCTTCTTTTTCATGTCTAAGTCGGAAGCTCCTTGTTCATACATCCAGGTCCACTGCCTCTGCTTCATCTCCTGTTTGTTGGAATGGACCATTCCTGATCCTGGAGGAGATGGTTCTCAAAAACAAACCACCTCTCCTGGATCCCTTTTCTCTCAGGGATGGGCTCCCATGGACATCTATGGAGAAGGTTCCCTATGCAAGGCAAGTTTTCTTCTGTAGATCCAGAGGTGTGATTCTGTGTTTTGTTCCAAGGTCTTTCCCATTACAAATGTAGTCTCTGATCCAATGCTGTAGAGAAACCTGGATGAATGGAAGAACTGTAGTAGGTGGCAGCACTGGGATATCTTGCTCTGCATTTTTTGGTTGGGTTATGTTTTTGTGGGTTTTGGGTTTCTTTCCTTTTTGGTTTTTTTTAAGTGTCAATCTTTAACTGTCTCTTTTGAATGGGCAAGACTCAATTCTCATGCATATAAATGGATGAGAAGGAAAGCTCATTCCCAACACTTCACTTGAGCAAGTTATCTTTCCCAAAAAGTCAAAGTTAGACCTGATTGTCTTGCTGTGTGTAAGGTTTGCTGTTTCAGTTACAGTGGGGTAAAGGCAGTGCTGGGAGTGGGCTCTGACATGGTTTCAGGCCTGGATTGTTACTGAATAATGAAAAGACAATGATGCTGGAGGCCTCAGGTTCGAGACTCCTCAAAGCCTCACCCTGACAGCGATGAGCTCTAGTAGAGCAATAAAGGTAGTGCAGTGCTGAAAGCAGCACTTAAAGCCAAGCATGCTGAGATTGTGAGTTCCAGTGTGAGCTGAGCCTGTCACTCAGGCCTCACCTTTTATTGGCCCCCTGGTCCTGCTCATGCGCAGTGGGGGCCTGCCCTAATCAGGCACAGGTGGGCTTGACACAGGCTCATGCTCACTCCCTGGCAATTAGTGGCACCTGGTTGCCTCATTTCACTACACAATGTAAATTTAAATACCTCCTCTCTTCCCACAATATGGTAGGGAGTGCAAAAGAAAATAATGCTACCCCAAAATAATGGAGGATGAGAGTACCTGAGAGCCTGCTGGACAAATCACAGTGAGAGGGATGTTGGGTGGTTATGCAAACAATTGGTAGCCAGTGACATTTGTTTCTACAGACTTTCCAGCTTGTTGGTTGCACTGAGTTTGTAAAAGTTATAATTCATACTTTGTGTTAACCTAGCTCTGTATTAAAGATCACTTCAGCATGGTGGTTTGCTCCCAGCCCACAGCTGTCAGGTAATAACTACATCTGCTGACTCGGGATAGTGGGAAAAGTGTCACTGTGACTCCAGAAGCCTCTCTGAAACAAACCTTTACATTGCTCAGTACTCGCTTCAGTAACTTGATTCCCCAAATGAGATTGTGTTTAATCACCTGCTACTCTAAATGTGCTGGGATGATACTGAGATTTAATGGTGTGGAAAGACTTGTGGAAGTTAGTCTGAGTCACGCTGTACTTCTGACAAGCTACTTGGGTGTTGTTATTGTCATGAATTCTGACTCATACTGGCAGTTCTCTGTATAAAGGTGCTTGGTCTGCATTGTGATGGTAGTGTGAGAGGACAGGTTTCAGAGGAGGTGAGAAGAAACATCAGCTTTTGCCTCCTCAAGACACAACAGAGTAAATGAAGGAGTGTCGGGTACTGGCAGAGGAAGTCCTTAGTGTGGATGTGATTTTTCTGCAATGCAGATACTGACCCAAAGTACTGAATGAACATTCAGCACTTCTTGTGAAAAAGGTCCGTTGTTTGCATAGGAAACCTGAATATCATCTGAGATTCCTATCAAAGTGGGAACAGAACAGTGACTCATTTAAAACATACAGAAAAATGTGTGTCTATATATTTATACATATATACACATACGTATGGTTTCCTCTTCAATTAGTCAAGGTTTGGAGGTTGTAAAACTGTTGAGGAGATTGTTGGAGTTGGCAAAGACTTGGACAAGTACTGATGTCAATGACCCGAGATACCATCTAAGATAAACATAGCCAGTGACTACAAAGTTGCTCTGTCACTGATGTGTTCTCCTTGTGGTACTATTGCTAAGGGCAAATTAATTTGCATATAAATGGTACAGGGTCCTGTATGTATTCCTTGTATTTTCTTCTTAAATCACAGTAATTTTTTGTTGTTGTTGTTGTTAAAATGAAACATGGTTTCGTTCTTGTCAATTACCAGCAGTTCAGACCTTGCTAATAATTTGGATTGAATGATTGGGATACTGTACTATACAATAACATTTCAGCATCAAGCATAATCCAAATGATAACAAATGTCAGCTTTCTGCAGGCTGACCTTCTAAAATGTTGGTGTTTGAGAAATCTCTTATCGTAAATCACAAAATGGAAAGACTTTTGGAAGGCACCAGCATGATTTTTTTCAAGAAGACTCTTTACCTTTTACTTCATTGGTATTTATTTTCTTCATTTCAGCCATTTATGCAAACCAATCCAACAGCTCTTTTTGGACCCCTCCCTGTATTGACTGGAGAAACATAGAGGCACTGTCAAACTGAGCTGGCACATCCTGAGACAGGGAGATCCTCTGACACTCAAAGTGTTCATTCCATCTCTCACTTGTTTCTCATCCTGAACAACTGGCTTTGCATGGCTGCCGTGTTACTGCTTCCTACTGAACTGAATCCCTTCTTGCTGCATAAAGTCAAAATAAGCTTTAGCACAGCATCAATCATTTCAGCAAAGCTCTGAATGTCAGCAGCTGTGTGATTTTTATTAAAGGCTTTACAAGCAGCCAGATGTCTAGGAAGAACAGATCAGGTTTAATAGTTCTGCCAGGATGTAAGGATCAGCTTGAAATAATGGGGACAGGTACTGGGAGCTGCAGTTCAAACTGTGTCTGTTCAGATTATTTGAGTAATCATGAAATAGTTGCATTTTTAAATGTCTAAAGCAGGGAAGAATGAAAGAGCCAGAGCACAAATCTTTTTATAGCGTTCCTGTTTCTGCCATTTTTGCTTCAGGATCACACTTGAAAGTATGGAATAGCTTTAGCAGCTTTTGGATTTTAAAGTGGAATAGAATCAAGGAAGTAAAGCATCCATATAACTATAAGATACCTGTTCAGGTCTAGCTGAATCCTCTGACACATCTCAGGCTTTTTTCTTAACTACTCTGCCTGGGAAGGAGCTTCTTGATTCCCTTGCTGACCATGTGAAATTCATTACTGAACTTCTTTGGTTATCCATGCAAACTTACTTTTTCCATCTACCAGTGTAGGAAGCAATGTAAGAAAGGCATTGTCCTTGAATTCTGCATGAACCTGAATGTGTTTCAGGTGTTCAGATTTTCCCCAGCTCAGTGCAGGGCCAAGGAGAGATTTTCATGGCTATTTTTGTCTTTGCACAAGACAGGTTTCCTGCCAAATTTCTCATGCATTACAGTGCTGCCAGCCTTGAACTGAGGCATTCGTATGCCACCAGTTCTACAGGTGGCCACAGGAGTGAGGGCGGAGACCAGTGCAATCTGGAGCTTTTCTGGTATTTTTCCTCCGTGGTGAGGAACAGCAAGAGGCCAGATACATCTCCCAAAGCACCAGGAGGGGAGGCAATTGCAGAAGTCTCAGACTAGACACTGCATTAAGTCCAAGCAAGACTTCAGCTGCCAGTCCCCTGGAAACACTGCGATCCAGATTCTAAAGGGTTTAGCCAATTGCTTTGGCATTTTACCCAAAACAAAACATCTTCATGGGCAAATAAGTTAAAGAAATCTCTGGGAAATAGATTTCTCTGGATTCTCACACTGTATGATCCATCTTTTCCTTAAAGCCTGGCATGCATGGCACAGACTGCAGCATGATACCTGCTTTCTGTTCTCAATGTATGACAGTGATTTTGCTCCTTAGGAGCAGTATTGGGGGAAAAAAAACCCCACCAAGCATGTGATGCTTGCAAGCACAAAGGGTTTTGCTGAATTCTGATAATAGTGAGATGAGTAACTCCTTGAATATGTCAATAAAATTAGCTACTAAGTAGATCCACTTATAAAGGCATTTGATGCCATAATTTAATTTCAGGCAGAAAAAGCAACGCCTTAGGTGGAAGAATCTTTATTCCACCTTGAGATACTGAACAGCCTTAATATGCCTTGACTTTCAGCACCACATTCATAATCCCTGTAATTATTCCTTCCTACTACAATAAGAGCAGGCACTGTGCAGCACGAGTACTGAGGGCTGGTTTTGTTTCACGCTTGAAAGGAGGAACACGTATAAAGCGCACTTTGTGCTAAGCTGTGGGAAAAGAGGTGAATGGGGAGGCTAAACCAGAAGCTTTAAAAGCAGTTCAGAAGGTCTCACACACTTCCTCTCTGCCTGTCTCTGTGTAGGCAGTTTTGAAAGAATGAAGAAACTCACAAAATGAGAGGCATAAAGCTGAGAGCTTACTAGAGATGGGGTGGTGTCCTCCAAGGACAGCCATCTTCCCCCCAGGCAGGGTTTGTGCCACCAGTGTTCTGCCTCTGCTAAAAACTTCTGTCTTTGTTTCCTTCTTGGAGAGGAGTGTGAGTGCTTGCACTACCACAGTAAAAAATACAGGACACCTATTGCTACAGCAGAAGGGCATTTCTGAACAGGCAGAACTGGCAGCTGTTGTCTGTTCCATAGGTTTAAGCATTGATGATTTTCTACTCATGTTTTGGTGTCAAGAAGTATGTGACTGGTACCTGAGGCTAAAGTATCAGGAATTAATTCAGTGTGTCTGTCAGAGGGTTAAACAAAAGGATGAGAGACAGTGAGTGAGGTGAAGAATTTTTTGCTTTCTTAAAGGGAGTGGCCACTGGGTTGGCTATTGGGGTGCCCCTTAAACTGGAGAAAACAACAGCATTAAGAAGACTTGGTGAATGTACTGCCCCTCAGCAGGGTACCTGAGGATGTTTATGGAAGAGACAATGCAAAGGCTGCAGCCCTTGTTCAGATCTAACTTTACAAAGTATGAAGGAGAATTTCATAAGGTGGAGGGCTGGAAGCTGTGAAGACATCTGATGACTGGCAAATACCAATCAAAGAGGGGAATGAGATTCCCAAGGTACATGAAAACAGCAGGTCTGGCATGATGGAGGAGCAAGGCTGCCCATGTGGTGTGTAGTAACTGATCTGACCACCCTGAGCAAGGACAAGCTACAGATCTGACTCTACAAGAGATCCTAATTTAAAAAAAAAAAAAAAAAAAAAAGTCAACTGTCTCACTGGCTTGGACAGAGTGATGTAACTTAGAATGTGTCTTTTTTTTTTTTTTTCAGTAATGCAAGTGATTCTGCCCCTGTACTCAGCACTGGTGAGGCCACACCTCCAGTCCTGTGTCCAGTTCTGGGCCCCCCAGTTTAGGAAGGATATCGAGGTCCTGGAGCAGGTCCAAAGGAGGGCAACCAGGCTGGTGAAGGGACTTGAGCAGAGACCCTATGAGGAGAGGCTGAGGGAGCTGGGGCTGTTCAGCCTGGAGAAGAGGAGGCTCAGGGGAGACCTCATCGCTCTCTACAACTCCCTGAAAGGAGGGTGTAGCCAGGTGGGGGTTGGTCTCTTTTGCCAGACGACTTTCAACAAAACAAGAGGGCATGGTCTTAAGTTGTGCCAGGGGAAGTTTAGGTTAGATATTAGAAAGAATTTCTTTATGGAGAGGGTGATCAAGCATTGGAATGGGCTGCCCAGGGAAGTAGTGGATTCTCCGTCCCTGGAGATACTTAAAAAGAGACTGGATGTGGCACTCAGTGCCATGGTCTAGCAACCGCAATGGTGGTTCAAGGGTTGGACTCGATGATCTCTGAGGTCCCTTCCAACCCAGCCAATTCTACGATTCTATGATTCTAAGGAGTTTGTATAACAAGACTCACAGACCACGCATGCTACAGCAGTATGTGAAAACCTTTGCTATAGAAAAAATACCCAGAAGCAACTTTTGTAAGTGGAGTATGAGTATGAAGAGATCAGTGGGACTAAGAACAGGCTTAGCTTAAGGTACAGTTGGTGAAGTGCAGAATGTGAAGTGTGTGGCCAATTAAAAAAAAAAAAATATGGCCCTGGGGCTAAAATCTCTTAGAAAAAGGGTTGTAAAAATGATTTAGTGGGATAAAGTTACAGGTTTGCTATAAGCTTTGGGGAGACATTTGTAATCCTGGCAGAGGAATAGTTACAGAAACCCTCATTAGTAGAGGCTTAAATTTTCTTGCTATAGATTGGAAGAGAAATGCTACCAATAATTGTAGGTCCTTATTGCTTCTGGAAGTTTTAACTGACAGCCTTGTCCAACAAAATGTTCCTGAAGCAAGAACAGGGTGTGCTGCTTCAGGCTTTGAGTATCTTTATGTTGCATACTGCTGGGCAATGGATTCATAAAACTGTGAAGAGACATAAATCAGCCCCAGGTGGGAACTCTGCTGGTGAGAGAGCCCTTCTGGGGCACAAATCACCTTGTTTAGCTGGGGCTCTGGTACTTCCACACAAGACATCATTGTACCACTATGAAAGGCTTAGAGTGAAGTGAGATTTTGAGAAAATACTCTTTTTTGTTGTTGTTGTTGTTGTTTGGACAAAGCATAAAAAATAGACCTTGAATGAAAGGACTTCTTATTTCTAAAGGGCGAACTTTGTGAAATGGAGATGTCTAGATAGTGAACATGTACAGATGACTTAACTAAAAAACCCCCCAAAAGAAAAAAGCACCAAGGAAGAGGGGCAGGAATGGGAGCTGAGATCAGCAAGTGTAAGAAAATGCGAGCAAGTCTAAGATTGCCACTGTGTGTGTCCCCTCCCCAGCCAGTCAGGACAAGGACAAACCAATGCACATCCAAAGGCTAAAGCTAAATGCATGGTAGGGTGACATTCCTACAGTGTCACAATGACTTCTCTGAATTGACAGTGAAAGGTCAGGTGTCCTGGGCAGTGCAGAGTGTGAGCTGTTCATTATTCCAACTGCAGACACCAGGGTAACCCCCCAGCTTCATTTACATGGCACATGCTCTGAGTACTGTGGACTCCCTCTGCCAAGAACAATCCAGTGACTCACAAGGTCAACAGTTTATCTCCTTTCAGCTTTTAGTTATCACAGCAGATTACATTTCCTGAAGCTGGAAGTAATTGCAACACAAGCCTTCATTGTAGTTTTTTGTACTGTGCTATACAAAATATTTGTATTAAACCTTTTCTTTGCAGCTTTCATTAGCTGGACAGCTGACGTGAAGTGTGGCAGGGTTACAATCCTGAAGTCGCTCTCGAGTCCTTCTGTCAGAAGGAAGATGTCCCAGGGTGATCTGACTTCACCACATTTCCTCAAATCTCTCAATATCTGCTCAGTGGGCAAGTTATTAGCGAGCATCAACTCCCCTGGCCTTGCCACTCAGCCCTACACTATTCTGACATACAAATCAAAATGTCAAGTCAAATAAATCACTGAGCACCTACGACAGCAGACTGTCAGATGGAAACCAGAAGGAAGTCAAAAAAGAGGAGGTTCAGGGTGCTTAGCCAGCCTTTTCCCTACAGACTAATAGACAGTCTGTAGGAAAACAACCAGCATGGCATTAAATACCAGCTCTCATTCAGCAGCAAACATGGAGAACCTGTATCACTTCTCACATACTGCTGTAGCTCTTCATAGGGGTGTATATGACCTGTCATCAACTGAACTCATCCTGATTAACATTTCTTTGGAAAATATTATTTTTCTGCAGGTTTGTATAGCAGGTGACTGAATTAACTTAAAAAAACACACCCTAGATGGAACTATGTGAGAATGTATGATAGAAAAGAAATGCTGGTTAGATGCTACAACTATCTGAAAGGAGGTTATAAGGAGGTGGGTGCTGGCCTCTTCTCTCAAGTGAATAATGATGAGACCAGAGGAAATGGTCTGAAGTTGTGGCGGGGAGGTTTAAATTAGATATTAGGAAGAATTTATTTACTGAAAGAGTGGTCAGGCACTTGAACAGCCTGCCCAGCGAGCTGGTTGAGTCACCATCCCTGGAGGTATTAAAGAAATGTGTAGATGTGGCACTTCAGGGCATGTTCTATTAGCCAGAATTGTAGGGATTTTGGTTTTTTGCTTTTTGTGTGTGTGTATGGTTGGACTCTGTGATCTGAGGTTCTTTCCAACCATGACTATTCTGTGATTAATAAAACTCATGGATCCTAACTTTTCATAAACTACTGCATTGTATAGATGACATGATAAGTTTTGCTGCCACTGTTGATTTGTGCTAATTACAGCAATTAAGATGCTTGTGGAGAAGGAAATTTGCAGGGAAAAAAAAAGTATACTAAGTATTCAGAGCGCAGCTGCCTGTCAGCTGGAAGGCAGGTGAGTTAATTTAATATAACAGTCTATCATTTCCCTGTTGTAAATCAGTGATTAAGTATAATCTCCATGCCCATGGCCATATGTCACTAGCCCTGGCAGAGCAGTAACAGGCCATGTTATTGATCACAGCACTGCTGGAGCTGAAAGCTGCTACAGTCCTGTGCTAAATGCCTTACACAAGCCTGATTGGTTTGTGTTGCATAGGACTAATCTGCATCTGGAGTGTAGGAATTAAAATCAGCCCAAATATCCCATCAGTCTTGAGCACACATTTAGTGTGATGTGTTAGTGTGAGAACTGTAACTATTGCTATTTACTGTAAAAAGATTTATATATATAAAAAAAAAACAAAAACCAAACACAAAAACATACGAAGTGGCAGAAATATCCCCTGGGAACAGGCACAGAAATCCTGAGGAAAGAGCTGCTGCCAAGTGCTAGATATCTTGAAACTAGGCATTCCCAAAGTACTTTAATGTCTCCAGGTATCTGGAAATTGACTACTTTTAATCTATAGCAGCCTTGGATACCAAATGAAAAATGTGGAGTTGTCTAAGGGACTGCTTTTCTCAAATGTCTGTTTTCTATCTGATGATATATTCGTGCCAGATTTAAAAGACTGCTTAGAAACAAAGTGGCTTTCAAATTAGTGTTGTATAGAAATCATTCCTCTACCTCACCTCTCCTGATGGATTTTCAGGGCAAAGGACTGACCTGAGTAGATGGAAATACCAAAAATGAGTATATGAATGAAGTATAAGGGTTTAAATCTTGAGACCAGTCACTTGTTTGATAGAGCCTGGGGCCACAGCCTGCAGCCACTGGGAACTGGAGATAATGGCACAGTTAGCATGATATTTAGGAAGGATAAAAAGAATTATGTTGCCAGACATTCCTCTAACCTTCCCTTATGTTGGGACTTCTCATCTGTGAGGACAAACCAGAATGTAGTAGTGTGTACCTGGCATGAAGGGCAATATGGGGTGGTAGGGAAGCAGCTTAATGAAGCCAGCTGGGCTAATTGTGAAAGGGAGGCACTTTCCAACACACATCTATTGTGTCTTCTGTTCTGCTTCAAGTAGCTCAACACTGGGTGTCACACAAAAAATGTGATGCTTTCTAGTCCTCTTTATTAATCCTCTTTACCAGACTGCATACTGTACCCAGCATGTTTGCTCATCTTTATTCCCTACTAGCGCCGATAAAAACTGGTGAGTAACATGAGGTGTTTTGTTGAAGAGGGAGGTAGACTTTTTACATTTGGCTGCCTTGAAGGTGAGAAAGGAATCAGCTGCCTTCAGCTAGAGGAGAAATGCCACCCCTTAAAGATCCATTCATCCACCTCTGTCTGGAAAACAGGGAGTTAAGTAACTGCCTGAAGGTTCGCACTAGCTTACACTGAGGACTCAAAAGCATGGAAGGAAAATGAAAGGATAATAAATGCTTTGTCCATTTAGATCAGAGTCCTTGATGCCACATTCTTCTCATGTTATCTGCAGTCAGAAGATTTTGCCCCAAAAGGCCAACACAGCATTGATCTGATTCCTGTAGATCAGAGTCTCCCTGAAGACACTGCAACACATGCAGTGTAAGGCAGGAAAAAATGCATTTCATTCCCTCAGCCACGTCAGCACAGTTCAGATACAGCATTGTTTTCTTCTGTCATTGTTCACACCACTGAATGGGAGGCTCTGGTATCTTTTCACTGTATTTCCACTTACCCAAAACAAAGGTGGATATTCTGTTTTCTATCAGCAAACACCTTGACATCTGAATTCAGTAAGAATGGCCCATGAGAACAGAACATCATCCTGCATCTTAGATTTTGTGGTTTTCTTGTACCTGCCTTACCCTTCCTTCTCTGAGTACAGAAGGTTTTGTAAATATGAATCCCTTGCATGCAGATTAATACCTGAAGATCAGTGGCCTTCAAATTTGTATTTTTCAGGCCAGCATTGAGATACTTTGCAGAATCAAAGGTTTTAACATGCAAGAGATTTCTACAGTGGCTTGCTTTGTTTGGTCCTGTTTTTCTTGCTGTGGCTGTCTGTGGAGCATGCCTGGAGCTTGCCTTTCACTCATACAGTGGCTGCTCAAAAAGGTGCATCAGCCATGTGTGACTTCTGTGGTGGAAGAGCCCTCTCTAATTTGGCTGCTTCTAGACTTGAGTTGCTCCCACTTTCCCTGGCTCTCATTGCAAGCCACAAGCAGAAAAGCAGAAACCCTATGGATATTGTTCTGGAGCGCTCTACTCTAAAAGGACAAGATGAATGTAATTTCTTGGAAGCAGAGAATCCTAGCCAAGAGCTGGTATCTCCTCAAATACCAGACTGGTTGGAGCAGCATGCCTAGAAATGCTGGTATCTGAGCTGAAAATGTGTTTGTGCATCCTACTGCCTGCATTTGTGTAGTTATGGTATGGGTCTGCTTTGCCAGGTGGAATCAAAGATACCATTCTGCCTTTTTTCCATTTGCAATGTACGTATCTTCCACAGAATTAAGATGTGTATAAGCTCTTTCTGGTAGTTGTTCTTGAAGCAGTGGTGGCTTCCTCCTTCTAGTTGTTTGTAGACTTCCTTGGAAGCTGCAGTGACAGTGAAAAAATTAGTCCTCCATGAAAAAAAAAAAAACCTACTATTTACAATTCCTGTGAAGGAGGAAAACGGAATATTACAAGTGAAGAAGTTAAAAACAAAAGCAAGGTGTTACAGCACTAATGCCACTTGAGAGTCTAAGCAGACATTACAGCATTCATTACTCTTTGAGATAAAAGGAATTTGTTTCTTCCTGTTGCATGATGGACTGTGTGCTTCCAGATAATACAGAGTCTTTTAGCAGTGTTTATCAGCAGTGTTTACTTTCCCTCTGTGTTAACAGAAACTCGGCTGCCCTGAGGTGAGAACAAGCTGCAGTTTCTGACTGCAGTGTAAACCTGGCCCTGGAGGAAAGGGATCCCACTGATACAGGTATGTTACACTCACAGTTTCAAGGCATTGATTCTGTAATTGCAGTTTCTTCTCACCAGCCTGGTCAGGAGAGAGGTTCTTGTTGCTGAGCAGAGCTGTGTTTTTCTAACATTTAACTTGACAGACCTAACCATGATCTGCAATCTGAGAAATGCTTGCCCTCTATACAGGGTTGTGCAGGAGCATGAACTGCACTTACATCAAAATACCAGTGTCTGTCCCTAAGTGGGTCTTTTGCAAGTGTCAGAAACACTAGTATGTCTTTTCCATTGCCCTTCTATGTGTTCTACATAAAATACATAAACCAAAATAATAACCTATTGCATCTCCTGGATATTCTTGCTTGCTCCCAAAGATGCCAGCTGAATTCTGGCCCTCATAAACAAAAATCTGCCCAGGATGGGTTTACTTCTCACTGCTTCACATTAACTTCACATGAGAATCATTAGAAGTGCTTCTCTTTCAGTCAGCTTCCCTCAGATTTCTCTCCTGCATCTTAGTTGGCTAAAACTATATTTAACCAGTGTCTAGCAGCAGGTGATAAGAGTACTGCTTCCCTCTATAGCTAGAGTAAAACCCTAGACTCTTTTCCTCAGCATGTGCCTCACATTCTTGGAGATTTCATAGTCTGAAATCAGTTTTTAAGTGGTGCCTGGATCAGTTTCTTTGCATGGCAGCTCTGTGCAGGAGGGTTCATTGAGCTTTTCAGGATAGTGTTAGCGTTTTTCCAGTCAGTTTTGGTTGTTTTGTTTATTGTTGGGCTGTTTTTGTTTTGTTTTGGGGTTTTTTTGTTTGTTTTTTTTTTCTAATGAAAACACTGATGATGGCTTCAAAGCAGCACTGTTACACAGCTGGATGAGAGCTTCTTTACACTTGACAGTGGCTCATGCACTTCTTCCAGCTCCTGGTTATCACCCCGCTGCCTTGCACAGACCTGAGACTGAACATGTGTGGCGTGGCTGAATTATTGTCAGGACCTGCCACTTGGCTGCTTTCACAGCTTAATTACACTCCAACACTGTAATTTTGAGACTCTTTAGTTTAGTAATGCCTGAATTAAGACCTTTATCCTTGGAGACAATCCAGAAAGCAGATTATTCCTTGTGCTGGGCTGCTGTGGCCTGTCCCAGCATGGCAAAGGTTGTTCTGGTTGATGGTGAGGGATCAGCCATAGCATGGGAATTCTTCAGCACACCCGTGAAACAGCTTTTGTATTCACCACAAGCTAGGATGGGCCTCTTGAGGTCCCTTAGAGTCAGGTCATCTCCTCCCTCTAGCAGCTCTTGGTAGCCAGCATGACTACTAGGTTGCCTCAGGTCACCTGAGTGACAAATGGCCCGGTTGTGTTAGGGGGCAAATGAGTTTAAACTTATTTTTGCACATTGGCTTCACACCCCCCCAAATACATACTGTTTATGGTGTGGGAGATACGGTTCTTATCAAGCTACGTTTTCCCCCTCTGTGCTCATCTTCTGATTTGAGATAAAGAATGTGCCAAACACATACCAAGGCAGGAGCTTTACAAGCCTTCAAACATCAATTGTAAGAGAAAAAAATAAGGAGAAAATTGTGCTCTTGAGGTCAGCAAATCTAGAGGCACCCCAGACAAGAATATTTTGAGATTGCTTTGGATTTACAACATTTTACTTGAGTAGCAAATCCAGTTTGTGATGTCAATAGTAAAACACTTGAGTGTGTGGAAACAAACTTACGTCTCTTAAAGCTTTCATATTTATCAGGCCTTTATTTAATATTGCCAGGCACTGATCTTTCAAGTAGCATCAATTCCTTACAGCACCTGAATTAATTTCCTTGCTCTCAGGGAGTTATGCAGTGGTGAGTGGGTCAGCAGTCTGGCTAAACTAAAGTGTTTCAGATGACACAAGTGTAGTGCTGTCATCAGGCATTCAGCAAGACCAACTTGTGATATCTGGGCACAGCAGAAAACAACCAGCTGGTGAGCTAACAGCAGCCTTCCTGCTTTCTGCAGAAACCCAAGGTAAATTTGAAAGAGTAACTATAGAGTTGTGTCAGAACAAATGTCTTAGGGTTTTCTTGTGGTAAGTGTCCAGGATCAAATACAGCTGGCTCCCAGGTAACATCTCACATTTAATCCTCTGAGACAAAGGTTTTTGCAATACTTGACACAAGGATGTGGAGCCTGACATCTGGGTGACCAGCTAAATGGATGTACATTTAATGGATGTATGGATGAATGGATGTTCATTCTTTTAATGCTACTATGGTGAGAAAGGACAAGGATATTTATTTTCTACTGGGGAGTGCAAAAAGCAGTGTAGTTTGTTACCCTAATCTTGTTATTTAGAGGACTTGATATGTGAAATGTACTAAAGTTCATGAAAGAAACAACACATCCAAATCTCCATTTCTGCATACTAATGTCCAATCTAACTCTGTAATTTTCAATGTGGTCATAATTTTCACTGGACTCATACAAGCCACTAGTAAATATTTCCATAATGTTTGCAAGAGTTAGACACGTCATAGATATTCTTGAGCTCTGGACTGAATCTCAGAAATCTAGATTTTGTTGTTGTTTCTGTAGGTCACCTAGATGGATAACTTGAAAGGCTACCACTCCCTTTATCTCAGTTTCTTTATCTGTAAAATTGTGATAGTTATATTCACTAGCTTTTAAAAACCATTTAAAGATAGGCATGATTAATTACTAAGTAACGTTAATTTTATCCTGTAACACACAACTGCTAATGCACCAACTTACTCACTTTCATACTAGTATCTTTATTTAAACATTCACTATTCTTACTCTGACATAGCAAAACACTCCTTTTGCCAAACAGCAATTGCAAAGAAGCTTTTATCCAGCGCAAGTGTAATTAGAATAGTAGAAAAGTGATGAGATCCTCATCAGCTTTGAGCTCAAGGGGACTATCTGGTATTTTAAGTCCAAGTAACTGAAGTAGTAAAACCAATTTCCAATTCAAGTCTGCCCTCCACTGGCTTTAATGAAACACTGCTAATAGCTTTTGGATCAATAATGCCTTTCTGTAATGAAGTGAAGGAACTAAATGAAGAGAAACTGATACTATTTATGAATTGAGACCTTTAGCCAGCATTTATTTTTAATACTAGATAAATAATGTGTAGATTTATTTTTAAAGTCTAGGCTCACTGGCAGGTTCTTGTTGTTGAGGTTTTCAATAGCCCACCAGCATGTAATTCACATCGGAGTTGCTGGGACTAATATATAACGTGGGAAGTAACATTCTGCACATGATTAAAAATATTCTTTCTAGTAGAAAGAATACTGAAAAATATTTTGCTATTATATAATTAACAATCCAAATATATAGTGCTACATGTACTAATCAACTACTAATGTCCTAAAAGAGACCAGTATCAGTCTAGTCTACTACTCCAACTAGAAGCAGTCTTTCCCCCTAAAATACAAAAGGAGAGAAAAAGAATTGTTATTGCTGTGTTTATAAAGAGAGAACTTTCCATCACAAATCCCACATGCAATTAACTTATCTCTTAACGCAGGAGGACTCATTTTCCTTTCTATATTTAAAGTGGGAAGATAATTGGGGGGAAGCTATCTTAGTTACACAGATTCAATCAGCATGATTTCAGCCCCGAGGTGACATTTGTGTCTGGAATACAAAAACTTGTACCATTATGCCCCGGAGGATGTGCTCAAGCTGGAAAGCTTCTGCTCATTTTTCCTGTCATCTTCATGCTTTGTTACTCTTAACAGCAGATAATTTCTTGTGACTGCTACCTAAATCTAAAATAAAGGAGCAATGTATGGGTTTCTTCAGATGTGCACTTAATATATGATAGAAAAAAGGGCAAAGAACAGAAATATTAAACATATGTCATTTTACTTGGACCTTTGAAGTGCTTGAAAATCAGGATCACATTCATAGCTTCTGCTGAGTATGCCTAACAGACCTTATAAAGTAGAACAAAAGGAACTTTCAAAATTTCCTTGGACGTCCTCTGCATCTGCTTAAATTCTTGTTGAAATGGCTACCATTCAAAATAAAATCTTTAGGAGTCCATACAACCTCTTATGGGAAGAAGTGAAAGGCACACAACTAATCTGCCCTTACTTTTTGTCGGGCTTTTGTTTGGTTGTTTTTTAGGTTTTGTTTGGTTTTTCTTTCGGTAGGAAGTAATGTAAAAACCTCCTGAAACCTCAGTATCACTCCAGTATGTACCGTTACAAATCACTCTCTTAAACCAGGCTTCCAAAAAACAGTATCTAAAATGACTGTCATTCTGCACTTCTAGGGGATTACTGTTGGAGATGTTTAATAATCCTAGCAGAAAATCAGCAGCACTGACAGATATATTCCTGAAAGGTCACTGGTGTTCTGTGCATTAATAAACAGAATATCAGATATACTTACAGATTGTGAATAAGGCTGTCAATGTATAGAGAAGATATGCTTGCATGTCTACTTAACAATATTTTAAAATCAGTAAAATCTAAATACATTTGTCTAGGCTAAATATGGCATATGATTATGCTCAAATAGTCAAAATCTGGTCAGAAATTATGTATGAAGGGCAAAAGGGACAGCATTTTAAGACATTAAGCTTTATTTTGATAGAATAGTAAGAAGTTCCTTAACCATCAAATGTGCTTTATTGAATCCTGGTAGCACTATACAAGACTTGCAAAGAAGTAAAAAGCTCTCCTTGATACCTTCTGGTATCTATGAAAGGCCTTAATTGCTCCTCATAATAATACATAACTACTGATTATAACCTTCCATGTGTTGAAGATCTCAAAACAATTTTCAGTGAAATCTGAGTGAATCACAGTGAAATGTGAAAAAATAAAGACAGACATAAGTGCTGACACTTTCATCAATATTGGTTCAACTTCAAGTTCTGAAAGGCAGTTCTTTCTAGAGTGTTTCCTTTAGTAGGAAGCTCAGGACATGTATTCTGATGGAGCTTGGCAAAATGAGGCACGAGCAGCTCCTCACCTTGTTAGTCATGGTTAGGGTGTGCTGAATTAGAAATATGAAAAATAATTTGTTCTTAAGTTTCTGATGTGAGTTCCCCCTGAGTGAAAAATGAAGATAAATTAATTCAATTTAACTAATTTGTTCAGCATTTAGATATACTTAGAAAGATTCAGTTTATGCATATACATGACACAGTTACTTTGTTGACTGATTAATCGTATTCAAGATCTAAAAATATACATATTTTTACCTTTCCTATTATGCTCTGAACTCTTATTTGCATTATGAGTTGTTAAAACTATTACACTAACAACACTAAAACCCAGACTATTTTTGAAGAACTGAAGCTTTAAATCCTGTTTAAATTAAATCTATGTTAAATTAAAAAAATAATTTTTACTTTAAAATCTTAATTTTGACCAACACCCTTCCTGTTTTGGATGTGTCAAAGGAAAAGGATACTTAGGGATATTCACAGTAACTGTAATGACAGATAATTTTTTTGAACAGTGACAAGGTAAAAACCAGAACAAACTTGCATTCTAGCAGAAAACCCACACAGACCTGGTGTATTTCAACTCAGAGCTTTCTGCTTTACAACTTGTTTACTCTTTGCTTATAACCAGGAGATAATCAGTATCTGCTTGTTGTTGTATACATCTACCTTGAAAAATCTGAACGAGTGCATCCAAGAGCACTACTGCAAATCAGCGAAGCAAATGCTGCACATCAATTAGTTAAATTTTCAACTATTTCATTGACAGAAAAAGTTGTTTCAGCAGCATATTTATTTTTGGGGGATGGACGCTAAGAAAGATTCAACAAATGCTCACTGAAGAGAGGAAGCAGAATGTGACTTCTAATTATGTTTCTTATTTTTCAAATGCTCCAATTTTATGTTCTTTATCAAAGAGAAATATTTTCATATGCAACGCTGTCAACTGATGCAAAGACTTACTGTCTCAGTTTCATGGTTGTTTCACCTTAATGCAATTTACTGAAGTCAGAATTGGTATAAAAACAAGCATACTGAAAGCAAAAACTATTTTGGAAATGAGAATATATTCACTACTTTACTCATCTTGTTTCCATTGCAGTAAAAATTTGCCTAAACCAAGCATCTTTTCAGTCCTTTGAAATCTTTATAGATGTATGCAACAGCACTTCCTTCAGCAACAAAAATCTGTTGAGATCTCTTGATGAGTGTAAGAGGTTTAAGTTCATATCTTTTGAGGAAAATCCTCCTACAGCTACTGAAATTCACTACTCAGATACTAAAAAAAAAAAAGCTTAATTTAAAAACAAAGAACGCATACATTTGGATGTTAGTTTTGGCCTCAGAAAATCCTTTAATCCATCAGATTTCTGCGTATCACTGAAATTATGCATGGAATCAGATGACAGTTTTCATCCTCGGCCAAACATTGCAATCACAAAAATATGCATTTAAGAACTGTTGTGATTTTAGAGGAACTACCTATGTTAAAAGGTAGCAGTATTTTTTAAATTTTAATTTTTAACCCATTTTCATTATCAAATGGAGACATGGGGAGAATGTGAAAGTCAAGTTTCAAACAATACTAAAATTTGCAGCAGGTAGTATTAAATTTTCAAGCACAACAGCAGATCTTCTCAAAGGTCTAAAAGCATTTCATGATGCTCTGTTGAATGCTATCTCACCTCAGAGTGCTGCTTCACCTTCACTGGCCTCAGCTGCTGCAACGAAAAAAAATTAAACTATTACTGTGTTTGCACTCAGCTCTATATGACCACTCTATTTTATTTTAATTGCAGTTATTGTATTAAGTATACCAAATTACTACATTTTGCCTTTTGTTCCTGCCACTCTAATAATTTTACTACTTTTAAGTATCTGACAATCCCACTCTTTTAGAAAATATCCCACATCAGACAGTGACCAGTGTACAGCCAATGGGTATAACAGAAATTAATTCTGTCTAGATTTTAATCTAGACAGAAATTTTTATATGCATTACTGCTCTGTATTGCAATTATGTTTTGAAAATAAGTAAAAAAACTCAAACATATTCACCCCCAAGTAATCTAGGTCTTAGCAAGATTCAAGAAAGTGCCACTTTAGAATTCTGCCTTTCCTACATGACATCATTCACCAGCCTTAGTCATGTTCTTTTGACTGTAGTGCTTTCCATTTCAATTTGGCTCTCTATGAAATGACAAGGAATGTTTACCATACTACTAGTGCTGCAGAGTAGCTGGGATTTATTAGACTAAATGAATGGGAATACTGAAGTGGAATGAAAGAAAAGGACCATCATTACCAGGGGACACTAAAACCAGAAAGCGTAATTGCAATAAGTAAATGAATGTCTAGTACCATTTTTATTCAAGTCTGAGATATCTACCATCCTACCTTTGAAATCCAAGTTCCTCTTAAGCAGAGCCAAACTCAAACTTTGTTCCCAAGCAGATGACTTTAATGCAGTCTCCTGACACTAAACTGAAGGAGAAATCTCCAAAGTGAGAGTGATACAGACATAATGGTGGTCTGCAGGGATTTGCTAAGTAGTTTACAGTGATTTTTCACAAGCTTTACTGTGCACCTTCACTTTGCCTCCTTCTTCAGCTGAGTTACATGAACTCTGGCATGGGTTTACTTAGTGGTGTGTGGAGATACAGCTCTGAAAGTCTGCAGCTCTTTAACCTGAAATATACACTTTGCACCAATGAACAAAGACAAAACCATCAAAATGAGTGGCAGTATTTCCCTGAACAGAAGACTAACACTTAAGAGATTCATTCCTGTCTCTAAGAATTTAAATCCTCTCCTTTACCCATAAAACCAGAAGCATTTGGCTGGTTTACAGTTGGTGGTATTTCTTTGCTATGAAAACACAGCACTTGGAATTACTGCTAATGAACTTGATAAAACAGTAGGGATTAAAATTAAAACCTCTCCACTTTTATTCCAAATTTTATTGTTGCTGCTGATTACATGAATTACGAGGAAAAATACATTTAAGGAGGGTTTTTTTAACAAAAAATTTTCAACACACAGTATTACTAAATGTCTTTTGTCACTCCAGCAACTGGAGCTCTTGTTTTTCTTACTTAATGGAATTACCATGTTTTGGTCTTCACTATCAAAAAGCCAATACCAACAAACCTTGAGTTGCCACCATAAGTTACAAACATTAATTAGTACCCACAGCACACCCACAACATCTTACTTGTTCTGTCTTCTCCAGGCAAAGCTGCTTCCATCAGTTTCTTACAGTACCAATTTCTTTGAGTGTTAATTCTTCCTTCAAAACAGCTCTTTGTTTCATGCCCAGTCACAGGCATAACTGGCTTTAGGGAACAATTTGATTGTTGCTCTTTTACCCTGTGGGATAAAACCCAATAGCTCACCAAAGGGCTCTTTAGATCCCCTAACATTGTAGGTGCAACTGGAGCCAAACAAAGGCACAGAAGACTTCAGAAATCAGTACAAACCTTTACCATTGGCATGCCCTGGCCTATTCCTCTTGCTCTGTCACTTGCTACTATGGAGAAGAGACCAACCCCACCTCACTACAACTTCCCTTTAGATAGCTGTAGAGAGCAATAAGGTCTCCCCTCTGCCTCCTTTTCTCCTGACCAAACAACCCCAGTTCTGTACAATGCTCCTTTTAACACTTGCTCTGTTAACCCCTCACCAGCTTCGTTGCCCTTCTCTGGACATGCTCCAACACCTCACTGTCCTTGTAGTGAGGAGCCCAGAACTGAACACAGTACCCGAGGTGCAGCCAGTGCCAAATGGAGGGGGAAAATCTCTTCCCCAGTCCTGCTGCCCACGCTATTCCCCATACAAGCCAGGATGCTGCTGGCCTTCTTGTCCCCCTGGGAACACTGCTGCTCATATTCAGCCGGCTGTTAACCAACACCCCCAAAGTCCTTTTCCAAAAGCCACTCTTCCTCAAGCAAGATGTCTCAGAAGTGGTGCCCAACAGGCAACACCTTGGTGGTTTGGGCACTGCAAGGCGTTCTTGCAGAGACCACGCTTTTATTAGTTAGAAAAGAAAGTGACGCACTTCTCAGGGCTCTGTGTTTTTAAGAAGCAGTCCTATGCGCTTTATGGGTATTTTTGATGTATTAAATCTAAAACCAGAATGCCTCTTCCCGTATTTCTAGTCACGCCTTCACTCCCGCAACTCAAGTTTCCACAGATTGAACACATTACAGAGTCTGGTACCAAAGACGAAGAGGCTTTTCCAGTTTCTACTACTTCAATTTTCCTTCTATTCCACCTCACCCGCTCACTTACCAAAAGGCACTTCCCAGCCTCCAGAACCGGCGTGCAAAGTGTGCACATAACTTGAGCGCTCCAGAAAAGAAACACAAACCCGCCAATACAGGACCCCACAGCCAAGACAGAAAAGGCCCGCCCCCCGACCTCCCTTCACCCTTAGAAAAACGCCCCAATTCAGCGGAATTCCCCCGGCCCCTCACCCCGGGCCTGGGTGGCTGTGAGATACGAGCCCGACCCGGTCATCCGCCCCAGCCAGCCCTGCGCATGCCCCCTGAGGAGCAGAAGCCCAGCAGCCGCCATTTGCTCGCCCTTCTAAGGGAAAACCCACCCCCACGCCACCGCGGGGCTGCCTCCTCCCACACCCCGGCGCCGCCGCCGCCGTGGGGTCCCGCCCACCGCTGTGACGCAGCGTTACAAGGGCGGTGGGGCTGGGCTCCTCCTCCTTCTCCTCCTCCTCTTCTCTGCCGAGTCGCCGGAATGCCGAAGCTTAGCAAGGAGGCCAAGCAGCGGCTACAACAGCTCTTCAAGGGCGGCCAGTTCGCCATTCGCTGGGGCTTCATCCCCATTGTGCTTTACCTCGGTCAGTGGCCGCGGGGGGACCGCCGGCTGGCGGACGTTAGGACGGAGAGGGATCGGGGGGGCGAGGAGGGAGCGGACACACGTCTGTGTGTGTGTGTGTTGGGGGTGGTGGTGTTTGCACTCCCTCTTCCCTCGCCATTCCTGCTCTCTTGGTTCTGTAGGAAGGAGGGGAATGGCGGGGGGGGGACGGGGGACAGCAGGCAGGGCACGTGCAGCGGGGAGGCTTGCCCAGCCGCGCTGCTGCCCTCGCTTCCCGGACTCAGCATCTCCCACTGCGCAGGCGCGGCCCAGGCAGGGTCCGGTTTGTGGGGGGGGGGCTAATGGGGGGTGGTGACACTGGGAGACTCGCGGGGTAGGGGCGGGAGCTTGCCCCTACGAGGTGGCTGCTGCGTGGTTTTGTTGTTGTTGTTTTTATAATTAGATTCTTTTAACAAGATTTTCCTCCCTTTTTCCCTTCCCGGAAGCAGTTCCCTTCCCCTGTTAGGGGCGGGCACCGGGGGGGGGTGGGGGGTGGTCGGGCCCCGCTGGGGCTGAGCGTGCCCCGCAGCTTGGCCGCAGTCGAAGCTGCGGGGAAATCCTGCAGAGCTTTCCGGCTGCTCCAGAAGGATTTCCCGGCTGCTTCTCCCTCGGGGAGTGAGGGAGCGCGGCCTCTGGCTGAGGCTGGGTTTCCAGCTGGGTGCAGGTTACGGTCTCTCCGAAAATGTCTCGGCTGTGGAGCGTTCAGGGGATGCCGTGGTGTCAGGCCTGGGGTGTATTTCCCCTTTCTCCGTGTCATATGGTGACGGCTCCCCCCTGGTAATTTTCCCGCTGAGTTTGGGCTGTGTGCCATCAGCTGCTCTTGTTTAAGAGCTCGGCCTGCTTCAGATTGCTGGGTGTGCAAGCAGGCCTGACACTTGTGCTGGTTTCTTCTGTGCCCAGGAGCCCTAGGAAAGCTGCCCTGCGTTGTGCAGCTGGAATGCTTTCTGCCCCAACTCTGCTGGGCCTGCTGGGAGAAGCATCTGAAAGAGGCAGCATCTCTGCCATCAGTAGAGGAGAGGAGGGTGTGAATCCCGTTTACAGTCAGAGCCAATAGCTATTAATTAACTGAAAGGAATGCAGTGTCCAATTTGAAGGGCTTTGGTTGCTCACGTAATAGGGAATAATTAGAAAAAAATTGGTCTCTTCAACAGTTACATACATGCTTTAGCAACATCCAGTAGAAGAGGTGACTCCCAACACTGGGTAAAACTAATTGGCAGTATTAGGTTTGAAGTTTAGTTACATTTGCAGTTTTAGTTTATCAGTTCTTTTAAATTGATAATTTTCAGGTGGAAATTTCAGTACTGTTTTAAAACCTAATTTTTCTGAAGTTGTGGTTTGGTTTTATTTTGGTGACAGTATCTGTGAATATGGGAATGATGCTAATTGTCTCGAGGCACAGTAGAGGAAATTAGTTATTTCAAGTCATGTAGAGCCATCTCACTCTTATTTACAGTTGTTCTAATACCAGGGTGCCTAGTATATTTCTGTTATGTAGCAGTAAGAAACTTAAATTATAGTAATTTAACTTCATACCACCTGAAAATGTGTGCTGTTCCACATCTACATTGACATCTTAGAAATTTGTTTGCTGTAATGGAAGACGTTAGAAGCATAAAACCATTCTGGTCAGAAAAGACCTTTAAGAACATTAAGTCCAACCAAAGAACTTCCAGAAATTTTGACGTTTTGCATTCTTCTGTGAGGCTTTCTAGGTCAAGATGGGATGCTCAGGGGTTATGTGAAGGAGCCTAGTGTGTGAATGGTATGTGAATGTGCAATTATAGATCATTGGTCAAGCTTTTTTTTTGTTGTTGTGTTTTTTAAAGTGGCTATCCTTGGTCTAAGTAGGTAAATTAGACCAGTGCAGTTTTGTTAAACCTTACTTGGTTATTTAAAAGTACCAGGAGAGAGGGAAGAAAAAGTGATAAACAGTGAAATATTCATACACACAGAGTATGACTTCTAATACAACTTCATGAATTTTAAAGCAATTTTGCTGCAAAGTATGGCAACAAAAGAAAATTATTCAGGATGTTTTAATAGTTCTAAATCACGCAATTATCTTCAAAGAGCTGACCCAGTGTCATGAAATTAGTCCATGAAATTAGTGGAAGTTTTTCCATTAACCTTTGTGGCCTGTGTTTCAGGCAAGCTGACACTGATCATTTTACACAAACAAGGGAAATAATGTATTTCTTATGTAATACACATTTCTATGGAAGAGAGTGTGTGGAACAGTGCATGAATTTCATACTTCTGCTTCAGTACTTGAAATCTACAGTCCAGCAGACATAGATAAACCTTAATACACTGAATTGTGAATTGTTTCTCTATCATGCGTTTGCTTTAGTGAGTTGGTATTTGAGTCATTAGCTGAGGATGAATTCTTTGTAATTTCTTTGAATTTTCCTGGGAGTTAGAATGACAAACCCCTTGTTTCCTTGCAAAGATTTGTACTAGGTGACTTTTCAAAAAGTGTCAGTAAACCCAGAAGATTTTAGGCTTAATTGATTTAACATTTAGAATTCTCTCATCCTAGATGGAGTGAACTGTTACTGCATTATTGCTTTCAAGTTCTGCATCAGATGTCATGGCAGAACCTTGCCTGCTAGGGCTCAACGTGCTCACATGTACCAGTTATAGGTGTTGCAGGTGATTCTGCCTTGCTGTGTTGTTTTCTGAACAGCACTTAAACTCTGCACGTTTGTGTGTGTGTGTTTATCAGTAGGTAAGTCTTGATCTTTGCCATAGGTAACTTCCTCCATCTTGCATAGCTAGCTGTCCCTGGATTTTAAGGCAGATAAAAATGCACGTAAGAATAAAAAAATAAGAATAGTCTGTACTTGTGTCTGTTTTCTCTGCTTTATAGCCCTGGTAAAAGTGTGTAATTTTTATTCAGGTTAGTGCACAACTTCATGCCATGACTCTGTTCTCAGTAGGCTTTCTTGTTTATTGCAATTTAAAGTGCTGGAATAATTAAGTGATTTAACTATGTAGGAGTCTGCACATAGATATTTTTATATATGCATACAATGTGTGTTTCACTTCAGGTTTTAAGAGAGGTGCAGATCCTGGGATGCCTGAGCCAACCATCTGGAGGTATGTATCAGCTCTGCATGTACATGCAAAACCAGTGCAGATAGTTTGGGATGTTGTTTCTGGTTGTTAGCCCTGGACAGCAGGAGTTGCAAAGGTTTCTTTCATCCAATATTTTTAATTGTTTAGAGTGAAAGCATTGCTGGTCATGGTTCTTGTTTCTTTAGAAATCCGAACAAGACAGTGAAAAACAAGTCCCTGGGAAGGCCTTTCTCTTAACCTTGCATGGCTATTAGAGTATGGGGTTTCGTGTACCTTTGGAGTGGAAACTGACCCTCTAAGCTGTTGTTTGTGTAAGTTTCTGCTCTGAGAAATAACTTTTCAGGAAACCCAAGTTCCTTCTGCTTTTGCAAATATGGTTGTAACACTGTTTAATAGCTGCATGAAATAAAGAGCTATTTATACTTCAGTATTAGCCATAGTCATGAAGCAAAGTGAATTTGCTCATGTTGCATTTTTCTTGAGGCACTTTTTGTTAGTGCTGCAATATCATGACATTAGTAATACATAAATTCTTGTAGTATTTGAGTTTTATTGGAGGGCTTCCTGTGGATCAGGCTAATTAGAGTTCTGAAGAAAATGTGATTCTCTTGTTTGCCTTGAAAGATCTTCAGTTACTGCATAGAACCAGGCATTCTTAAAGTAAATAATTTATGGGCTGTACTGTTTGCATAGTCATATATTAACTCTTCTAACTTCATATTAAAAATGCATGAAAAAATGTTTTTTAGGATACAGTGATTCAAGGGAGCTACTTTTAACAGTAGAAAATGTGAGAAAAACAAACAATAAAACAACCTTGGCAAGACCATACTACAAGTTCAGTAAAACCTTCCATTGTGTTAAGAACTAAACCAGTGGAGTTGTTTGTCTGATGACAGTGTATCTATTTTAGCTTCAGTACCAGTTTGATACTTTTTTCTTAGTCCATTAGATGTGCTTCTACACAGCATAAACTGTGTAGTGTATGAGCATTGATACTGAAGCATGTGTTTGGGTCTTATCTGAAGCTCATAGATGCTTATGTTGCTGTGCACCTGTTTGTGCTCTGTATGGTTAAATTTTACTTTAAAAATTACTTCATTTCAGTACATTTACAGGGCTGTTCCTTCAGACTTCTGTTTCACAAATATCCATTTAAAAACAAGTACATGCTGCAAATCTGACTTTTTTTCCTACACTCTCCTCTTCCAGTCTACTTTGGGGATGAAGGATGTGGCAGTCCTGTTCTAGAAGCAGCTGATGGACAGAGGAAGTGTCTGAAGATATGTACATTCCAGAGGATGAGGTGGACACTTACTCCAGATGGCCCAATCAGCTTGCTAATGACATAGGTTGTACATACAACCAAGTGGAGTTTATATGGACCTAACTTATTTGCATTACAGTGTAATTAAATAAATACAGTTTGAATGGATACACATTAGTTTTAAGTCTTTTACATAAGTATGATGGTTTTTGGTTTTTTTATTACAGAACCAGCCCTATTGTTGGTTTTTAGGTTTGGGGTTTTAAAGTTTTGTTTCTCATGGTGCCATTCAGCCCCCATGTGTATCTGCCTTATAATCTGTTGGGTAAAGGTTATTCTTTATTTTCACAGTAAAGAGAAAATTGAGCTTATATTTGAAACACCTAAGTATTCTTCAAATATTTATTGCCTGAAGCATTGGTAAGCTTCTGCAACTTGTCACTATGCTGATGGGTTTTTTTGTGGTTTTGTTTGGTTCCCCCCCCCCCTTCTGCTTGGATTTGTTCTGGATACCTTAAGGACTGAGAGATGACTGTTTTTTCCTAGCATAATCACATAGTAAAATGTACACTTTCCTGCCAAATTTTCCTTTAAATGCTATATATGTTTCCCATAATTTGGGATTATTGGAGGACACTTCAGAAGTGCTGTGTATGTGTATATAGTGCTCTTATTGTAAGAGGAAATTACTCTTACAAATGAAGAAAACAAGTATGCTAAACAATATACTTTGTTTTTAATTCTAAATCTTGTTCTTTGGAATATGGTTGGCTTGGCTCCAGTTGGTTTTCTCCCTTTTAACACTAAAATTCAAGCACAGAAATGACAATTGCTTGGTTTCTGTTCAGTAGAAGCTGCATTGGGTCAATTACTCTCTCCTCTTTAGAACATACAAGCTAGTTTGTATCTCTGCTGTGATTTTTAAAATAATGTTTATTGGCTTCCAGTTATCATTGCAACAAAATTACAAACAAAAGGTATTACATTATTTGTTTGAGGAATAGATTCTTCATTGTCTAATCTTGTGTGAAA
This sequence comes from Calypte anna, assembly GCF_003957555.1. Lineage (NCBI taxonomy): Eukaryota > Metazoa > Chordata > Aves > Apodiformes > Trochilidae > Calypte > Calypte anna. The sequence continues at coordinate 32,212,339 of NC_044245.1, read as the reverse complement.
ATTCATGGTAAAACATTACACTTTTTTAAGGGTAGATGTGATTGGAAAGAAAATAAGAAATGAACCAAGAAGAAAATAACTGAAATACAAGAATTCTGAAAGAAAAAAAGCGTGAAACATTTATGAAGGCTAATGTATACCAGCTTGTTCCTAAAATTCCATTAATTAAAGTAGTTAAATGTCATAAAATAGTGGGGTGGCTAACGATAATAGACCACTGACAGGGTAATGGAGCAAGGAATGAATGCAGAACACTTGTGACCCCATACCCTGTTGCTAGAGCAGCTTTTCTAGTGCCTTTTTTTTTTTTCTAATGGTAACATCAGAGTAATGTAGCTGTTCGTATGTCTTAAATTATAAAAGGAGTTCAAATTTGGATTTTTTTTTGAGTGATCCTAACTACAACAGTAATGAAACAATCTGTTGGTACTTGAGTGGCTTTAGTTACAATAAACTTTTTTGCTTCTGTTGAAACAGCTGGAATAACCAGAGATAATCAATACCAAGATGTATGATACCCAGTGTAAAGTAACTAGATTTATCAAAATCAGATTTTGCATTTCACCGAAGGAATACTGAACCCAAAATGCAGCAGTGTGTGTATGGACCCAGACACCTGCACAAGTGTATTTCATGTGCTCTGTTGTGTGTCAGACATTTGGGGATGTGGTTTGTGGCTCTGTGGTTGCCACATGGTTTCTCTGGCTGCTTTCCAAGAATAGTAGTATTTGGCAAGAAGGAAAGAAACAGGGAAGTGTTCTTGTCTCATTTGTTAAAAGTTTTACATAAGCTTGGGTATATCGTGCACAGGATGAGTTCTGTGACCTCACTGTTGAAAATTTCCTTTAAAAGTAGTTGTAGCTCAGGGTTTTTTTGAGATTTGGAATTATAGTATAAATATTGCTTATGTAGTTATTGTTTTGAAATTTTACTTTGCCTCTACTGGGTAGCAAATTTTTGGCAATTCACCACTATGATGGAAATAAGTGAAATTATTTTCTTGGGGAAAAAAATCAAATATGGTTCAGTAAATGGCATAGAACCTTTAGCATGGCATAGAACCTTTGAGGGGGGAGGGGAAGCCTTTAATAGTGCATTCAAGTTAAATTGAATGCTGGTATGTAGGGTAACATTTTTCTTTTGTACAACCAGGCAGTGTTTAATCCAGTTTCTTTCTTTCTCTCTCCTGCTGCGTAACTAGAAGGCAAGTGTGACTACTTAAACACTCAGGTTTTTCCCCTGAAAAAAAGCAACAGAATAAGCATTAACTGGAAGTCTTGGTACCAAATTGCAAGGCAGCAAAATAACTGTATCAGATAAATTTTTTTTTCCAAGTTTAAAAGTGAAGAAATCTTTGGTAGCAGCATCTTGAAATTACTCGGCAGTTATTGTCATTTTCACAAAATTCAGGTGTACTTTTAAGAGCAGATCAGTGTTCTTTGAAGTTATATGTTGAGTGAATTCCTATGAAGAGTCTTAATTCCTTAAAATAACTTCAGTAAATATGCTAGCTTCAGTAAGACTTTTTTTTTTTCTGATGGTGCTAGGGAGGTTAGGTCTCTGGAGTAAAGTGAAGGAATGTTTGTCAAGGCTGTGGGCTCATGACTTGAGGTCAGGAATTACTTGTTTAAATGTTCTAATCTCTAATTTTTGCTTCTCCATCTTTATTGCAGTATAACCTAGGGAAGTTTTATTTTATTGTTGGGAGACACTTAAAAAAAGACAAACAAGAGCTCCTCTGCTTAACTTTTATGGATCTCTATGATGTGAGTCAGTAGCTTCTGCAGCTGAATATGGATTCTTTCCTGTAATGTGATCCAGTCCTGTGTGAACGCTTTTAAGTGTTGGAATAAAGTCAGTCAGTAGTGTAGTTGAGTGAAAATCGAGCTGTGGCTTCCAGATTTGAGCTCAAGGCTACAAGCTGAGATGTGTGAAATAAAATCATTGATGCCTTCCTGTGTGCTGTGAAGATAGTACTAACTTTGAGGTATCTTCAGCTGATCTTATCTGAGGCAGGAACTGTTTGGCTGTATGTCTTTTGGTTGAAAGGTGGAGGTGGAGTGTGTTTGTGGTTTCCTCTGTCAGGGAAATAGCCCATGTGGGAGGCTTTCACAGGAGCCTATTGTACCTAGTGACAATTGTGCAAGAAGCCAAGGGGAATGTTTCCACCTAGACCACTCTTAATGACATCAAAGGTTGCTGTGTTCATTACACTGCTTGTCAAAAATGAAGGCACCCTGAGGATTTTAATGCAATAAGAATACCCTGTTCTCCATCTGCAGTTCCATGCCCATATTTTTTTTCACATCAGGAAGATGTTTCTCCTTATCAGGGTGTTCTGGCCTGCCACCTCCTGCAATGGTGACAATGGCAGCAGTGCCTTTTGTTTGTTTCCATAGAGAGTGTATGTAAACAGGGGTTTTTCCTTGACCTAAAGCTGAAGAAATGGACTGTTTCCTCTCCTTTGGTTAGAGTATGTGTGGATTACTAGCCAAGCATCAGAGGTTATGGTGGGCAAGGAGCAATATGGTACCCTGAGTATCTTCTGAGTATCTTGTTCGTTGGCATGCTGATTTCAACAGCTGATAGTGGTTTTACCATTCAGGAACAATTTATGTATTTTCTTTAAAACTGCTTCTTCCATCATTGTGTTCATCTCAAGTCAGAAAGTCAGTTACAACCTGGTACCACTGGGTAATTGTGGTGGGCAGCAGTTTTTCAGTTGTCACAGCCCTGTTAGCAGAGCAGAGCAAGCTTGGCTCTGAGGGGCTTCTTGTGGGTGAGGGCACAGCAAACAGTGCAGAGGGGTAGGAAATACGGATAAGGTGAAAATTAAGTAAAAATATTAAGAAAAAGTCATGCAGATCAAACGAGCCACAGATCCTGTGGTACTCAGCATGTGAAGGGAGTCTTGTGAATTTGGTGGGTTTCTTATTGTGTGGACTGGTGATCTCCTGGTAACAGGGTATGAAAAATTGGTTCATTCTGAGCCATTGCTAAACAAGGGATGGCTGGCTCTCACTATATATTCTTTATAATTTAATTTTTAAAATTATTAATTAAATTACATGCTTGATTGCTCCAAAATATGATTCTATGATTCTATGAAAACCTCTTCAAGGCCTGGCCAGTTCTGAGGTAAAAATGAAGCTGATAGGAAATTTGGAACAAGTACTTAATTGTGCTACAAATTCCTGGTGTAAACACAGCTGGCAGTTAAGTCACTGTGCTGTATCTCATCACAGTTATAAAGCAGCAGGTACATGCTTTTTTCTTTAATTCAACAGCAAAGCTCACATAAAGACTAAGCCTATAGCTTTCATATAAGTAAGCTCTGCAGGCCAAAGCAATGTTCATAATTTTGTCACACCAGGCCCTTGTGTTGGCAAGGTATAAAATGCATCCTTTGCTTCTTGGTGCATCCATCTTCCAACATGACCATAGATGAAGGGCTTCTTTAGATCTATTGTCGTGTGATGTAAGTGAAATGGATCTAAAGCATTGTTTTTCATCAGGAAAAAAAATGCTAAAACAAACTCTATAGCCTGGGTATTTTTGGAAATACTTTGTTAGAGTTGGAATTTAAACTATCATGACACTGATACATTTGGAAATAAAAGTTCATTACATCTGTTCTCACCACAGGAGTATAAACCACATCCTGGTTAAATGTCGTATGACTAATTTTAGTTTTTACAAGTGACTACTTAATAGCAATTTCTAAATCCTTTTCCGTGATGGTGTGCAATGAAATAGCCATTTCTTGGTTAACCTTGTGGGTTACTTGCATTGTTTCTTGGTTATGCTTATGCTAATTAAGTATTAGGGGGTGGGTAAGACAAAGAGGATGCTTATCTGCTAAGTGGAAAAGGATATTTAACTCTTTGATTATTTCGTCTGAATAAAAAGTCAGTTCCAAGCTTGTATCAAAAATAAGTTTGAGCAACAGCAAAGCAGGGGAGGAATTATTAACCTGGAAAGTGAAATAAGCCCAGATTTCTAGTTGTGTTCCAACTCTGTTTCTCAGGGTCCTCTTTATTCTTGTAGAGACTCCCCAAAGGGTGCAGTCTGTGACAGTGCCACCCCTGAAAGCCACCCCTTTCCTGCCAGACTGGGAGGTTACCTGTATGTCTGCCTTCACCCCAAATGGTCTCACTTCTAGGAATTTTTTTTTTGTTTTTTTTTTTTTAAATTGATAGTCCCATCCCAAGTCATTGAGCTATATGATTAGGAGGAGTATAGGTCTTCTAGTTTGAGGGTGTTCATAGTCAAACTTGATAGTATCTGTTAATGCATGTTTATGTGGGATCCACATGCATGGTCAATATATGGTGTGTTTTCCCTTTATGTCTCTTCCCAGGTTGTGAGAACTGGGAGAGGAGGCAAAGGCCATTGCTGTGCAGTAGGGGTGATGTGGGAGGCAATTTTTCTGTGTAGCTGAGGACCAGAGCTTTCCCTAGGTGATTTAACTGTTTTGTCTGCATGGGATTCTCTTGTGTCATAAAGCTGCTAATACAATTTGCTTATGCATCATGTTCTTATTTATGTGGTACAGAATATACGACTGTATTAATACAGAAGTTGAAAGGGATAACGAAAGAACTGATCATAAATACATTTGCTGTTGCTGAAACCAGAGAGATTTTTGCCCTCTGTACAGGTGAACTGGAATATAATCTTGAAAATACTGAGTTATGTAAGCACTGTCTCAGAAGTAAGTATGGCAGAGCAAACTAAAATTTGGTTTTCTGAGTCTAAAGATTACTTAAATTTTTAGAAGTAGATTTTTTTTTTTCATACATATTGAATCCTCTTAGATTCTGGTCGCTGAATAGAAATTCAGCCTGCAAAATTTCTGTAGTATGTTTTCTGATGACTGTCAAAGTCAAATGTATTTATTTTACAGAAATCAGTAAATTTTCTTAGCAATTAAATACTATTTCAGTCTGGGAACCAGCAGAGGTTGCATTTTCAGGGGGTATAGGAGTGGATTTTTTTTTTTTTTCTTTTACCAAGAAGAAAGAAATTCACTGAGAGAGATCAGACCTAATCATCAGACTTGAGAAGCAAGGGTTTGCAGAAATCTTCCTACCCAGTACCACAAGGTTGGTAGGAATACATACATATGTATATAGGCAACACTTCTTGACCGTTAGACTCTGACTTGGATGTATGCTATTGTGTACTTACCTTTCCAGCACTTTTATCCTTCTAATGGGATGCAGAAAAGACTGTGGTCACAACAGTGGCAAACTGGGAAGTTTCCTGTCGAGCTAAGCTGAGATAATGGCTCATTACTACTGATGGACCTGATGGATCATCAGCTTCACCTGTAACTTTTTCATCACTTGTAGCATCTGCTCCTTAACTGTGTTAGCATCTACCCTCACTTGCCATTAGCCATGGATAAAATACGTGAAGGTACTAAAGGTGCAGACAGTCTTTTAAAAGTGGTTGATGTTCTTAATGCCAAAATTGAGTGCTTACATCAGTACATGGGCTTACTGGGCAGGGGATGGTACTGCGACCTGCAAAGTGGGTGAGGCTGAAATGTTTTATTATGTTTTGAGAAAAGTTTTTCAAATATCTGAGTTTTTTTATTAAAGAAAAGAAGCTTCGGAGACTGTCATTTTAAAGAAAATGTGTTACAGATTACTCTAGTATTAAGTTATATTCTGTCTCTTTAATTTTTTTCTCTCGTCTAGCATTTTAATGTCATGTCCACAGCACTGAGGAATATTTTGTTTCTCATCTTGCACACAGTTTCTTAATACTGTGGGCTTTTTTTTGCACATTGTAGGGTGTATGCATGCTTTTTAACATAGCTTTACCCTCTTCCTGCATTAGGAAAGCAAATTTTCAGAGTAAGGGAATTACTAATTTGAGCATTTTGAAATCTATTTGTGAGGTTAACAGGTAAGGATGCAATAGGAACATGGGAAACATCTGGCTGGGGTCTTGGAGAGGCTGGTCCTTTACAGCAGCAGTATCCAAAATGCTTCTTTGCTGGGTAGTTTACCAGTTTTTAGAGACAATTTTGGGTCTTGTTTGGGTTTATTGTTTTGGAGGTCTTTTTTTTGCCTTGCTCAGCAAGCTTGCTCTCAGTTAGGGGGAGCTCTCTTCAGTAGAAGCATTGAGGTGTTTCATTGTTTCTCAAAGTAGCACAGTTATTTTTGAGCATAGATTTTTTAAGAGGAATGTTCATTTTTATTATTCTGGGTTTTTTATGTGTCTGTGCTACTTGACCAACTAAAAGAAACATTTTGTATTTATTAATTATTTAGAAATATTTTCTACATAATAAACTGGAAAAGGGATGATAAGTTGGTTAGTATGAGAGGCCTCATGACACGGTCAACAGTGTTTAGTTCTTTCTGGCTTTTATATGATTTCCCCACTGCAAGTCTTCATGTGCCACAACCACCAAGGAGCGTAGATTTCAGCACTTGGTGCTTATCCTGGGACCAATCCTGAAGCTGTCACAGTGACAGTGGAATGATGGCCAGCCAGGCAGCTGCTGTCTGCAAGTACCCTGAGAAGTGCAGGTGGCTGTGGAGAAGCCATAGGTAAAATGATGGCAACTCAGCAGTAGCAGCAGAGAGAACCTTCCCTGCAGAATGACTTGAAAGTTGACCTTCCCACCCAGCCAATGGTAATTTTTGTTCATCGTCTACATCCTAAAATGTAGTAGCATTTACATCTTGACTAGAATTGTGGACAACCTGAGGTGGCCACCAGGTGAATTGGTGCTGGTGGGAAGTGTAGATGCTTGGCTAACAATTGCAGGAGACTTCAGCACCTTCTATCTTAGATACTTCCTGGCATTCAAGGAGGAAATCGGGGTTTGTTTACCTGCAGTGTTCAATGTAACTAATGATGACCTCAGGCAGCCACCCACTACTGGGAGAGATGAGTCCAGGACATGGCTTTTTTTTTTTTTTTTTTTTTTTTTTTTGTCTGTCTCTCTTCCTTGCCTTCTCACATACTAATAAGTCCTTAAAAGGTCAAATGTGGAATCCACATTTGAGTCTCACAGCTATTGTGGAAATAAAAAAATTGGTCTTCAACCAAGTGGTCTCTGAGAAAATCTCTGTGAAGGTAAGCTGTGGAAAAGCCAAACCAGGCTTTCCTATGTCTCTTAGAGCAGATGCCAGGACAGCTGAGATCATCTGTGTTGTGAGAAAAACTCATTCACCACAGACATCTTGAAAGTGACCACCTTGATGTCTCCTCATTCCTTCTTGAGCTGTTGCACAACTGGAGACATTGGTTTGACCATATTGCGCAAAGCTGTGGTTTGTTTTGTTTAGAGGCTCTTGAGATGCAGGCTTTGGGTGGACTGGTCACAGTTTTGGCATCCCCAGTGGTGGAATGTGTGTGTGTGGATAATCAGATGGCTCAGGGGAAGAGGAGAATTCACTGACATCCTCATCCACATTCCAGGGCTTGCCTTTCATCTCCTGATCTGTACCACTGTGCTGCTTAGCAAAAGAGAGGGTAATTAATGTTCCACCACTTGTAGGGACAAAGCTGGAGAGGTTCTTGCTTGTACCCCTTGTCTGGGCTGTGAATTCCTCAGGAGTTACCTGCAGAGCTAAAATGAAGATGATACAGCTCAGAAACGTTTTGGTGGCTTGGTACTCAGGCTAATGACCTCTTTTGTTTTGTTTGTTTGTTTGTTTCTCTCTACAGTATTGAAGAAAATAAGTTTGTGTTATGTGGCCTGTCCATTGTGGTGGAATATAAATTACTAAAGACAAATGCATTAGATTGCCAACAGTCATTGATATATCAGCAGCAATATGTTAATTTATTTTTTTTTCCTGCTTCTCAGGGGAGGGGGTGGGAAAGATGTTGAGGCAAACTGGGAAAGTTCTCTTGGATGCCAGCAGTAATTCTAATTAGATAATAGTATTTCAGAGTATGTCAGAGCTGTTTATGTCTTACCATTTTATTTGTTTAAAAAAAGAGGTTACCTGACTTGTAAGGAGATGCTTAGAATTACAATTTTTATGACTAGGGGAACTATTAATTTGTTTCTCAACAGCAATGATACTTTGTGTTCATTAAATGTCATGTTTCATGCATCTGGTTCTTTTATATCCCACTTTAAGAAATATATATTGATTAAGCTGTCTGTGTATGTGTGTACATATGCACTATGTAGATCAATGACCTGATTATACAGGTAAGTGTTCCTTAGTCTTATTTAAAATACAAACAGGTTCTACAGTTGTGGTTTGTTTTGTTCAGATAGCTTTTATTTGTTAAAAAAAATATAAATAAATCATAAATACAGTCTCTCAAATATTTTAAAAGCGTAAGTTATACAACATTTTTTCTGGCTTCTGAAAATACTGTTTTGTTGAATGCATATTAAATAAGTTGATATTCTGAATAGTGTCAGTAGAAATGAAATAAAATAAGTCCTTCATTTAAATTATTTCTAAATATCAAAAATATAAATAGGAAACATTAGAAATCAATAAATATTTTAAATACAATAAATAGGTTCCCAGAAGGAAATAAGCATGTATATAAATGCAAATCATTGTTACTATTTCTGGTTCTTAAAACAGAACAACACTGTCATCTGCCACATGACAGATTGTAACAAAGGATTGTGCCTGAACTAAAACATTCAGACACTGAAACTCCTGGTGTTTTTCAAGTAGCGAACAGCCCTCACGGTTTTCTCCATAAATGAAGTAAAGTCTCGGAGGATGAGGTGAGTGGTGATTTTCTCTATCCAGGTCTTATTGGACTTCAGCTTTGTGCGGAGGGATTTCTGGGTAGCTGAGTCCGGGATGGTCACTTCTTCAGGGTTGATCACCTGTGAAAAAGACAATATTGGGGTCCCCCAGTTAAAACATTGCAGTGGAGCTTGTTGGTGAGCATCAGTTTATATGTGTAATAGGTTCTTGACCCACTGTGTAGCCACTCTTTCTGTATTGTGGATGTCATCTCCCCCCCCCAGCCCCAGGACCTGTGCTTTCCTGCACCCCTTGCTTTGTGGTGGGCTTTGAGGTATGTTGGTGCCTGCTGTGATGACTGGAAGGACTGGAGGTTCTCCTCTGATCTATACTGTTAGTTTGGGTTTGGATGCAAGGTCTAGCATCATGGTCCAACAGCCTGCACTAAACAGATCAATACACCTCTCTTGCTGTTTGTTTGGTTAGGTGGGCAGATGCTGATCATGGTTTGTTCTAACCTGTACTTGTTGCTACATTCTGAGTCAGCTTAAATCAGTGACATTGGAATACTCTCACAATTCTGTAGTAGATTTACAGTTGCCGAAGATGCCAGACTTGTTTAGCTGCTTAATTCTTACTTTCCTGGCATTTAGGCACGTGGGAGACTACGTGTCACCAACTTTCACTGATATGTGGGGCTCCTGACTGCAAAATGAGTAAAAGGAGTTACGTTTCTAATGCTGACTGACAGCACTGGGTACCCGTTAGACAAATACCTTTTAAGAACTTACCCTGTGAAGTGGGTAGGTGACTTCTGAAAATGGGAGTCACTCACCCAAATCACAGAGCTGTTTTAGATGATTGGTTGTCTTGAAGTTTAAAAAGAAAATACTTGCTCCTTCCTAATTTTACAATCTCCCATACCCTTTAACAAGTGACAAAAACATGCATGCCTCCTTCCAGAACATCTTTTTCAAATTTCAGTAAGATATGAATTAGGCAGTGGATTCTGATCACAGAACCAGTTACTGGTATATCCAACCCCTTGCTGCACACTGTTAACAGTTTGTATCTGGATATCCAGATAGGTATCATGCTGACAGATTTACCTGACAGAAGTGACAGGTTTTGTCCTTTGTCCTATCTTCTTGCCTTAAATAGCAGATAGACCTCTCTTGTAAAGAAAAAAATTCCACCTGGAGGTTGACTCCTCTCTTTCTCAAAAACTATAGCTTTAACAAGTGCAGGTTTTGATTTTGATTACTTTAATTCTTCCTCTTCTAATTAACCTCAATGCTACCAATTTTTAAAAAAAGCTGCTCTCCCCAGGTCATGAAAAGACCTTTCTGGAAGCTCATGCATCAAGTTGGAAGCCAATAGTTACTTGATGTCATATGACAAGACTGTTATTCTTAGCTAGCACAAGGTGAAAAAATGTAGTTCAGTTCCCTTTCGCTTAAAGAATGATGGACATAAACAAATACGTTAGGAAAGGTATGGCAAACACACATTGGGTTTTTCAGATGCTGAAAAACACCTTCAAGGAAATAGTAGCCTGAGATTTTTGCTGTCCTTACTCACCTGGGTGGTATTTACCCAGGTAAACAGTTTCCCTGACGACAAAGGAAGTATTCATGTTAAGGATTATTAACACCATTATTATTAATTCCAGGAATCAAGTGGAGTTTTTGAAGTGTGATCTTTCAAAGTTCTCCAAAGCATAGGAAGTTACTACCAGAAACTGATAGTATTGAGTTTACTAAGTTGAAAGAGAATTGGGTGTTTTTAAACCAGGAAATTTTTTTCACGATGATTGCAAGTGAAATGTGTGCTTTTCAATAGGCAGCATCTTTTGATTAGTCAAACTATTATTTTCTGAATTTAGCTGTCTTTATTTCCAAGCTACTGATATCTCAATATACAGCTTGGCTTTAAAGTTTGTTTTAGAGAGTTTTAAAGATTAACAATACTTTAAAAATGTATTTGCCTTTATGTGGGCTTTAAAAAAAAAAAAAAGTTATTGATTTCTGTTTTTCAAGGGATGGCAACACTAGAAGGCTTGGACTGAACTTCAGTTCCACGATTAGGAAAAAGCTCCCTGAGAAGTTTTAGCATTGCTCTTAAAACAGTATGATGCATTTAATTGTTGGCTTGGAAATTACAAATAACAATAAAAAGTAGGAACAGTTTCTTAAAGAAAACAAAATCTTATGAAACTTTCTAGTTAGTCATAAGCGTAAGTATCAGTGCATAAGGGAATCATCATTACCTGCTGCTTCTGAGAGAAACGAAAGTGGGAAACTTCACATAGCATCCTGTTTCTCTGACCACATGTCAGTGCTAAGCCGTAACAATTATCAGAGTGAATTTAAAGTGAACTCACCATCTGTCTTACGGTTCGTGCCAGGTGCTCTGTGCTATAGCATAGTGATTCGATGTTTTGCTTTTCACTAGTAAAAGTTTCTTTTATGTATTCAAGGTATGTTGTAAACGTATAAAGCCCGCTGGAGATTTTCCTCAGGCATTTATCCTGAAATGAGAGAAAGGTGAGAAAGTCACTTACAGCTCAGCAGTGCCTCGATCGCAGTATCAGGCATACAGCGCAGGTGAGGGGGGTGATGCTGCTACAGAGCATGGGGGCTGCATCATGCCAAAAGCAGCTGGAGCCGGCACAAATCTTTAGGTCAGCTTCCCGCGGTTTTTTTGTTTGTTTGTTTGTTTTTGAGCAGGCAAAAAGTGCCCCAGGTATAGATCAGACCAGAAAGAAGAATGTTTCCTTGCCTCATCGAAGCCAGCGAGCAGACACCCATCTTCCTCTGTCACCTTGGGGAGGTTGAGGTTGTTCCTGACGAGCATTTCCATGCTGTTCTCGCAGACGGTGAACTTCTCGCACATCTGGGGAAGAGACACCGAGAAGTTTGGTCGCGCCTTGCCCGAAAACAGCCACCCCAAACCCGGGCGGGCTGTGGTTGAGTGAGGAGCGTGGCAGCCCCGGGCCGCCCCGTTACCCACCTCCTCCTGCAGCTGGGCCGCCCGGGCATGCAGCAACCGGGCCAGCTGCACACAGTCGGACAGGGCCGCCCTCCGCCCCGCCGTCGCCGCACCCTCCAGCTCAGCCTCCCCCGAGCTGTCGGCGGCGGGGAGCGGGGAGGCGGCGGCCACCGGCAGCAGCAGGAGGAGCAGCAGCGGGAGGGAGGAGGCGGCAGCGGAGGGGCGGAGGGGGGGCGGCCGGCGGCGGCTGCTGCTGGTGCTGCTGCTGATGGCGCGGTCATGGTCACGGTCGCAGCCCTGGAAAAACTTCATCGTGTGGCTTCTCGGCTACGGCCCCGGCCCCCTTCTCGTCGGCGAGGCTGGCGGGTTGAATGAGCTCCGGGCATCTCTGAACGTGTATTTATCGAGGGGGCTTCGAGATTATTCATGGCCCGGGAAAATCCGGCATGAGAACACGGGGGTGTGTGCGTGGCGGAGCGCGCTGGGCTTGACACAGCGTTCGTCCCATCCGAACACGGCGGGATTGTGAAATTGGGCCGGGGGGGGGGCTAGCCGAGAGCGGCCGGAGGGAGCATGAAGTCATCGGGCTCCTACACCGTAACTCCTTGAGGACCGGGCTTACCCGCAGCCCCCCCGCACACCCGCAGCCGCCGCTGGCTCACCTGGCCCGCGGGGCCGGGACCACCGGGGTTGGGGTCGGGTTCGGAGCCGGGGCTGAAGTTAGGGAAAGGGGAGGGTCGGAACCGCCCGGTCCCGCTGCCGGCAGCCTGTGAGCCTGCCGGCTCCAGCCGCATGGAAAGTTTTTGAAATCGTACCTCCCTCCTTCCATGCTTTATACGTGTATTATATTTTTATATTTTTAAACGTATGTTGATATTTTAATGTGCTTTAATGCTTTATGCACTTTTTGTTATGTATGCTTATCTCTATGTCTCAGCTATTTTTATTATTTATAGACATGAAACTAAATGCACGCATTTAGGTGCTGGGTGTGTGGAAGTCACCAAGCTGCCTCTCCTTGCCCTTAATGAAATACATCCCGTTCGTGTGCTTTAAATGCATAGGGGATGGACCAAAGCCAGCTCCTACAGCTACCATAGGAGGGTGGCTGCGGGAAACGCCACGAAGTTCCCCGTTATCTCCAACCTTATCTCTGCCTACCTGGGAGGTGCAGTGGGAATTTTAGCCTTTCACAGAGGAACTCTTCACTCAGGGCAAGTGTGCCTATTTGGCTGAAGCATGTAGAGCATGGACTGAGTCAAACTGTGCAAGGCATGCTGACACTGAACTTTTGGAATGCCTTGGTCTCATTTTAGCCAAACTGATTTTTTTTTTTTCCCTTATGAAATCAGTGCTATTTTTTTCATCTAAGGAAGACCAGAGAAAGACCTGATTCTGCTTTGGGGGGTGCTAACAGGAAGATGAAGAGTGGAGAGAACAGAACATGGGACATAAGAGAAATGAGAGAGGGAGAGACAATACAGTGACTGAACTCTGCTGTCCTCATTTGGACTCTCCCTTTAAAAAAACTCAAATGCAGCTCATTCACTTTCTAAGAACAGCTTGGATAGAGAACCTCATAAAAGAAGCCGAGTACTTTTTTTTTTTTTTATTAAACTTTCCATTTTGCCAGTAGTGGAAAGGCAGCTGCAGTAACTTTGCCTGGTGTAGAGATACTAGAACTGAAAAGCAAGCAAGCAAGACTGATTTTTCAACAGCAGCAATTGGCCCCTGCCCAGCTACCTGAGTGAGGAAGCCATAGCAATGATCTTATGTCATGTTAGTTGTCCCTCAGCTGCTTAGTGGTGGAGGGTTTAAGAATAAGGCATATTGCTAATGGTATGTTAGACTACTACCAAACCAATTCCAATGTGGCAGAGGATTAAAACAACCAGACCAGTGAGCTCAATGCTCCCAACAAACCTGGTATTTGCCTTCTGATAACCATCAGGTGCAGATACTGGAGGGATGGGAACTCCTGATATGGATGTGCATGTTTCAGAGAGGGATTTCCTTCTACTGTCAGGCAGCCCCTACATTGAAGACAGCCAAACTTTTCCTTTACCAAACCCAAGTGACAATGCTGACTAATCCTAAAATAGCCAATAGTCTTCTCAGTAGAAGACTACATTTCCTTTCAAATGTGCTTTCAGCAGGCATTCTGTAAATTAGTCTTGTTTGTAGCTCTGCAGTTTTAAATTTTGTAACCTTTATTTATGACTTATCCTTTTCTCCTGGTGTCATGGAAATGTCAGTTCCTCAGCAATTTCCGGAGAACTTTTTTTTGGCTGATCACTGTTATTCAGGGATCTGTCTTGCTGATGTGTGTAGTTACATCTTCAGAGTGAAAGAATTTTCAACTGTTATCCCTCATCTGGAAGTCTCTAAGCCTTCAGCTATTGTTGTCTCCTTTTGCATCTTAGGGTTTTGTTTACTCTTTTATATGACTATCCATGTGACTTTTCACAAGTACAAAATATACTTACATGCTCCAGTGGAAGTTGCTCATTAAAGCCTTAGAAACTCAGTTTGATAATCTAGGACAAAGGGTAGCATTCAAGGAAAGGAGGAACTCAAATTTACACAACAGCATTAAAATACTTTTGCTATTGCTCTGGACAGTTTCTTATGGAAAAGCACTTTTTTAATTGGGACAGCACATAAAAGAAATACTTTGTTATGACCTGTTTGTAATGGTGGTTAAAGTTTGGAGAGGATTTAATGGGGATTAATTAATCTGCACTGTACTATGATGAGTTACACTGATTCATCAGTAGCCACGTTGTTCAAAATGTAGTAAACTGAAGGAAAAGCACTTGCTCATGAGTTAGCTAGAGATCAGGAGATTTGCCTGTAATGTGTGAAAAATGTGTAAGTAGTATTACTAGGACTGTAAGGTGTGATTTCCAGGTACTGAGGGATTTTTTTTTTCCTGCATAGCATTTTTGTAATCCTGCAGATTACTGTTGTATCCTTTTATTGCTATTGTTCTTCATTTCACTGTACAGGTTCCTTTATTTTTCTTGTCATCTGTACTATAAGCCAGATGGCTGTATCCTAACATGCAAAACCTTTCTAAAATGATATTTCAGGAATTCTCTTTGTTCATTCAACTTTATCTTCTGTCTGGGTGATGAGCACTACTACTGTACATTTCTATGGGAGTAGAAGAGCTGGTTCTGAATGTTGTAAAAAAAAAATCTCCTGTCACACTGTCCACACATGAATTTTACTCCCAGTTAAAGTGAAAGAGGAGTATATAGCCAGGGAGCTGTTCCAGGGTAATTCCATGCATCAAACTCTGTTTTCTAGGTTTGTTATGGCAACTCACAAGCCCATTCCAGAGCGTGTTTGGTTTCTTCTAGAATCACTGTGCCTGGGAGCAAGCCCATGACACTGCTGCTTCTGATAACCTTAGAAACTTGCAGACAGGGGCTGTTCTTGGGAGACCTGGGTGACACCAGCATGGAAATGCTACTGCCACTGAAGAATTCTACAGAATGCAGGGCTGTCCTGGGCAAAGCTTGTCACCCCACTTCTGTCAGCCAGCAGGTATGTGTCTGCAAGGAGCCCCAACTTGGGCTGAGGTAAAAACCAGTGGTACTGGCAGCAGCAGGAAACCTTGCTTGTGGAGTGCTGTGAGTCAACTAAAAGGCTATGTAAATAGCATTTCCAGGTGGAAAAATAAGGTATTTTAATAAGGAAGGAGAATTACTAGGGCTTCAGTAGGCTCCACTCTGATTTGTGTGGTTGGTTTGACTGTTTCTTTTTTTTCTGAAAACCTCCAGTGTTCTGCAATTGTAATACAAACTCCTACTGTTTATTTGGAGATTATGACTTCAGATTTTACTGTTGATAACCAGAGAAGGAATACACCTGGAAATGTGTCGTTCTTCTCTAAAAGTGTTTGTATGTGGAACAAAAACCCAATTGTTGGTAGACTGTTCAAGTGGGATCATGAGAATGACTAAACAAGAAACTTCCAAAAGTGTCAAATGAGGTGGAAAGCTGATGTCCAGTTCCCCTGATATACTTTTGGTTGAATCCCTCAAAGCTTGTAATGAGGAATCTTGAGTTTCTATAGATCTTGTAAAAAGTGGAGGTGAGTTCTTTATAGTCCATCAAGATTTGAACACGTCACCCATTCTAGAGCTCATTTCTTTTAAGAACCTCTCTATTGAACATTCTTTGGCAGTACAGGGTTTGTAAATGCTTATTTTCCTCTCCACATTTTCTGGAGTTTTTGTGGTACAAAGCACTACTAGTATAGTTTTCAGAAGTGCTCATCAGAAGTCCCAAACTTCAAATATTGGAATATTTTTTTCCTGTGCATTTTCAAATACATTTCAAATACACCCCTGGCTCCACTGAGAAATTGAAAGTATGAGTGCTAAGCCAAGCTGCCCTGTACTGTATTTAAAATGAACAGGTTGAACAAGTCATTGATATCCTGTGATCATGTTTCTCATAAGCAAACATTGCTTTGAGAAACTGCACGTCACCAGAGTGCTGGTGAGCTTGGCTAACAGCCCTTTGCTTTTGTGGCTTTACAAGTTCTTTGATTGTCTCTTGGTTGTGTGCCAGGGAACTGCAGAGTTGCTTGGGGATTTTTTGGTGAAAAGCTCTGGGGACTGCTTATTTTCTTCCCCAAAGGCAGACTTGCATAATTTTTTAACAAGACTAGGATGTGTAGTAATAGACTTAAAAGTATTTTCTTGAGTGCATCATATGCAAATACCATGAATTTCCATGCCTTAAGCCAAATCAGAGGTTTAGAGAAAAAAATGTTAGTTTTAAATTATGTTCTGTTTTTCAGCTTTATCTGTTTAATCTTGACAAGATATATCATGCCATGGTCTTCTCTAATCAGCTTTCAGGTGGGCAGGTATGCAGTCCTAGGCAAAAGAAGTCTTAGAGGTAACTGTTCTTGGGGAATATCCGAATGCTACAGGCCACATCTTCAAATCAAAATGATTGCAAGCATTTTAACTCCAGAATGGGAATATTATAATACTCCACGGTGAACTTAGATTTGCACTAGGAGCACTTCACTGCTGTGGCAGCACCAATGAAAGCATCAGGAAGCAAGTCCACAAATTTTCTCATAGAAGGAAGGCAGCTCTTGCTTTGTCTCTACCACGGTGCAGTGTGCCTGGTGTAGTGGGTGATGCCTCTTTGTAGGGCTGCATGAGGCCCCAGAGCTGAGAACTGGCCCAATTAGAAATAGCCCAGTGGCCTTTCACACACAGTTATCCGGCTTGTTTGTGATCATCATCCACTGTTTGACAAGGATCTGTTTTTATGAGTATTGTGTTTTAATTGTCATTGAGATGTGCATCTATGGAAAAATCTATGTCTCCTTTTAAAACTAAATTCACTGTGAATTCCGCTTGTGTTTAAGGAACTTCTTGTTTCCCTTTGAGGTCTTTTCTAAGCATCAAAGACAAAAATTCAAAGAAGTTGTATGACAAAGAGGAAGAGTGAGATTTTTCAATCACCAGGAAAGATGACAAAGCTGAGAAGAGAACACAGTGAGGAGCCTGAGTGTATGGCAGGTACTGATTGGTAAAAGTATATGTTATCATTATTGTTTGGTTGTTTTAATGTAGTATATTATACATGGATTATGTTTTACACAGCATCCAAAAGGCAAGTTCTCTCTCTGAGGAGCTTCCTCAATGTCAAAGGAAACCAAAAGGGTGTTTACCCATAAAGTAATAACACTGCTGAATACACACCAAGTCTAGTTGTAGTTCAGTAACCATAGGATCTATTTCACTCTTACGTAACAGTCTGATGAGTTGCTGGATGACATCTGCAGATCTAAGTGTGTTTACCTTCATTCGTGCTTAGTTTTTTGGTGTCCATAATATCTTTATTGGATTATTGTCTCGCTCCGTTTGACATTTAGCTGTACAACCTTGTTCTGCTTTAACTGGTGATTGTCTCTAATATGACTTGATAAATTACTTACACATAACCCAAGTCACTTAATATTTTGGTATTTTTTCCTGGATAGCAGCAGTTTCTTTCTGCACTGAGACCAGCAGATGGGTGGTGCCAGCAGTCATTTTTGCCCCGGTTGTGCAAAATGACGCAAGAAATGGTATTTCTCATTCTTCGGAAAGCTTAATTTCTACATGAGAGGTTAGAATAGGGAAATAGATCTAAATGCGGGTAGATGCAATTTATATCCCATGTGAGTATAATGAGTCATGTAGACTGTCCAACTGGAGATCTCTCTTTTACATATGCTATGATGTGGTAGTAGGGCTGAGCAGGGCCACTGATAAAGTGATTGTAACTCCTTTGCTAGAATCTGATCAGTGCACTCCTTCTGGGGGGTAATGTTTCTTTGACAGTGTGTTGGAATTTTTAATTAGGAGATGGCTAACTAGGAAACCATAATGCACTATACACCTGCAATAACTATTGTGCAGTTTCATTTGGGTTTTCTAGCTCAGGGCTCCTGTAGTGACACGGTGGAGCTGCTGTGGTGTTTGTCACTTTGATCATACATTTGTTGAGAAACCTGAATATCACAATTCAGAAAGTGCCTTACACATTGGGTTTTTTTGGTCTTTGTTCCTTTCTGGGTGAATTCTAGCAAACTCCTTTATGGTTCTAAACTGAATTTGTGAAAGAGAACCTACTTACTACAGTGGGAGCCCTTTCTAATTACATGCCAGCACACTATAATAGGATTAATAGGTGGGATCTGTGATCTTCACCCTTCCTGCACTACTGTTTTTGAAGCAATAGCATCCCAGGAGCTAGACTGGCTATAGGAGCTTTGATCCCATCACCGAAGGTTTCCAGTGGTCTAGGTCCAACTAGTTTTTTCCTTCAGATGGCCAGTTACATGGTCTGATCCTTTTTATTCAGATTGCCTAACCAGGATGTGTGGGAGATGTTGAATCATATCCCCTCCCCTGTTTAAATGGATTATGAACCCAGATTTTCTACTTTACAGGAAAGTCCCCCAGATCCTTAGAATAATCTTAGCTTGGATATTTTCCATTTGCTCCCCTGAAAGTGAACTATTTCTTTAATCAGAAAGACAAGGCTAGGAGTCCCCTTGCCACCTCGAAGGGCTGACCTGGATTCCAGGAGATGCTTGCTCAAGTGTGCAGTACAAGGAATTTGGCCATTGGGCAGAAATAGAAAGTAATTCCCAAGGAGTGCTCTGACCTCAGAGCAGTTGTGTAAGCCTGGGCAGGAGTGAGGGCCTCACTTCCTCTCTGGGCTGTCTTTTGGAAGGAAGAGCTGGTCTGTATGGTGAAACTTGGGAGGGTTTTGGGTGTCTGATTCTCATCGAGAAAGGATCCTGGCTGCTCAGGAGAGATGTCTGAGTTCTGAGGGGGAAAAGCTCCTCTTCCTGGACTTGGTAATGGGTTGGTGCAAGAGTTCTTCATGCATCAAAACAGCTCTCACTCTACTCCTTCCTTGGCGGAGGCTCTGCCCATGTCTGGCAGGGGAACACCGTGGCTCTCGCTGCCCCAGTCAGGTGCTGTGTGCTGTGAAGTCCCCTGGTATCGCTGGTCCCCAGTGCAGAATGTACTCCATTTCCCCACACTGATGTTAAAAATACATGTGAAACCAAAAGATGAAAATAAAAACCAGAAGCAGTCAAGTTGAATTTGTGATCTGAAACCCCCCATCTCTTCCCTACCCCTGAAACTACGTGTAACCGTGGCAATTCTGGTGTGGAGAGGGAACATCTTGGGTATCTCCCTTTGTACTTCAGCTCTGCAGCACCAACCATCACTCCCTGCTGCTCTTTATTTCTTCATTGCTATTTGCAAATGCTTAAATGTTGGGATGTCTATGGTCTACTTTTTTCTGATACTGCTTGTCTGGACTTGTCTGGATGAAGTGTGCTTAGGCTTTCAAAACATGCCTAGGTGTATGCAGGTATTCTCTTTGTTCTCTGTGAATGCAGTAACCCTTGGAAAACAAACAGAGAGCAAAAACGTTTTAAAGAAAGGGTAAATGAACTTCCGTGTTTCATTTCACAGTATTCTCATTATGTGTTTATAGCAGTCTGAGCAAAAATTCTGGGGTGAAGTTGCATATTTTATACATTTTTAAATACTGCTGCTTTAAAAAACTTTATTATCTACTGATTGTTTTAAAGGAATTTTTTTAAGTCCTATAGAAGATAATTCTTGGAGACTACTATGCCTCCCATTTAGCCTGGGTGCCACATGCCTGTTAAGTGAAATCTGCTGCTTTCTGCCTGACTCGTAGCACATGGTTCCACAGCTGTTATGAGCCAATATCAATGTGGGAAAGATGCTACCAAAAAGAGTGTCACTGCCAGTCTGTAGTCTCACTTCTGCCACAAGTGACTTTTTCTCACCACCTCCCATGTGTGTTAGTACTGGAGTTTGAGCAGCTGTGTCAGACTGGGGAAAGGATCTAGTTTGAAACTAACCCACTAAAGGAATGTCACAAAAAAACAGTTTTTGTTGGGATCTGTTTTGTTATCTAAGACCCTGCATGTCTGCCAGAACACTTGTGTCAGTATGATGGATCCCTGGACCCTAGGACTCTATTTTAATAACAAATATTAAAAAATACTGTGGCTTTGTGTTGACCATGAAAAATGTTTTGCAGCATCTCAAAATAGCATTCACTTCTTGCACCTCCAAAGCAGCACAGTCTTGAAACCAGATAAATTTAAAAAAAGGAAGTTTTGAGACACTGATGTGTTCATTGCTTTTTATTAACAGGCAAAGCTAGTAGCTAACTGCAATTTGAATTTGTGAAGACTTTGCATCCCACCGGCTTCCAGCTCCAGATTATAATTTGGACCCGTTTACTGACGGTTTGATGAATGGTCTTTTTCTTCAGCTCTACACCCTCACCCACAGGAAACCATTGCACATGTTTTGTGCTGTTGCATCTCCACTGATTTTGGTAGGGCTTCTTTTGACAGAAGAGCAAAGAGAGAGAAGTTGACAAGTTTTGCAGCCGCAGACCATTGCTAGTGCATGTTTTGCCATCTGAATAGGTAAGTACACAACTTGCAGTTTTTTCTCCTAAACAATGTGATGGGATTATAAGACCCTTTAGACTGCAAATTTCATGAGCTCCTAACCTCTGGAGATCAGGGCTTTTGGAAGAAGTTTTGGTGTGATGACAGATGGTGTAGCCAGAGCTCCCATCACTCTTGGGTCTCACAAGAATCTCTGCAGAATCAAAAGTCTTCAAACAGTCATCAAAACAAAGCTGACATCTGCTTCTGACAATGCAAAAAAATGTAACATCCTGTAACATCTCTAAAATTCCATTACTTTTTGTTTCATAGCTTCTTATTGTGTTCGTATTGAGCAAATTTTTACATGTTGTATCAGAACTAGTCACAGGGGTAATGAAAATAACTGCTTCTCAAGAAGAAAAGAACTGTGTCATACAGAGGGAAAGCTGTTTTAAACATTTCTCAGTGTTGTAGTAAAATTACTGTAAAGAGGGTGAACTCAATGGCAACATTCCTATTGAACTGATAATGAATGTCTTGTATGTAAAGGGAAAGTCAGACATTGATAAAATGGGAAATGGTTTTTACCATCCTTCCTGTACAATTTGTTCTTTTCTGAGCCTTACCTCTTTCTCATCTTTCGTTGAGAAAAATTTTCTGAAAGAATTACAGTGAGAAGTGTATCTTTTTTTTTTTTTACTTCCACAAGGAAGAAAGTGAATCAGATCAGAATAGAAAAGGAGGAACTACTGGTCCCAAACATTAGATGACATCTGCTTGAAATCCCTTGCTCGCCATTGACGCAAGATATTCCATTGCCGGGAGACTGAAGTCGCTCTGCCTGTTCTGCCACTTCTTCCTTTGAGTTAGCCCCTTAAGCACTAATAGTCCTGACATGGCCTGGAGTAACAAGAAGAGCCTAATGATTACGTGTCACAAAGTACACAACGAGACCATGACATTTCATAATTCCAAAATGAAGTTCCAGGTTTTCTGGGGTGAAAAACATTTTGGTTTTGAAATAAATTTTCTGCAGGCGCTTGCCAGCAGTGGTATCTTTGGCAATAGGAAATTTTTTATTTTAATTTGAAAAAATTATTGAAACATTTTTTCCAGCAAGGGCCTTTTCCTGAATGGCTCCTCCAGACACCTGTAGGAATTTGCAGTTCTGCAGTCCAACGTTTCATGATAGTTCTGAAGTTTGCTATTACATCTCTACAGATATACATACTTTTTCGTGTCCTCAACCTTACCCATGTACCTAAGTTCTCTTTCAGAATGTCTTTTACCCTAAATCAGTTCTTGCCTAGAATGTTCCTTTGTGTACATCTGGTAGGCTTCCTTTTGGTGTCTATAAAGCATCACACTATGAAGTAGAGACAATTGCAGGTAGCAGTAATTTTGGGCTGGACAGAAAAAAAGTCATGGGGTATCTTTTCCTCATTTAGCACCAGAGAACACTTTTTTTGCCAGTAAAGCACTGGCAAAGTTTGTACAAGTCTGTCTTTCTGTCTTTCTGTCTTTCTGTCTTTCTGTCTTTCTGTCTTTCTGTCTTTCTGTCTTTCTGTCTTTCTGTCTTTCTGTCTTTCTGTCTTTCTGTCTTTCTGTCTTTCTGTCTTTCTGTCTTTCTGTCTTTCTGTCTTTCTGTCTTTCTGTCTTTCTGTCTTTCTGTCTTTCTGTCTTTCTGTCTTTCTGTCTGTCTGTCTGTCTGTCTGTCTGTCTGTCTGTCTTTCTGTCTTTCTGTCTTTCTGTC